>NC_067400.1:331809898-332179898 GCF_016432865.1 Antechinus flavipes | reverse complement strand
GGGTATATGCATATGTATATATCTATATCTATATCTATATATGTATATAACATATATCTGTGATTAACTATATCCTGCTTGGGAGAGGGGAGGAGACGAAAGGGGGAGAAATAAAGTTTTAAGTGTGCAGCAAAGAACAAAAGAATAACCTTCAAGGAAGCACAAAAAATGGACACTCATGAATATAATTTATTCTATTATTATATATCCTTTCTTGAATTGGTAACTTATTGTTATATATTTTGAATCCTCCCTGATGTCCTGCTGGGCATTTGACAATGTTCTGTTTTGTTTTGTTTTCCTTTTCTGTTTTTCTTTTTTCTATTTTTTTAATAAAATAATTTTTAAAAAATACCTTTTCTCATTAAATGTTTACACCACTGTGCTTAGTCATAGGACTGAGATTAAAAGTCAGATCTTCTGGCTCTTAGTTCAATGTCCTTTAAACTATACCACTATAGCCCTATCCTGATTGACAGGGAGGAGACAAAGATTCAGGAGGGAAGTGGGCATTTGAGATACTTTCAAACTTTCTGTTTTTTTACTCTATCAGAAAGGATGGTTGTCCTTTTAAGAGATAATAATTTAAGATAACAAGGAGAAATGTATTCAAAAATGGTAGGGAAAACATATATCAGTAAAAAAAAAAAAAAACAAACAAAAAAAAAACCAACCAACATATATTGTATCACACTTCTATTCATCATGACAACTCACAGATAAATGTATATTTACTGTATTAGTATCTTTCATTTAATCTTACCTCAGAATTAAGACCTCTAAAAGTTTATCCTGGACCTCTAGAGAGAAAAAATGACCTACTGCTCTTATATCCACGTGCAGAATTCAGGGCCATGCTTCATTTATAACTGAAAGAAGTCTAAGGGAAATGTGTCTCCTTAGCCCTCTCCCTGTTTTCTGCTTTGACCCAGATCCTTTTAAAGGCAGACTTTTCTATAAATCCAGATCCCTGGAGAATTAACTCAGAGAAGAAAGCAATGAGGTTCTTCTGGTAAGGACACTGAACCATAATTCAGGGAACCTAGCTTTTTATCTCAACTCTACCAACATCTAGTTAGTGTATCTGTTTCAGCATAAAGCTTAATCTTAGTTCTGCCCTCTGTGATTTTACATAGATAGTTCTCCATATCAGGAATGCTTTCTCTACTAAAATCTCCGGTCTCTTTTTAAAGCATATCCCAGGTTACACCACCTACATGAGGTTTATCTTATCTCTCCCTCAGTTTTAATGTTTCTCTTTTAAATTACTTTATATATATTTTAATATGTATATATTTGTGCATATGATATGTTCCCTTCACCCTACCTGCAGCAGAGTATAAGCTCCTTGAAGGCAGGGGTTGTTCTGATTTTGTCTTAGCATCATCAATATTTGTGCAAGGTCCTCTATATTTTTAGAGGAGGTGGGTGGGTGGTTTGGATCTGCAATTTCATTCATGTGGCCAGCTCTCAGTACAGAAACTCCATTCACCAAAGCAAATTGAAAAGTCACCCATAATTTATATTCTGAGGGTTAATTAGGTAATATTCTGAGAGTTGAGACTTACCCAATCATATTGCTAATACTTGTCAGAGGTGAAACTTTAATTCAGATATTTCTGACTCTAAAGTTAGATCAGTACTTATTCTTCCTCATGTCTTGCACATAATGTGTACTTAGTGTTTTTTGAATTCGATTTTATGTATTTACTTATCTGAAAAAAATAGTTGCAATTTTAGAAGGATCAAATGAGAAAATGGGTAGGAAAATGTCTTAAAATATAAAAAGACACATTTTAGCTATTCATTCCCTTGGCCAAAACTCTTCCTAGGCTCCATCAATTTTCATGTTGTGATCATATCAGTCCACAATGTCAGTCAGCCTGAGTGATAAATGATGTTTAGGCTCTTTTAGCAGCTTTTTTTCTTCATTCTACATTCTTTACTGAGTACCTACAGAGAGCCTAGCCCTCTGTTATGTGGTTGGAAGGAGGTGAGCATAGATAGGACTAAGAATATATGATTCAATTCTTTTTCTCAAGGAGTTCACAGTCTTGCTGGGAGGGAGAAAGGGAAAAACAAAATGAATGTACATGAAACATTTAGAACAATATAGGACTATAGCTACACTACAATTCTATTTGAAAGCTACAATGTTTTCTCCTCTGTGATCTCTGCACCTTTCAGAATCTTTACTGGTACAAAATGTGTTCAACAATCTCCTAGGGAACCAGTATATTCTAAGTTCATTTTTTATACTTTTCATAGGGATCAATGCAGATTAAAGTCATGGAAGGCTTCATGGACAAAGTGGGATTCCAATGATGAACTCCAGTAATTCTCTCTTGCCTCTAGTGTCAAATACAGCCTCTTCTGTTTGACATTTAAAGATTTTCACAACCTGCCTCCAACTGACCTCCTTAGATTTATGCATCACTACACTTCACATACTCTTTGGTCCAGAAAAATTGACCTTCTTACTGTCTTTTATATATAACACTCCATATTGAATTTTTGGACCTTTGTAATGACTTTCCCCTTCTCCTTTCCTCATCTACACTCCCTTGCTGCCCCCCTCTTCCTGACCTTTGCCTCTTAAAATCCCCACCCCTTTCCAAGTTTAGCTCAATTGCTACCTTCACCTCATTGTTTTTCCTTATTCTTCTAGAACCTAGGACTTGTGCTTCTTTATTTTCTGTAACATTTTACAAGTGCTCACATACAGCTTATTTCCCTCAGTAGAATGTCAACTTCTTAATATCAATTATTAGTTAATTTTTACCTTTGCAAACCTAGCATAGTGCCAAGTACACAGTACTCATTTGGTAAATACTTCTTCATTGATTAATTATTTTGGTTCTCCTTAGTTGGAGTACAGCATGTGTTTTCTGGAGTTACAGAAATATTATCACATTGGTGAGATAGGATGGGGCCAGATTATGGAGTTTTTGAAATGAGGGAGAAGAGTTTGTGTCTAATGCATCAAGACAACAGAGATCATTGACGGGAGCTAAGAATAGCTTAATTTTAAGACACTGGGTCTTATTAAACACTTGTAGAATTGCATACTGAAAATAGCAAGCAGGTATAAATTAAGGGAAATGAACAAAAATAACCAGAATACTGTTGGACTTACACAAGGACCAGGCTAGCTCAGTTCAGAGAAGTATCTCATCAGAAAGATGGCCAGCAACAATTCATTATAACATTTTCTAAGGCACAGAGAAGCTGTAATCTGTATCATTAGTGGGAACACTGCCACCAATGAAAATCATGGATTCTTGAAGTGTGGAGTAAGATAAAGATATATATATATATATATATATATATAATATATATGTCAAATGTCAGCTAACAATGAATGAAATAATTTTTGTAAGCTTTTCATATTCCAGAAAAACAAACAGTTCTCTAAAGGGTGAAGTTTATATAAAGGAAAAAAAAACCTATGAATTAAATAGGGGATTTTATGCTTTAAATAGGAGTGACTTAAATGACCTCTAGGTCACTTTTTTGTTCCAAAATTTCTAGATTCAGTCTCCCCAAAACACTACTGAATTTGACTTATGCAAGCATGATCACGTTTTCCTAATACTTTTCCTTTTCAAGGATAGTGCCATAGCATGGAATATTGCTAATAACTGAACAAAAAGTGCAAATGTTAGAATCTCATGGTATTAGTGACTTTGACAATGGTAAAAGGGCTTGAATGGGTGGGGGGAATGAAAAAATCTGAATCCAGCTCTTCCTGACTCCCAGATTAGCTTTCTGGAACTAGTGTATCAAGAGTAGGTGAGCAGTATATGAAAGTCAACATGGCACAGTAGAGAGCTAGAGCAAGAGAGAGCATTGTATTTAATTTGTCTGAACCAAAGAGTGCAAGAAGAGTAGTAATACATTTAAACCCCCAAAGACTTAGGTTTAAATCCTACTTGAAGTATCAACTTTGTGACCCTAGGCAACCCTTAATACAGGAGTACTTACTAACTGATTAACTCTGTCATTGGACTTCAGTTTTCTTATCTGTAAAATGAGAATAATAACATCTATGTTACAGTGTTATGAGAATCAAATGAGGTAAAGGGTTTTAAAAGCTTAAAGAATTACATAAATATGAACTAAGTCAATCACATGGAGCTAGGAATCAACTATTTGTCTTACATTCAGTTCCCACTTCTGCTACTAAAAAGCCAAGACTACTTTTGGACAAGTCATGTGATTTCTCTCAATTATAATGTGAAGGTTGGACTAGCTTTGAGGTTCTTCTTCTGGCATCTATAAATTCCTAAGGGGCCCACAAATAGATTTCAGAGGGTCTGTGAACCTGGATGGGAAAAATAAAAATTACATCTTTATTTTCACTAACCTTTGATTTCCTTTGTAATGCTATGTATTTTATCTTATACATTTAAAAACATCATTCTGAGGAGTCCAGAGGCTTCACAGACAGACAAGGGAACATAACTCAAAACAGATTCTACTTGGTCTATGAAATCCCTTCCAGATCTCCAAGACCTTTCTGATCTCTAACATTCAATGATTTTATCCTTGGAGTCTGAGAACATTCTAGGACTCAAAGTGGCATGCTTTTCCTCCATGAAATTGTGGGGACAGAGGAGCTAACCATAAAACAGTCACAATTTGCATTCAACATTCCTTATATTTCCTTTTATAATCCCTGTCTACCTTTCTTCCTTTCTGATGAATTGGTCTAACCTTCCTCTCCTTTTTTTTTACCCTTAATGCAATATTTTATACCATTCCTTATTCCCTTATTGATTTTTATTCTCCTCTTCCAGGTACCTTGTAACTTTATACTTCCCTCTGATTACATAGGACCATCTAATTCATTGTCCTATCACAACTTATCTTTTCAATACTTTCTCCTTTGTAGATTGCCCCATCCTCTTGGGACATATGAAGCAAATTGATTTTTTCTAAAGAAATAATTCACAATGAGAATTTGATGACTGACAGTATATTAATACAATACCTAGACATCTTATCCCCTAAAAGTCATAAATTTGTATTTTAACAAGGTCTTCCAATGCCTTAATCCATAGATTATGTTTAAGGTTAAGATTACACTTGGGTTCAATAAATCATCTTTAGAAGTAAAAGATAGTAACAGTATGACCAGCAGAAGTATATCTACAAAAAACTTGAGGGTGGAGGGAAAATTGTCGATATGATTCTAAAATGCGATATGGTAGCTGAAAAAGCTAATGCAATTCTTGGCTGCATTAAGATCAGGTGGGGTGACAATCCTACTCTACTCTGTTCAGAACACATTCTAGTGCATTGTGTTCAAATCTGGGTGCTACATTTTAAGAAAGATATTGATAACTTAGAGAAAAACAGAATAGGATTCTTTAAAAAAATCAATTTCACAAGTACTGATGGGGGAAGCATGGTTAGACAACAGTTCAAAAAAGATCTTGGGAGTCTTAGTAGACTACGATGAGTCAAGAGTAGATTATGGAAGTGAAAAAAACACCCTAATACAATTTTGTTTTGCAATGAGAGACATAACATACATAATAAGAATATAGATGTCATAAGCCTGCTTTGGTCAAATCATATCTGGAATATTATGTTCAGTTCTGTGTGCCACATTTAAGAAATATAATGATAAACTGGAAAACATCCAGAAGAGGGCAACCAGAACACTGAAATACCTTAAATTCACAAAAATGGTTTGAAGTAATTGGGGATATTTAGCCTAGAAAGAGAAGACTTTGGAAAGGGATGGGGATGAAAAGCTATCTTCAAATACATGAAAGGACATGATGCAGAAGAGAAATTAGACCTTCTCTGATTGACCCCAGAAAGTAGAATGAAGAAATCAAGAACACTGAATAGGAGTTGCAAAGAGGAAAAATTAAGTTTGTTTTTTTTTTGTTGTTTGTTTTGAGGGAGAGGAAAAAGCTCTCCAAATACCTAATGATTAAAGCCACCAAAAGTAGAAGAGGCTACTTTAGGAAGTAGTTGGTTCTTCCTTACTAGAATTTTCTAAGAGAAGGTGGATAAATATTTACCAAAAATTATATATTGGTGAAATTTCACTCAGATACAACTTAGACCAGATGGCTTCTGTATTCCTTTAAGTTTTCAGATTCTTTTCCTCTATGTGTTCAGTTTGGGATGCTATACATGTTAGAAAGAACATTGACAATCTGAAGAACATCAAAAGGAGGGCAGTGGGAAAACCTAAGAATCCTGAGATCGTGCTGCAAGAAAATTGGTAGAAAGAATTAGCCTGCAAAAGAGAAGACTTGGGGAAGTGGGGTGCTGAGTATGCTATCTGTCTGCAAGCATCTGAAGAACTCTCATATGAAAAAGAGATCTTAGGCTTAGCCTCAGAAGACAGAAGTTGAAGTAGTGGGTAGCACCTAAAATGAGGCATATGTGAGTTCTATAAAAGAAGTGACAGCATAGAAATTAGAGCTTTCTAGGAAGCAAGGATAAAGTATGTTTGCCTTGGGAGGGAGAAAGGTTTTTTTTTTCCCCCGAAGTCTTGAAGTGAAGTCTCAATAGCCACTTGTCAACTATGACTTCTTGATAAGATATAGATTGAATTAGATTATTCATGAGGTCTTTTTCATCTTTGAAATTTTGTCAACTTTAGACACTATGCTGACTCATAGAGGGATAAAGAATTAATGTGACTTAGTGACCTTTCCATAAATATAAACCAAAACAACTGCCTGTTTTTAAATTTGTATGTATATGCATATATGTGTATATACGCAGAGGTATTTTTTGTTTGTTTGTTTGTTTTTTTTAGCAATAGTAGCAGCAGTTATAGTTCATCTTTATATAGTATTTAGCTTCAAAGGTATTTTCCTCCCAACTGCTTTGTCAGAGGTTGTGGAAATGGACAAAGAAATCACACTAAAAATACCAGAACTTGGATTCTAGCTTAATATCACTTAACTCCAAGTCCTATGCTATTTCTATTTAAATATACAATATTTAAATCAGACTCAATAGAAAGTAATTTCATCAATTGAAACTTTGGTAAAACAACCAAAATTGTGCTTCCTTAGATACAAGAAGAATTTAGGTAATTTCAACTATAACCATAAAGTTTCAAAAGAAGTCAGGATTCTCATATATAGATATAGATACATCCAAAAAAGGTAAGAAACTAATTCCAAAGAGGAAAAAAAAATTTTAAACATGCAAAAACCCCAAACCCAACCACAATAAAAGATAGGCAGACTAAAAATGCAATTAAAAAAAAAAAGTATATCACCTGTACCATATAAAGTATCGGAAACAAAACAAATGGAAAAACATTCAAGAAATAGTCAAGTGATGCAAAGAAATTAAACAAGTGTTAAGATATCAACACATGAGGAAATAATAAGATCAAATAAAAGAAGAGACTGAAGAAAGCAACAAATAATGGAAGGAAATCAAGCAAAAATTAGAAGATGCATCCAAACAATTGGCCACAACAAAGAAACATATGACAGACTTGGAAAATGAATCATTCTGTGACTATATCAGAATGGTTGAAATTTAGAAATTTAGAAAAAAACAAAACAACTTTAATAAGCTTTTTAAAAAATCATTTCCCAGAATTAACAAAAATAAGTTGTATTATGCAAATTGAAAGAATCCAAATGATCTCAAAAAGAAAAAGCCTAATATCCAATGCTCTCAAATCCATTATGGTTAAACTCTAACACTATAAGAATATGGAAAACAGACTTCAAGCTTCCAGAACAAAGCTGGAAATTATTTTTATAGAGAGAACATATGCATGGGTAAATTTTTACAACACTGTCCCTTGCACTCTTCTGTTCCCACTTTTCCCTTCCATTCCCCTACCTCCTCCCTTAGATGGCAAGCAGTCTTATACATCTTAAATATGTTAAAGTATATTCTAGATACAATATATGTGTGCAGATCTGTACAGTTCTCTTGTTGAACAAGAAGAATTGGATTCAGAAGGTAAAAATAACCTGGGAAGAAAAACAAAAATGCAAGCAGTCCACATTCATTTCCCAATATTCCTTCTCTGGGTGTAGCTATTTCTGTCCATCATTGATCAATTGGAACTGAATTAGATCTTCTCTTTGTTGAAGATATTCACGTCCATCAGAATACTCCTCATACAGTATTGTTGTTGAAGTGTATAACAATCTCCTGGTTCTGTTCATTTCACTTAGCATCAGTTCATGTAAGTCTTTCCAAGCCCCTCTGTATTCATTGTCAAAGCTGGAAATTATTTACCAGGGAACATTTATTAGGATCACATCAATTTTCTCAATAAAGATGGACAAGTGCAAAATTGGAATGGAAGCTATAAACTTAATAAGTAAGATCAAGATTATCTACTCATTGAAAATTGATATCCTATTTCAATGCCTAGTAATCGCTGGTAATGACTTTAAGATATAGTTTCAAATTATTTTCCATAAGGACTGAAATATTTCACAATGCCACTAACAGCACATTAGCATGCCTGCCTTCCTACACCCTCTCTAACACTGTCATTATCCTTTTTTATAATCTTTGAGTATCTGATGGGCACCTCAGGATTTCTTCAAATAAGAGTTAACCAATTCTAATTTACCAATTTTTGATGAATAGGAAATTCAAATTAAAGATATTATGTAGGCATTAATATAAGAAAGAGGTTAGGATAGTTTTTTTCAAGTATAGGCTAATAACAGAAATAATTATGATAAGTTGATATTCTCTTCTAGTAGAAAGATTAAATAAAAGGCAAAACTAATTCAATTAGTCAATAAAAAAATTGTTAATCAGTCATTAGTGTTATTTGACACACAGATCTTAGAGTTGAAAAGTATATCAGAGGTCATCTATTCCAAACTCTAAAATATCCCCAACAAGTAGTCAATCAACCTTTACTAGAAGACCTCTAATGAGAAGGAACCCATTACTATGTCCACCTCTTCCATAGAAGCTCTAATTAAAGATTCATTTTTCCCCAAAAGACTTTCTTCTTGGCTTACTCCACACATAACTGTGGATCACTTCAAACTCAGTCAAGTCAATAAATATATATTAAGTATATAATATGTGTTAGACTAGGAATTCGGAATAAGTTATAAGGGCTTGAGACCTCCTGCCCTCAGAGCTCTCACAATCTAATGGAAGAGGCAACAAGCAAACACATATATACAAACAAACCATACTAAGGGTAAATAATTAAAAGAGATTAGGGACTAGAATCAAGAGAAATTAGGAAAGTTCTTTTTATAGTAGATAGGATTCTAATTGAGTCTTAAAGGAAGTCAGAGAAGCTAATAGATGGAGATCAGGAGGAAGAACATTTCCAGTAGGAGAGCCACCAGAGAAAGTGCCTGGGGTTAAAAGAGGGAGTATCTCTTTCATGAAGGTATAAGGTGTAAGAAGACTAGAAAGGTAGGAAAGGCTTTGTAAAATCATAAAGGGTTTTGAACATCAGAGTATTTTGTATTTGATCCTAGAGATAATTGGCATTCACTGAAATTTAGTGAGTAGGAGGATGACATGGTCTGATCTGTGCTTTGGTAAAAATCACTTTGGTGACTGAATGTAGGACTGACTGGAGTAGAAAGAATCTTGAGTCAGGCAGACCTACTAGCAGGCTATTGTCCTAGTCCAGATAAGAAGTGATAAGGGCCTAAATCTGAATGAGAGTGTCAAAGGAGAGAAGGGGTCATATTTGAGAAATATTGCAAAGGTGTATTTGACAGGTCTTGGTAACAAATTGGACAGGATGGGTAAAAACAGTGAAGAGTGGAGGATGATATCTAAGTTGCAAGTCTGGGGGATTAAAAGAATGGTGGTGTCCTTAATAGTGATATGGACATTTGAAAGGAGGAAGGGTTTAAGAAAAAAGATAATGAATTCAGTTTTGCATATATTGAGTTTAAAGATGTCCACTGAACATCCAGTTTAAAATATCTGATAGGCAGTTTGAGATGCTATAAAAATTTAATAATCATCAACATAAAGATGGTAATTCAATCCATGTATAGAAGGAGAAGATATGAGGGCTCAAGACAGAACTTTGAAAGACACCTACAATTAGAGGACATGATCTAGATTAGGATCTAGCAAAGGAGACTAAGAAGAAAGAAGCAGGTAGATAGGAGGAGAACCAGAGTCAGAAGTGTCCCAAAAACATAAAGAAAAAAGCAATTATAAAGGTAAGAAAATGGACTAAAATTGTCATTAAAAAACTAGGGAATAAGAAATAATATGTTTGTCCAACTATGAAGTGAAGAACATTTTAATCAAATAAAAGAAATAGGTTTGATTAAGTACAGATAAAACAATCTTATACAATAAAAAAGCATTATTTCTAAAATTAAAAAGAACAGAAACAAATTGGAGAAAATAGGTGGTAAATGTATTAGATAAGACTAACATGTAAAAACTGTAAAGAATTGATACAGAAAAATCTTTACATGGCTTCAAAACATCAATTTTACAAAATACAAAATGGAAGAAACATGGCTAGACAGTACTTTGAGAAAGATCTGGGGCTTTTACTAGACTGCAAATTCAATGATTCAAAAATGTGATATGGCAGCTGGCAAAGCTAAAGAGATCTTGCAATGCACTGTGAGGCATGGCTTCCAGTAATAAGATAATGATGGTCTTTTTTATTTTATTTTGCCCTGCTCAAATAAATTTTGCTCATTCCTGGGACCACACTTTAGGAGTGACATTTATAAACTGAATAAGGTCCAGGGGAAGGCAATTGAAATGATGAACAGCCTTGACTTCATGACATATGAGGATTGGTTGAAGGAATTAGGGATGCTTAACCTGAAAAAGACAGGATTCAGGAAAGATGTGATATCAAGTATTTGAAGAGAAGTCATGTAGAAAAAGGGATTAGACTTATTTTGCTTGGCTACATAGGGCAAAATGTTAGGAGTACTCTCAAAGTTGCAAAGAAGTGAATTTTAGCTATGATGTCAAGAAAAGTGTCTGAATAATTGCAATGGTCTAAAATAAAAAGTGTAACTTTGGGAAGTAGTTGATTTCCACTCACTGGAGAATTATAGAATAATTTTTTGGGATGGGAGTGGGATGAGAAGGGGAGATGAAATGAAGTAATGCTATATTAGATGAGATTATCAGTATTATGTAGGGCTCTATTCCACTGTGTCTGATTAGATCTGCTCCCCACCATAACAAGGAGTAGGGCCAGAAAGAAAGTATAACTTATATTACTCATTAAATTATATAATCCCAGATTTAGATGAACCATCAAAACTTATTTAATACATGAACTAGAATTCCCTCAGCAACAATTCCTGCGTTTTGGCTTTATTTGAAACTCTTCATTAATAGGGAATTTACTAACTCTAGAATTTGAATTCTTAACCTGGGGTGCTAGGGTCCTCAAGAGGTTAATAAACAATTTTCAGCAGGGCATGATTTTGATTTTAAAAATTATTTTGATATTTGTTTTAGCATCATTGATTCCCTTTGTAATCTTATGCTTTTTATTTTAAGCATTTCAAAACATGATATTGACCAGTGAGCTTTAAGTTTCACCAGATTACTACCATGACCTCAAAAAGGTTAAGGATTCCTGCTCTAGAGGGAAAATAATCTATTATTAAGTAGCTCTAATTGTTAAGGAGTTTTTCTTCAAATTGAGCCAAAATCTGCCTCTCTATAACTTCTACCTATACTTCTTTCATCTGGACCTAAGCGAAACAAATCTGATTCCTCTTCTACATAATAATACTTCAAATACTTGCCAAAAAAACTATTATGTTCTCATAAATTTCTCCTAGAAATTCCTTTTAGGGATTTTTATGTGTTGTTATTGCAATGTTATCCCACAATCTTAGTCATCACTAGTTTCTCAATGTCCATCTCTAAATATGGCACCTAAAACTAAACATAATACTCCAGAAGTATTCTGTATAAGTCCAAAAGAAAAAAAAAAAACAGAAGGACTATCATCACCCTAATTCTGGACACTTATGTTTTACTACAGCCCATGGTCACATCAGCTTTTTTTTTTTTTTTGACATTTCCACATGCTACTCCATCCATTAGGAGTCCTTGGGTTATTATAGGACCATAATGTCATAGATCTACATTTGGGAGGGACCTCAAAGACAATATAATCCACCCTTCTCATCCTTAAATTTTCAGTTTAGGAAATAATTATATATCAGAGAAGTTAGTTGAACCCATGTCTTCCTGATTCTACCAGTTCTTTATCCAATTTACCACACTACCTCTCATAAGTAACAATTACTAGTATTGCTCATTTGTTCAATTGTGACCAATTCTTTGTGACTTCATGGACCATAGCATTCTGGGTCCTTCTGTCTTCCACTAATATGTTAGACACCTTCCAACCTGAGGGAATCATCTTCTGATATCATATTTTTAGTATTTTTAATACCACCCATGGAGTTTCCTTGGCAAAGATATTGGAGTGATTTACCATTTAATTCTCCAATTGGATCACCTCTTGTCAGAACTATCCCCTGTGACTTCTCTACCTTGGGTAACCCTGCAAAGCATAGCTCATAGTTTCATTCAGCTGTGTAGGCCTCTATGCCATAACAAGATTGTGATTCAGGAACGGTATACTATAGTATCTGAACATAAATGTCTTGGCTTCTGGTTAAACTGGACCTTAATGCACAACATTGAGTAAAATTTACATTATTTTTCACAGTTACCCATGCCTCAGGACGCTTGTGTCAGGGCCTGACTTTAGCTTTCCATTTGATTACCAATGAATTGAGACTTCATACACTTCTGTGGTGACCGGCTGATTTTAACTTTTAAGCATTCACACTGAAGACTGCCTTTCTCAACATAGAAAAGAGTTGTCTCCACTGCCACAAGGGCTCTTCTCTTTCACTTTCACCTTGGCAATTCAGATGTAGTGAGATGCATCTCCTTTATCACCTTTCCTTAAATCATTTACCTCTGAACCTATTGTCTTTCACATGGGTGCACCTCCTTGCCTGTACTTGTCATTAAATTAGGGAATGACAGACATGGCACATTTCATTATATTCTAATTGTGTTTTTTATTGTAAATGACTTATCTCTTCAATTGGACTGCAAACTACTTCTGGACTTTTCTGTTACATAATCATATATACTTTGGTATTTCAGTGGATCCATAAGCCTATGAATTGTCATCTGTGCCTTTTTATCCTGTATAATTTTCATCCATATCTTTCTGAAAATCCTTCATAGAAGATCGAATGCTGAGGCAATTGGAGTTAAGTGACTTGCCCAAGGTCACACAGCTAGGAAGCATTAAGTATCTGAGGCCAGATTTGAACTCAGGTCCTTCTAACTTTAGGGCTGGTGCTCTATCCTCCAAGCCACTTAGCTGCCCCATATAGAATTGTTTTTAATGTCCATATTACCTCCTTCCAAAATATTATATAAATATCTATACATAATATATAAATATAAAACTTCCATTATATAAAAAAGCTCTAAATCACTATTTATTAGAAAATAGTAAATTAAAACAATTCTAAGATACTATTCAGTTTATCTAATATGTCAGAAAAGGAAAATGATAAATACTAGAGGAAATATGGGGAAGTAGGGACACTAATGTACTCCAGTTGTAGTTGTAAACTGATTTAACCATTCTAACTATTCAATTAGAAATTATGCCCAAAGGGCTATAAAACTGTGTGTTCCCTTTGAACCAACAATATCATTACTGCATCTATATCCCAAAGAGATTTAAGGAAAAAAAAAAAAAGGAAAAGGACAAATGTGTACAAAAATATTTATAGTAGCTCTTTTTTTGTGTTTGCAAAGAACTGGAGGGAATTGAGGGGATGCCCATGAATAGGGGAATGTCTGAACAAGCTTTTGTACATGAATGTGACAAAATACTATTATGCTGTAAGAAATGATGATTATGATGCTTTCAGAAAAATGTGTAAAGATTTCCATGAACTGATGCAAAGTGAAGTGAGCAGAACCAAGAGAACACTGTCTACAGTAATAGCAATATTACGTGATGATCAATTGTGAATGGCTTAGCTATTCCCAAAAGTACAATTCCAAAGGACTTATAATGAAAAATGCTATCCATTTCCAGAGAAAGAATTGATGGAATCAAATGCAGATGAAAGATTTTTTTTTTTGCTTTATTTTTTTGGTCTGTGGGACAGGATGAATATGAAAATGTGTTTTACATGATAGCACATGAATAATCTACATCAAATTTCTTGTTTTCTTGGGGGGGGGGGAAGAAGGGAATAAGGGAAAGAATTTGGAACTTAAAATTTCAAAAAGAATGCTCAAATTGTTTTTACATGTCATTAAAAATGTGCACACACACAGACAAACACACACATATTAGGGGAAGGAGATTCCGGGTTGGGGGAAAGCTTCCTGATATAAATAGGTAAGCAGATTGTGCCTTTATTAATAGTGTTTGGGTTCTCTGTGGGAAGTCAGCTTTTGAAAGGAAGGAAATTACTATTTCTGATCAGTTGGAGTAACATAAATCCATATAAACTTCCAGAATGGACAATTTGTTATTTGTTTGGCATTAGAAATGGGAGAAACAGATGGAAATCAGACTTTCTAATGCTCCAGGCCCAGGTTGTCTGAGCTGAGATATGTAGAGAGGAGAATATCTTGGCTTGTTTTTACAAAGCTCCCTCTGCTGGTTCCGGGGAGATGTTTCCATTTGATCAATCCAATGTCTGAGCTTCACTGTACTTTCTCTTTAAGGGACTACAGGCAATACATTTCATATTTGCAAGGTTAATTTTCTTTTAAAAAATTTATATCTTTTCCAAATATAATTTCTCCTCTGCCCTATCTAAAAAGTCACCCCATAACAAAAAAATACAAAAGAAAAAGGAAAAATCAGTGCAACATCATAATTCAATGTATTGATTGTCCTTGACAGTATATATAATGTTTCATACTCAACTCTCCTAACTCTGCAGAGATGAAATATCTATGCATTTTCTCATCCCTTCTGAGGGACAAAGTTTGGTCATTATAATTGCACAGAGCACAATAATAGATGCTGCCTACATCTACCCAATGAGACAGCTAACTGGTTCAGTGGATAAAGGACTGATCCTGGAATTAGGAAGACCTGAGTTCAAATCTGATTACTAGCTATGTGATCCTGGGCAAGTCACTTAACCCTGTTTACTTAAATTTCCTTATCTGTATATAGGGCAGGAAATGGGAAATCACTTCAGTATCTTTGCCCAAAAAATTCCATAGATGGTAATAATATGATCTAAGGATCACAAAGAATTTGGACACAACTGAGTGATTCAATAATAACAACAAACAACAAGAACAACATCTGTTTTAAAGTAGTAGAGAGAAAAGAATATTAGCTCTGGAGTCAGAGGTTCTGGGTTCAAATCCAGATTCTGACATTTATAACCTATATGACCTTAAGCAATCTATATGACCTTGAGCAAAGTCTCCCAGCCTATCTGAACCTCAATTTCTTCATCAGAAAAATAGGGGAACTAGACTAGATGACATGTTAAGTCCTTTCTAGATCTATGACATATGTACATTGTTGCTGTCATGTTATATCATTTTCTTGTTTCTAACTTCACTCTATATCAGTTCATATAAGTCTTCCCATACTTTTTTGTGTATTCTTCCTACTATCCATTATGGTCTAGGACGTTGCTAAATCACTCAGTTTAATTATCCACACTTTATTTGATGGAAACTGGCTTTGTTTCTGGTCCTTTGCTCCTACAAAAAAAAATGTTATTAGAGATATTTTGAAATGGATGGGATCTTTCTTTCTGTCTTTGTCTTGTCTTGCATATAATGAAATATCTGGGTCAGAGAGGGAAAGACTAACTTTAAAAATGTTATGCTTATGACTCCTTCCAGTTGCAGAGAACAAAATACTCCTCCTATTACTTACTAAAGCAGAATTCAAACCTGGGGAACATTTTTTTTAATGGATACTCAACATTCTTGATAGTTAGAAATGCGGTCAAGTGAAAAGAACATTAACTGGAATCAGAAAATCTTAATATGAATCCTGTTTCTGTGTCTTCATTCATGTGTGATATTGGCAAATTTCTTCCCTTAGTTACTTTAACTATAAAATGGTAGAGCTAGATTAAATAATCTCTTGAGTTCTTTCCAGTTGTGTATTTTTTGACTAGATTCTACCCAAATTAGTTAGGAGCAGACTGAGTTTTCAGTAAGTACTAACCCATGGTTATACACACATGCACACACCCCTCTTTCCAAGGCTGTAGGCCTCCCACAAAAAGGTCCTGGATTATCACTTACATACACATTTTCCTGGCTGATTCTCAGAATCACTCAAAACACTCCTCTTCAAAGCATGAGCTTGCCAGGAGCAAAGAAGAACATGGGATATTATCAAGAGATGCATGTGGCAGCCTTTGAGGCCCACATTACAAAGCTATTTAAAAATAAATGCATCTATTTCAGTTTTTCTGCCTCCTCCTGAGATTGCTTCCCCCTCAGGAATTCCCATTCCCATTTTTATCTGGAGGATGAAGCATGATTTGTGAACTATGTCCAACTTAACTTTAGCTGCTTGCTTTTTATTCTGTCAAAGGACTCCAGAATTCTCTCTCTTGTCATTAAAACCACTTGAGGTGTAATTATAGCCTCTTTCTGCCCACTAACCCCTCCAAGCTAAGGCTCTGAAGGAATGGAATGGAATGGAATGGAATGTTCTTCTTTTAGATTTCTCGGCTGTTTTCCCCAATAGTAGCTATTTAAAGCCTTATCATATGAGAGATCACTTCATTTCTGTCAGAAGTATTTCTATCTTTCTCTTGTCTTCCCCCAATTTAGCATTAAAATCCTTAATGGAAGGTACACTGAAGGGAAAATGCATGGCTATCTAGATAATGTGAAATATAATATTGTTTTTCTTTCTTGGGAGCTTTAGTTTCAGAATATTTGTAATTAATAGGGAGTAATATCTACCCTACAGTGTCAATTTAACTCTAAGCAATTTCACAAGACAGATTCTCTACTCTGATCTAGTCTTTATATCGCATATTTGGAAACATCTGGATAAGCTGTTCATTTTTCATCCAGATATGCTTTTTAGTATATCTTTGTCCTTTCCTGAGTACGTGGTCAATTTTACCCTACAAAAAGAGAGAATGAGTGATAGTCACAAAATCTATACTGTCCAGTTTCTTTCCCCATTTGCCCATCAAATTTCATCAAAACATGGTACTAGTGTGCAGGATGAAGTTAATGAAAAACTTTGAAATATGTAAAAATTGTCTTTATTTACTCAACTTTACTTCTGCTTTCCCTGGTACTTTTGTCCTCCCACAGAACCAATTCCAACGTCTTCATGCTGTCAAATTCTTCCTATAAGGAGAGAAAATAAATGTGTTATTTCACCAGTAGTAATTGTCTTTAAAAAATTACCAAAAGGAACCCAAAGAAATAAATTTCTAATGATGAAATGTTTCCTATTACTTTTGCTCCTAATGGAAATGAAATAAATACGAAAGACCTCTCTACAAATCTTAGTCCAATCAGCTTTGACACTCAGTATTTGACATAAACAAGTTACTTAATGTGTTTGAATTTCCATCTCATCTGTGAAGTAGGGATGATTTCATTTGCTTTAGCTACTTAATGAGTAATGTTTCTCTTTGTCCCTCACAGTATTGAGTAAAGAACTTTGTAAATCTTAAAGTATTCTGCCAATTAGAATTGAGATGGAAAAAATATTGGGAGAAAAAAAGGGTCTTGCGGGCTCCCTTCCTATCTCATAGTGTAGGTTACCACATTTTCCTGCTACAGGTAAGGATGACTTTTTTTTTATGTGATCACACTCAAAATTAACTATATAGTTAAATTATTCACAACTTTGATTCTCAACAAAATGAGAGAAGTAAATCATTTTCCATGTTTTCTCTGACTTTAATATTTAGGCAAGGATATCTTATTTCCTTTAGGTTATCTCCTTTCTATTATAATCATAGACTCATAAAATGTCACAATGGGAAAGAGAATTAGTGTTTCTCTCCTCCAATTACTGAAATCCAATCAAGTTGAAGTAATTTGCCCATTGGTAGGACAAAAATTAGAATTCATACTTGAAGTTAACTAAAATACGGATTTCAAATCCAGCAAAGCTTGAGAAAAAGAAATAACTAAACCCTAGCTTTTCCAAGTTCTTAGGATAGGTGTCATTTGGGAAGTAACAATATTAGGCACAGGATATACTGAAGAACTGTTGAATTAAATCAGAATGCCCTTAATGAGGAAAATGTAGAAGTGGAATCTGGAGGAACGTATGGAAAATTTGCCATTCATTTCTATTTAGGAATGGTAATCCAGACTATTGACTCTCTATATTATTTTTTCAGTTTTGCCCAGGGACACAATCATCCAGTAGAAAGAGCAAAGGATTACGTACGAGTCAAAAGACAAGAGTACTAGGCACACATGATTATGGTGGAAAATTCTATTCATCTCACCATTGCCTGTTTCTTTTTTTGTAAATGTGTGAATCATAATAATTTACATTGTTCTACATGTTTATTCATTTTGATTCAACAGCCTCATTTTATTATTTTTCCAAAAAAGAACAGTTTATGTATTTATCCCTTTCTACTTATTTGTCTTTCAAATATTTTCAGTTTTTATTCTATGTTCCAGGAGGAATTGGTTGGTTGTTGTCCTTCATTTTCTAAGATCAGTGCCATTATGTCTTGATGCTTTGATGATGTCTTCACTTGTGTGTATGAATTGGATTTAAGTTTGGCAGAGTTTCATAAAGTCATCAGCCTCATTCTCTCTTTCTGAGTCATCAAAGTCCAATGGCAGGAGAAAGGTCAAGATGACAAGCAATGGCCTGGGATGAAATGAATGACCTTGGCATCTTCCATGTTAGATCAAGCCGAATGTGCTCCATAGTTCCTGCTTCAGTTGTCTTCATGGCTGTTGGAACAATTTTCATCTTCCCATTCCATCCAGAAAAAGTAGAATAGGGAATAGAGAGGAGCTGAAATTTGCTAGGAGAAATTACTTTAACTCTGTATCTGAGCAGAAGTAGAAAGAGAATCATAGAATCTCAACAAGAATTAAGAAGCTGTATGGTTTAAACTAATCAAACCAATTCCTTAATCACTCTCAAGTACTCATTTAGACTTTACTTGAATAAGTCCAATAAGGGGAAGCTCACTTTCTCTCAGGTAACCTATTTCATTTCTAGTCAGCAGTAATTGTTTGAATTTCTTTAATTATATAGAACTAAAACCTACTTAACAAAAACAAAAACAAAACAAAGGGAAAAAAAAAAAGAAAGAAATCTAGGAAGAAAACAATGGCTGACCTTAGTAAATCCTCAGGGATCAGCTAGAAAAGAGATCTACACTGAAAATGAAAAATAAAACTTCCTAGTCCCAAAAAGTTATTTCACCAATTTTTTTTCAATTTTTGTAACAAAATTATTGTTTCCATAGCTTAGCAAATATATTCAAAAGATAGTTCCTAAGAGAGCAAAGATATATAACTTTGCTGACTTCTCAGCTTAAATATTTTTATATAGTTTGTGCTCGGTGCCACATTTCCCAGAACAATGCATCATAACTAGAACTTTATCTCTATTTCATTTTTTTGTGCAAAGCCCTTACTGAGCCTCTACTGAGTGCCTAGCCTTATGCTGGATTCTGAGAGGGATAGAGGAAAAGAAAATAGAGTTCCATCATTAAAGACACTTATTTGAGAAGTATAAATTAATGTACATGAAACAAGACAAATTGAAAGTATAAAATCATATGTCTATGTGGTAAAGACCAGAAACATCTTTTGTATAATGATCTTTTCTCTCTATTCATACCAACCTCATTCAGGATCTCATAACTTCTCTCCTCTATTATTTCAATAGCTTCCTATTTAGTCTTCCTATTTCAAGTCTCTTCCTACTCCATCCATTCTCCAGGCAGCTTCCAAAGTTATTTTCCTAAAACACAATCCTGACTATGTCAGCCTCTCCCTTGCTAAATGAACTATGGCAACTCCTTATAAGCTTCTAGGATTAAATAAAAACATTTCAGTTTCACATTCAAAGACTTTACAACTCAGCTTCTTTCTCTCTTGCCAATTTATGTACACATTATGCTTTCTTTGATCCAAGCACTCTTGTCTCTGTATCTTAGCACTGACTGGTCATCATTCATGAAATACTCATCCATTATATTCTGCCTCATTGAATTTGATTTCCTTCAAGATTCAATCCAAATGCCACCTTCTATAAGAAGCTTGCCTTGAGCCCCATCCTGCTGCCTGATATTAATGTCTTTCTCTCCAGTGCTGTTATCTTTGATTTGAATATGTCTTGTATTTACCTATGTCCATATTGTCTCCCTCATTTGAATAAAGCTTCTCAAAGGTAGGGACTCTTGTTTGTCTTTATATCTCCCATGTCTGGTATATAGTGTAGATTTAATACTACTAAGGAAATATAGGGGAGTTTAAAATATCAAACAATAGGGGAGAGTTATTAAATTGCAAGAAGTGGGGGAAAATCATAAAGTACCTATTTTGTGTCAGGACCAGGCTAAACATTTTAGAAATGTCTCATTTGGAGCTCACAAAAAGTCTGTATCAGTAGATTTTATTATTGTTTCTATTTTTATAGTTGAAGAAACTGAGGCTGGCAGAGTAACTTGCCTAGCTAGTAAGCTTCTCAAAATGAGAGGAATCTACTACAAGTTGGATGGAAGAAATAAGCCCTATGGCAACTCTGTCCCTACCATAAACGAGTGATTTGGATAAGGAAAGTATCAGTCATTCCCCAACTTTTTTTTTAAGTTTGGTATTAGTAGCCAGCCTGAAGATATATTGATACTTCATGGGTATAGGAAATAATCTTTTTGACTTTTTGAATTTTTTGGAAATAATCTTGAATTATCATGATTATCTAGGATTCTAGGTCATGGAAATAATTGAATAAATAAAAACCAATAGCAAAGGCATTTTCATACATTCATATCAACATTCAAATGAGAACATTTGAGAGTTGAAAATATTCCTTGGCTCATCATCTTAATCCAGCTCTTCTTGATCTCACCCTAGTCCTTGTCTTCCTCTGAAATCCTCCTAAATTCGAAAACTAACAAATTTTTTATTCTAGATCTTTTGCTCTAAAATTATTTCTACCTTTTTAGTGATCAAGAAAACCTAGATTTTTTCCAGAAGAGTCTTCATTCCTTACCATACTGTTCAATGTTAGCCACTCCTTTTACACATTCTGACACAAAGGATAGGAGGAATAAGCACACTATTTGCTCCCAGTACCATTTCTAGACTTTCCCTCTGCTACTATTATTGAGAAACTCATTTCTTTTTGGAGTTTATCTCAATCAGTTATTTTCCAGCTGACCTATAATGCTCAACTTTTTTCCCTTCCAACATCATCCTTTCTCAGGACGATTTGTTAAGTATTAATTATGTATTAGGAGCTGGGAAGCAATGACAAAAATGAGATATCCCCTACCCATGAGGAGGTTACATTTTACAAAGATAAAAATACAATGAGGACACACACAAAATTAATACAAAATATTATACTAAGAATAAGGAGAGAATTAGGAAAGTATCTATAATCTAATAATCATGAACCCCCCCCCAACATTTCTAACCTAATTTCACATCCCCTCCTTTCATTCACTGAACATTTTTTCTAAAATGAATGATTAATTATGCCTTGAACTCAACATGCCACCTTCCAATGCCATCTTTCCACTTGCCTGAAATTCACTCCTTTCTTATTTCTCTTCTTCATGAATTTTCTTTCCTCAAAAATCAGCTTGAGTACCCTCTCTTCTTCATAGTTACCTTTAATCTTTTCATTTGAAAAGATTTCCTTCTTCAAATTTTCTTGGAGAACTTGGTGTGGATCTCTCATCTGCCTTACACCACTGCTTCCTCATCTAATTCAATAGACCTTTCAATTCCTGAGGTTTAAGATAGGCAATTTATTTAATATAAATAACATTCAGTAACCACCACATTAAAAAAAAAGTAATTCATCAGAAGATAAAGGCAAATATAAGAACTATACATACTCAATTCTCTGGCATCTCAGGAGTTCCTCATAAGGGCACTGACATTATCTTTACATGTTCTTTATCAAAAGGGCCCGCAGAAGCATCCCAGGTCAATCTACTTGAAGGCCTAGTTAACCCCAATCTGATCCAAGTCTGTTTTTATCCCATCATAGTTCTGGTTGGTGGTAGGGGAGTGTGGGGATCGAATTCAGCCATTTTACTATTCTGGACTACATCACTTCTCTACCTTATATTATACTTATTTTTATATACATTGAATTTACTCTTTCCTACCTTCTGTATAATGGAGACAAACACTGTTTAATTTTCCCCTATATTCCTAGTTATTATTTTAATGTCTAGTTCATATTGAGTACTTAATAAATATTTGCTGAATTGAGAGAAGAAGAAGAAGGGCCCTTAGCAGCCATAGAGATTGATTTCTCCTTCTTTTTTTTTTTTTAAATAACTTTTTATTGATAGAACCCATGCTAGGGTAGTTTTTTACAGCATTATCCCTTGCACTCACTTCTGTTCCGATTTTTCCCCTCCCTCTCTCTACCCCCTCCCCCAGATGGCAAGCATTCCTTTACATGTTGAATAGGTTACAGTATATCCTAGATCCAATATATGTGTGTAGAACCGAACAGTTTTCTTGTTGCACAGAGAGAATTGGATTCAGAAGGTATAAATAACCTGGGAAGAAAAACCAAAATGCAAGCAGTTTATATTCATTTCCCAGTGTTCTTTCTTTGGGTGTAGCTGCTTCTGTACATCCTTGATCAATTGAAACTGAATTAGATCTTCTCTTTATCGAAGAGATCCACTTCCATCAGAATACATCCTCAAACAGTATCGTTGTTGAGGTATATAATGATCTCCTGGTTCTGCTCATTTCACTTAGCATCAGTTCATGTAAGTCTCGCCAATCCTCTCTGTATTCATCCTGCTGGTCATTTCTTACAGAACAATAATATTCCATAACGTTCATATACCACAATTTACTCAACTATTCTCCAATTGATGGGCATCCATTCATTTTCCAGCTTCTAGCCACTACAAAGAGACCTGCCACAAACATTTCGGCACATACAGGTCCCTTTCCCTTCTTTAGTATCTCTTTGGAGTATAAGCCCAGGATTTCTCCTTCTTAAGAAAGAGAAAGTAAAGACCAGATAGGTGAAGTAATTTTCCCAAGGTCAAGGTCATTTTGTAGTTAATTGACTATTTTTTTTTGTTTAGAGTGAATTGCAACTCTCTGAGATCCCTATGGCAGTAAAATTTGGAAGGCTTTTTTCTTATGGACAAAAAAGATAAAAAATGTTGTAATATAAAATTTTAAATAACTTTTTAAAATGTTACAACACATAAAATGGAAAACAAGCTTTCATCTGTGAATTTTTTTATATTTTTGTTTATATTTTAAGATTGACATGACAATAGGCAATTGGTACAACTTTATTTTTAGAACATAATAAGGACTTATAATTTTTTTTTTATAAAACGTGGATTCAGAAAAGATAAAAATGATCCCAACTATAAAATTACATACATTTTAACAACTTGAAAAAAGATGATAATTAAATGAAAAACAATCAACAGAATAATATATTTTTCAAAGGAACATGAGAGCAACTGTTTCACATAATAATAACAACACAATAGGAAAGAGGAAAGGAGAATAAGAATAGAAGGAGGCATCCTTGGAGAGAGGCAGCAAGACACAGGGGAGAGCTGATCTCAGCCTCCGAAAGATAGTTTTCTTGGCAAAAATACTGGAGTGCTTCTCAATTTCCTTTTCCAGCTGATTTTTACAGATGATGAAATGGAGGCAAACAGGGTTAAATGACTTGTGCAGGGTCACACAGCTAATAGTTAAAACTGGATTTCAGTTCAGGTTTCCTGACTCTAGACCTGTACCACCTAGCTTCCTTAAGCAAAGATCCATTTTTCTCAGATAGGTAGATAGCCCTGAGATGGATGGAGAAGAAACAGGAAGGAATTTCAGCCAGAGAAGCAGCATAGGCAAATGCTCATAAGAAGAAGTAAAAATGAGTAGGGTTGCAGAATGGACCAACTATGGTCTAGTACAGTTTTGTTGCCATTTAAATTCAGTTCAAGCATATCATAGAATGTAATTTCTATTTGGTTGAGAGATTACATCAATTTCAACTACTCTGCCTCATGCTTGAGACCTACTCCAGTCTGGTCACACTCTATCTCTCTAAGCTTGCTATTTAGCTATTCTCAAAATGAATCTCACTCCATCACTCTAGCCAAGCTGTCACTTTACTTCCAAGAAGACATCATACTTATTTCCTCCTCTAGAAAAAAATTCCAGATATAATTCCAGATTGAATTCCAACTTGGCTGATTACTTTGGTCATTTTGAGAGTGGTTCAAATACCTACAGCTCTCTAAGTCAGTGCAAAGGCTTATGTGAACCCCCAAAGCTTATTTTTAACTTTTTCTTTGGCAAGTCAATATGGGTTAAGTGACTTGTCCAGGATCACACAGCTAGAAAGTGTCATGTTTCTGAGGCCAGATTTGACATCGGATCCTCCTGACTCCAGGGTCAGTGATCTATTCACTGTACTACCTAGCTGCCTATATATATGTGTGTGTGTGTGTATATATATACATATATATGTATGTATATATATATACATATATATGTGTGTATATATATATATATATATTTTAACATTTTTAGTAACCTTATACCTGTTTTTTTTAAAGTTTAATAAAAACCTGAACTCTTTGTTGTCCAAATATCTTTTAAAAGTAATCTTGATTTGTGAGGCTACTTTTAATTTATCTGAACAACCTAGGACAATCATTTTTATTTTCAAAGTACCCAATACTATTCATTTTGCTTTCTAAATCACTACTAATGCAATACTACTAAAGGGAATAATCCCTCTCTTTGCTTTTGATTTTATGAATTCAGATATTCTTCAAGATTTCTCATATATCTTGTTATAGATGGGACATGATTGGGGAGTAATACCCCTTTTACTGGTAATCATTAATTTCTTTTTCCAACTTCAACACTGAGATAAAGAACATAATCTGGAAAACACAGGATATATTATTAGTATACAGCATGGCAACAACTGGACTTTACTTAGTCCTGAAGAGTATTCTTTAAATTATTCTGTTCCCTAAAGAAGTTTTTTACAGGCAGGCCTTCCAAACACTGAAAGCTAAGGCCTAGAGCAATATCCAATTCTTTTTTTTGATCTGTGATGTAATTATGAGTTTACTGGTCACTGAGACACTGCAAAGGGGTCCATTCATTTCTATCCCTTTTCTAATACCATTTGTCCATCTGCCTATCTGTATTGTTTGTATGGCTACATTTGTAGTGTAGTATTAGAATGAACAAGGTCCTATAAGTGCATGAAGATATGGAAGAGTCTTTGATTTTAGTGGCAGTGGGGGAACTCCTGCTGTGGAAACCCTTTCCACTAAGGCAGATTACAACTCAGGCAACATAGAAATTGAAGTGATTTTCCTAAAGTCAATCAGCTATTGAATGTTCAGAAACAACATCTGAATCCAGATCTCACTGACTCCAAAACTTGTTTTTTTTTTTTTAATCAGCTATTCCACATTGCTTCTTATCCTAAAAATTGTCACATACTTCCAAATACTAATACAATTATCAAAAATTCTTCAAAACTGTTCAGTCCTCCTAAGACCTTTGTGCCCTCTAGTTCATTCACTTACTTCCAGGCTGAAAATAAGAAAAATTTCCTTCTCTGAGCCTTAATTTTCTCCCAGGCAAAAGCACATCAAGTGTTTCTTCCAGCTTTAACTTCAGAAAAGGTTCTAAACATCTCAAACCATACTATTCAATAATGAAGTAGCAAAAAATATTAGCCAAATCTTCTAATTCCTTTGTCTCATGTTCAAGGACCTTCACATTATCTTTCTACCTTTGTTTCATATGAATTCCCTTCATATAATTGCATTCTATTTAAATTGGAGGATTTTCAGTCTTACAAACATACATGACACATTTCCATATTTATACTTTCACTCACATTGTTCTGTCAGAAATCTCCATCTCTTCTTTTTCACTTATTAAGTTACTATCCACCCTGTAAAATTTAGCTCAAATGTCACCACCTTGATGAAGCTTTGTCTAAATCCACCCTCCACCCTCCAGTTTTCTTCATTGGGTCTTTCCAATTTGTTTTTCACCTCTGTAATATATTTAAATTTATCATTATATCTTCCTCCACATGCACCCATTAGATTAAGCTCCATAAGGATGGGTATTAAAACTTAACTAAATTCTCTAACCTCCCCAGTGCCTATCACAATGTTCTGTACTTAGTAGACACTTAACGAATATTTGTCGTATTTCATCATACTGAATTGAATGAAAAATTCCATTTCAATTGAATAAATATCAATAGTAATTTTTGCTTACCTAAGATGTTCTCCAGAATTACAGATGATGATCACTGAAGTGTACAAATGAAAGAGAGATTTCCTGGTCTCCAAATATTCTTATTTACAAATAACTTTGCACTGATTTAATTGAATTATACTGATTTTCATTCAGAACAAAGCTTCCTCAATGAAGTTCACTGTAATTCAAAGATCAACCTAACCATAAACAATGGCAAAAACCTAATGGATGAAAAAATGCACATAGTTCAGATTATGACATTCTTATGGGTAAGCAGTTTATAACTTAGTTTCTACAAGTAGAAAATTAACCAAGAAAAGACTTAATTAATTGGATATTAGGGTAAATCCTATTTGAGAAATTCCCAAAGATGCTGAGTACTACAAAAGCCTTTTTTAAAAATATAGATATTGCTGAAAATCATAAAACTTAGGCTATGAGAAGAATCAAAATCATAGATGATCTAATGGACCAAAGAACAATTTACCATTGATGACTTGTGCATGAAAAGTGATATAAAAGATGCTATCAATGATATCTATGAGTAGAAAAAGAGGTGAGCTAGTTATGTAACAAAAGAGAGAGAGAGAATAGATAGACAACACTAGTGTCACAGACTATCCACAAAATACTAAAAGAGTCCCCCAAAGACCTTCAGCACATTGAGCAGAATTAGTCAGGATGAGAGTGTATGAGTAGCGGCCATCTGCATCCAGAAGGATTATATCCACACTGATGACATCATGGAGCTATTTAAGTTTTTCTGAGGTACAGATCTAATCATGTTATCCTCTATTCAAACTACAGTAACTCCCTATTACATCTAAGATCAAGTGCAAAATTTTCTGTTTGGCATTCAAAGTCCTCAATGATATAATCCCCTTCTTCCTTTCCAGTCTTTTTATATACATTGATTTCCTTACATATAAACCCTGATCTCGCAATATTGACTTCCTTGCTGCAAGCATCATGAACAAAACACTCCATCTTTTGGCTCAGGACATTTTCTCTGATTATCTCTCATTCTTGGAACACTCTTGCTCTTCTACTTTATCTGCTGATTTTCTGAGTTTCCTATAAGTCTCAACCAAAATTCCATCTTTTACTGAAAGTTTTGCCCCCTTCTTAATTCTAGTGCCTTCCCTCTCTTAATTATTTCTTATTTACTCTGTATATAGTTTATTTGATTTGCATTTACATGTTTTATGCCTCATTAAATTACAAGCTTCTTGAGGACAGGGGCTTTTGCCTTTTTGCAATCCTAGTAATTAACAAGTACCTAGAACATAACTTAATAAATGTTGCTTGTGTGATTGAAAATTTTTAAACCCACATACACACATGTACACAAACTATGAATATATTATTTAGGTAACAGAAATTCACATGGCAAAGTGGTGTAAATTTTCACAAGTTTTGTGACTGAACAGATCTTTGAATCAAACATTTGTGAACTCAAAGAACAGTCTTAATATATGTCATGGAACACTTTTCAATAATCTAATCCTAAAAATGAGGTCAATGAACAAATCACTGAAACAGTCAGTAATCTCATTAAAGAGAATGCCAAAAAAAAATTAGACAACATACCAAAATTTATGGGATATAGCCAAAGAAGTACATAGGGAAAATTTATATCTCTAAATGCTTACATTAAAAAAAGACAGAGATAGACAGACAAACACACACACACACACACACACACACACACAGAGTTAGAGATAGAAAGATACATAGAGAGAAACAGAGAGAGACAGAGAGACAGAGAGAATAGATCAATGAATTGGACAAAGAAGTAAAAAAAAAAAAAAGGTAGAAAAAGAACATATTTTAAACATCCAATTAAACACCAAATTGGAAATCCTGAAAATCAAAAGAGAAAATTAATACAATTAGGGGTAAAAAACAAACAAACAAACAAACAAACATTGAACTAGGAGCTAATTTTGTAAAAAAAGAAACCAATAACATAAATAAACCATTTTGGCAATTTTGATTTTAAAAGAAAAAGGAAAACCAAATTATCAGTATCAAAAATAAAAAAGATAAATTCAAGAAAAGTGAAAAGGAAATAAAGTAATTATTGGGATTTATTTTGCCAAATAATATGCCAATAAATACGCCATTCTAAGTAAAATAGATGAATATTTACAAAAATATAGGACATATATTAAGAGAAGAGATAATTGAATACTTAAGCCCATTTTAGGAAAAAAAAATATGAATGAGGCAAAAATAAGCTCTACTCACCAAAAAATCTTTAGGACTAGATGTATTTACAAGTGAATTCTAGGAAACATTTAAAAAACAATTAATTCTAATGCTAAATAAACTATTTGGGGAAATAAGCAAAGGAGTCTTACTATTTTTTTATGACATAAATATGGTTCTGATAGCTAAATCTGTAAAAACAGAGAAAGAAAACTATAAGCCAATTTCTTTGGTTAATATTGATTCAGAAATTTTAAATAAAATACTAGAAAGGAGGTCACAGCAATACATCACACAAAGATAAATACACTATTACCAATTGAGTTTATACTAAGGATGTAGGCTGGTTCAATATAAGGAAAACAATCAGCATAACTGACCACATCAATAACAAAAACAAAAATAAAATATGACTATCTCAATAGATGCAAAAATGCTTTTGACAAAATACAACACTCATTCCTATTTAAAACAACAACAACAACATTGGAACGCATGGGAATAAATGGAGTTTTTCTTAAAATGATAAGTAGTATCTATTTAAACTCATCAGAAAACAACTGCAATGGCAATAAGTTAAAAGCTTTCCTGTTAAAATTAAAATGAAGCAAGGATGTCACATCTCATTGTTTAAAATCATATTAAAATTCTAGTTCTAGCAATAAGAAAAGAAAAAGAAGTTAAAAGAATTAGAATAATTAATGAGGAAATAAAAATATCACTCTTTGCAGACAATATGATAGTATACTTAAAGAATCCTAGAAAATAAATTTAAAAACTAGTTAAAAGAATTTACAACTTCAGCAAAATTGCAGGATATAAAATAAAGCCATATCTATCTTCAATCAATCTTTGTATTACCAACAAAGTCCAGCAAGAAGAAATAAAAACGAAAATTCTATTTAAATTATTGCATACAATATAAAACACTTGGAAGTTTACCTGCCAAGACAAACATAGAGATTATATGAATACAATTACAAAACATTTTTCACACAAATAAAGACAGATCTAAACAACTAGAAAATAGTAATTGCTCATGGGTAGTAAGCCAAGACTATATAATAAAAATGACAATTTTATCTAAATTAATTTATTTATTCAGTTCCATGACAAAATATGAAAAGATTATTTTATAGAAAAGAAAAAATAAAAATAAAATGCAAGAGTATCAAGGAAATCAATGAAAAAGAAATATGAAAGAAGTTGATCAAGTGGTACCAGATATCAAACTATACTACAAAATGATAATCATCAAAATATTTCTATACTGGATAAAAAGTAGAATGGTAAACCAGAAAAATAGATTATACTATATATTAGTAAATGATCATAGTTATTTAGTGTTTGACAAAACCATAGATCCAAAATAGTGAATCTATTTGACAAAAACTTAAAAGCAATTTGTCAATCACTAGGTATAGATTAACATTTCACACCACATACCAAGAAAAGTTCAAAATGGGTAAGTGATTTAGACATAAAAGGTGTTATTAAAGCAAATTAGAGGAATATAGAATATCATATCCCTCACACTAATGGAAGATGGAAGAGTTTATGACCAAATGACATAAAGATCATGGAAAGCAAAATGGATAATTTGGATTACATGAAATTAAAAAGATTTTGCATAAACAAAACTAATACATCCAAGATGAGAAGGAAAGCAGAAAAGTGAGATTGGGAAGTGGGGAAAATTACAGCAAGTTATTCTCATAAAGGTCTCATTTTTCAAATACATAGAGAACTGAGACAAATTTATAAAAATATGAATCATTCCCCAATTGATAAAAGTCAAAGGATATTAACAATCAATTTTTAGAAAAAATTGAAGTTATCTGTAGTTATATGAAAAAATGCCCTAAAGCACTTTTGATTAGAGAAGTACAAATTAAAACAACTCTGATCTCACACCTCATACTTATCAATTTGGCTATTATGACAAAAACGGAAAATGACAAATTTGGAGAAAGGCATATAGAAGAATTGAAACAATAATATATTAGTGGAGTTATAAAGTGATCCAATCATTATAAAGACTAATTTGGAACTGTGTCCAAAAGGTTATAAAATTCTGAATACCATTTGATCCAGCAATACCATTACTACATCTCAAAGATATTTTTAAAAATAAATAGAATGATTGATTTATACAAAAATATTTATAGCAGTTCTTTTTGTGGTTGCAAAGAATTGGAAATTGAGGTGATGCCCATCAATTAGAGAATTATTGAACAAGTTGTGGTTTATGACTGTCATAGAATACTATTTTGTCTTAAGAGATGATGAACACAATGCTTTCAGAAAAATCTGAGAAGACTTACAAAAGTCACTTGTAAGCAAAGTGAGCAGAACCAAGAAAACATTGTATATAGTAACAGCAATATAATCAGCTATGAATGATGTAGCTATTCTGAGCAATACAATGATCAAGACCATTCCAAAGTCTTCTGATGAAAAATTTTATCCATCTCCAGAGACAGAGTCTAAATACAGATTAAAATATATTAAAAAAAAAACCTTTCTCTATTTTTCCTTGGCTATGTTTTCTTGCAACATATCTAATATGGAAACATGTTTTGTATGACTGTCTGCACATATATAATCAATATTAAATTATTTGCCCTCTCAAGGAGGAGCTGGGAAAAGAGAGAAGGAGAACTAAAAATTTTAAAGAAACAAATATTTAAAGTTGCTTTTACATGTAATTGAAAAAACATATTTTTAAAAAAAACTAAAATTTAGTAATGTAATAAAACCTAAGTATCAGAAATAGTAGAACTAAGATTAAAGCTTAGAGATAGCTATCATCATGTATTTATTTTTATCTGGAATTTGGTCAAAACTTGGTCTGTGAGTGTTTTTTTTATCATAAGAATTCTGATTATTAAAACTTTCATTTTGTTGCCCCATTAAAATTCCTGATTTTACCCAATTATTCATAATGGTCATTTGTACCAAATGAAATGTTATAAAGACTGAAAAAGAAACATCAAAAAATATAAGTAGATTCTACTTATTTTACATAAACTTACAGAAGCAGAATTTTAAAAAAACAGCCATTAATTGCTTTTCAAACAATAATTCAATTTTTCATTCAGATTAAATTTATTTAGCTAATTTTCAATCAGTTAATCTCCTCATTAAATGAATAACCATACTATATATAACCAACATAGAAATATTTTTTGCACATATTTACCCTACATTAATACTTTTTTTTTACTTTGTGGAATTCCTTCAGGGCCTTTATAGGACATGATAATTCTATAGAAAGTCTGAATGAAAAAATTTCCACCATCTTCACTCAGATTTCTCAGAAGAAGAGATGAAGTAGGCATCTTTTTTTTAAATAATAGCAATAAAGTTGACATCCTTCCAATCATTTCAAGGTAGCAGAAAATTTGATTTGGTGGTCTGCAGGATAGATTGGGAATACAATGGAGACCTAGGAGAAAGACTTATATTTTATATTTAATTATATTTAAAGGCTTATTGCTTTCAAGTACCTAAAATGTAACACCCAGAACCCAATACAGTGCTCCCAATGTGAGCTCACCAGGCCAAATGAGAATGGTCATATCATAAAAAAGCAACTTATGCTTCTTTTTTGGGGAAAGAGAAGTTTTAAAATCAAAGAAGTAAGTTCAAGTCCTCTGTCACTTGCTGACTTTACATAATTGGGTAAATCACAACTTCAGTGGGTTTCAGTTTCCTCAATTATAAAATGAGAGGGTTGTAATAGATAGTTTTTGAAATACCTTCTGGATCTATGATTCTATATCCTCCCTTTTTCTAGACACTCTGCTTATATTAGGACAGCCTAAAAGCCAAATCCTATGACACACACTATTGACTGTCTCAGAATGAGCCTATACTCATCTTCTTTGCCCTCTGGTTTTAACTGCAATTGGGAAATTATTCAGCACTTTCTTTTTAAAAATATATATTTTGTTTATATCTTTTATTTTACATTGCCCAGATTCTCCCTCATCTCTCTTTCTTCCTCACCCAAAGAGCCATTCTTTATATCACATAATTTTTTAAAAAGAAAAAAAAAAGCAAAAAGAACAAAATCAATCAATACATTAAATAAACTTGATGTTTTATGCATTTTTTCTCACCCAAGAACTCCATACTTCTGCAAAGAATTAGGAAGAACTATCTTCTCATAAGTATTTTTTGTGGCCAAGCTTATTTTTAATAAATTTACAACATTCATTTTCTATTTTTTAAGTGTTGTTCTTTTAATTTACATTACTTTAGTCATTGCTTTTATTTGATTTTTTTTGTTTCCTGGTTCTGCTTCTTTCACTTTACATCCATTCATGTAAGTTTTTCTTTTAATTCACCATTCATCATTTATTACAGATTACAGTATATCATTACATTCAGTTGAGGACCACACTTAAGTGTGGAACTCAGAAAGCCTGTAAAAAGGTTCAGAGGAACTTTACCTTTAAGGAGCAGCTGGCTCAGTTCTACAAACTGCACTCCTCCTGCACCACAGTTGTGAATCCCAGCCCCCATAGCTATGAATCACAGCATAGTAACTAAAGGAATGTTTTGGTAATTTTTATCTAACTCTCTGAATAGAACTGAATGATTCAAGGAAAGACCATATGACTTAGAGAAGTCAGAGATATCTGAGATCATAAAACAAATTTATTGATGCAGATGTTGCTTGTGAAAGAATATATGCTTTTATTTTAATAACCTTGCTGTACTTAAAAAAACTTTTATATATTCTATATTGGAAATAGAATAAAGAGAGAGGTTCAGAGATTTTTCACTGCAACTGTCTCCCTATCTCCTTATTGTCATTATTTGTCCTTTCACATCATCGTCCTTTCACATGACACAATCTATTCTGCTGGTCAGATTAGATCCTCAGAAACTGATAAAGGCCTCATTTCCAAAATATATAGAGAACTGACTCAAATTTATAAAAAAATCAAGCCATTCTCCAATTGATAAATGGTCAAAGGATATGAACAGACAATTTTCAGATGAAGAAATTGAAACTATTACCACTCACATGAAAGAGTGTTCCAAATCACTATTGATCAGAGAAATGCAAATTAAGATAACTCTGAGATATCACTACACACCTGTCAGATTGGCTAAGATGACAGGAAAAAATAATGATGAATGTTGGAGGGGATGCGGGAAAACGAGGACACTGATGCATTGTTGGTGGAGTTGTGAACGAATCCAGCCATTCTGGAGAGCAATCTGGAATTATGCCCAAAAAGTTATCAAAATGTGCATACCCTTTGATCCAGCAGTGTTTCTATTGGGCTTATACCCCAAAGAGATACTAAAAAAGGGAAAGGGACCTGTATGTGCCAAAATGTTTGTAGCAGCCCTGTTTGTAGTGGCTAGAAACTGGAAAATGAATGGATGTCCATCAATTGGAGAGTGGCTGGGTAAATTGTGGTATATGAATGTTATGGAATATTATTGCTCTGTAAGGAATGACCAGCAGGATGAATACAGAGAGGCTTGGAGAGACCTACATGGACTGATGCTAAGTGAGATGAGCAGAACCAGGAGATCATTATACACTTCGACAACGATATTGTATGAGGATGTATTCTGATGGAAGTGGATTTCTATGACAAAGAGACTTAACTGAGTTTCAATGGATAAATGATGGACAGAAACAGCTACACCCAAAGAAGGAACACTGGGAAACGAATGTGAACTATTTGCATTTTTGATTTTCTTCCCGAGTTATTTTTACCTTCTGAATCCAATTCTCCCTGTGCAACAAGAGAACTGCTCGGTTCTGCAAACATATATTGTATCTAGGATATACTGCAACATATTTAACTTATATAGGACTGCTTGCCATCTTGGGGGGGGGGGTAGAGGGAGGGAGGGGAAAAAACGAAACATAAGCAAGTGCAAGGGATAATGTTGTAAAAAAAATTATCCTGGCATGGATTCTGTCAATACAAAGTTATTATTAAATAAAATAAAATTTAAATAAAAAAAAAAAGATCCTCAGAAACTATTAACAGGTGGCTCCTGTAATATTCATGTACCACAATTTGTTTATCCATTTCTCAATTGATTGACATCTACTTTTTTCAGATTTTAATTTTTTTTATTTTCAAAATACATACAATGATAGTTTTCAACATTCACCCTTGCAAAACCTTGTATTCCATTTTTTTTTCCTTCCCTCCCCTGGAAGCAAATAATTCAATATAAATTAAACATGTTTAATTTCCTTTAACATATTTCCACATTTATGATGCTTCACAAGAAAAATTAGATCAAAAAGGAAAAAAGTGAGTAAGAAAAAAAAACCAAGCAAACAACAAAAAAAGGTGAAAATATTATGTTGTGATCCATATTCAGTCCCCATAATCCTCTCTCTGGATGCAGATAGCTCTCTCCATCACAAGTCTATTGGAACTGTCCTGAATCACCTCATTGTTGAAAAGAACTGAGCCCACCACAATTCACCATATAATCTTGTTGTTGCTGTGTAATTTTACTCTTGATTTTACTCACTTCACTTAACATCACATGTAAGCCTCTCCAGGCCTTTCTAAAATCATCCTGATTTATCTCTACTTAGGTTATACTTCTTTACTATAATAAAAAAAAAGTGCTACTATAAATATTTTAGTGGGTGAGAAGCCTTTCTTTTTATCACTGATATTACTGCTGAGATATATGCCTAGCAGAGGTATCTCCGGATCAAAGGTATAGACACTTTAATCACTTTATCTGCATATCAAAATGATTTCCCACACAGTTGTTCTAATTTATAGTTCTATCAAAAAGTGGATTAATATTACTTTGCACAACTTTTCTAATATTGATTTACTCTCACTTTTTGCTATCTACAACTTTGCTAAGTGTGAGGTGAAACTTTATCTGTTATTTTTTAGATTTGTGTTTTCCTTATTATTACTGCTTTAGATATGATTATTAGTAATGTGAAATTCTTATTTTAAGAACTTCTTATTCAAATCTATTCTTTGACCACTTTCTTACTGGGGAATGGCTTTTGGTCTTCTATATTTCTGTTAGTTTTGATGTCTTAGACACCAAATTCTTATCAGAGATGTTTAATACAAAGATTATTTTTCCAGTCATCTCCTTTTCTCCTTATCCCAGATGCATTAATCTTTTGTGCAGGACTTTCAATGATCTGAAGCTTCTCCTAGTTGGCAAATTTTTCCTATTAATACTCTATAGTTATAAATTATAGAGCACCATAATCTCAGAAGAATCAAGCGTGAAAATAATTTTCAAAAGTTTCCTTAAACCATGTGAATATGACAGTATGGCTCCATGGGGATAACATGGCCTCTAGCAACAAGTCACCAATTTTCCTGACAAGGACCCATTAATCAGAACCAATCTAGACAATACGACTCAAAGCTTTCAGAAGTCTACATCCCAGGTGAAGATTTGGAATGGATGGAGAAAATTTCACATTACATTTTCTTCCTCCTAAAGCAGGATAGCTACCTTCACTTTTCAAAATTGTCCTCACATTATTATAACATTTTATCACACAACAATCCTATGCAGTCAGCAAGACAAAAACAATATGCATATCTTTCATAGGCACAACGTGTATATGGGTGTGAGAGGGGAGAGTGTGTGTATGTATCTATATATCTACATATATGTACATAAATATATCTTTTCTTAACTGTGGCTTGCGTGGAGTGATGGTGGAAATGAAAGGGGGGGAAATAAAATAAATTATGCAGCAGAAAACCAAAGAAAAATTTATAAGAAAAAATGGAAATTCATGAATATAATCTCTTCTACTAATATTTATAAATATAAATATATATAGAATCCTCTCTCTGTGGGCACATGACAATGTTCTCTTTTGTTTTGCTTTATTTGTATTTCTTTTTTTCTTACTTTTTTTTTCAAATAAAATAAATTTTAAAAATACAAAATAAAAAAGAAATTAAGGCAAAAAAGGTAAAATTATTTGTTTGAAATGCCACAGATATTTAGTGCCAGAACAAAGATTAAAACTCAGGTCTCCCCTCCTCCAATATGACTCTTTTTTTCCTCTGAGGTCATTTAGGTTAAGTAACTTACCCAGGGTCATACAGCTAGGAAGTGTTAAGTGTCTGAGATCAGATTTGAATTCAGGTCCTCCTGATTTCAGGTGCTCTATCCACTGTGCCACCTACCTGCCTTGACTCTTACTATTAGAATATACTGGAATTTGAGATTGCCTAAGATTGAGAAATGGAGAATACCAAAACTAATTAAAGGATGAAGAGCTAATACTTAAGCTTGAGCTCTGACCCCAAAGGGAAAATGGATTAGAATACGGTCTCTTATAAGCCTATAACTTACTTAGCAAATCATTAGTCTATGTAGAAATCTCCCAAACTTGGAAAAATTGAAAGAAAAATCTATTCTCTCCTCTACTTCCACCCCCAACATCTGCACACATATGTGAACTCTTTCATAATTAGTACCATACTAATTCTGAAACTAGTATCTCTTTGTCCAGATGATTCCAATAGTCTCATACTCAGACTTCCCACCTCTTCTCTTCATCCTTTACATCATTTAACCTTAGTAATTCTCCTAATGCCCAATGCTGATCATGTCACTCATAAGCCTTCAGGGACTCCCTATTGCTTCCCAAATAAAATAGAATACATGATCCCATCATTCAAGTTCATCACTTTCATCTGGCTTTAACTAACGTTTCTGGCCTTACCCTTTCCCTCAAATATTATCCTAGTTAAATTGAACATTTCAGTCCCTCTTCTCATCTTTTTTTCATCTCTGTGCTTCTGCTCCCCTGAATCTTATGCCAGGAAAGAATTCCTTACTTCCTTCATTTCTATGTATTAAAGTTACTTCTTTCAGTCTGTTTGGCTGCCTTTTCCTCTTCTCCACTGCCATTCCCTGAAGAAAGTGAGATCTTCCTCCTCAAATTTCTCATAACACTTTGTCTTTGCCTCTTCTTTGTATATATTTCACTTTCCTTTTCATTCCTTCAAAAGTTGTTTCTGTGTTTGCCTTTTTTTCCAGTAGGTTATGAGCTCCTAAAGAGCAGTATCATAATTATCATCAAACCACAAAGTGTAGTACAGTGCTTTGTATTTAGTGTTTAATAATTTTTAAATATAATTAAATAATGTGCTTTATATTAAAATATCTTTTGATTGAGTTTTTAAAAAAAACATTTAGTACTATATTTCTATAATTGAGATAAAATTCTCTGTGATTGATGAATTGATGAATTCTTCCTTGCCATCACCATATCATATCTGTATTATTATTTATTAGTGTATGGTATTATCTGCCCATTTTACTGGGGAGTTTTCTTATGCTTGAGAGAGACACCCCCCTCATTTAGTGCAGGATTTGAGATTCTTTGGTTACCTTCAACCCGGCTTAGCCATCAGCTAAAACAGTTTATCGGGGTGTGGCTGCTGTGCATGCTATAGCTTCTTGGAACCACAGGTGAGAAATTAGGCAGATCAGATGAACACCAAAGGTGGAAAGCAATCCCTTCCCTTTGCAGCTCCCCTTTATATTTTCTTCCCCCATTAAAATATAAGCAACTGGAGGACAGAGGCAGAGACTGTCTTGCTTGTTTAGATCTGCATCACCATACTTGATGCAGTGCCTCACACAAACTAAGTGCTTAATAAGGGCTCTGTCTCTCGAACTCTACTTCCCCACATTTATTTCTCTGAGTGCTATTGTTATGATCACATAACAAAACAGAAATTGCTAGGTTGGAGATGAGAAAAATTTTATCCTCATCAGTATTATCAATGTCCTCAAAAAAACAAGGATAATCAACCAAAACCACAAACATTTAATAAGTATCCATTTTATACTCCTAACTGTGATAGATACCATGAGATATATAGAGAAGGAAAAGGCATTATGGTTCTTTTCCAAGGGAGCAACAATCTAGTTGAGATGATTAGACATGTTAAAAAGCAAATAAGGACAGACATTTTTGTTACATAAGATGACAATTTCTGGGAAATCTTTCCAGGGAATAAAGATGGGGTGAGGGTTGAGCTCAATCACTGATCTATGGCAATGCTTAGGCAGAATCTGCAGGATTTGTCATCACTGTGATGATCCCCTCTTTGATGTACTTTGTGTTTGGGTTCCAGAGAAGCTTGCCTGAATACCAACACGCAGACATCTGCTGGGAGGAGTGAGACCTAGTCAGATCACATAAGCTCCCCAAAGTTTTTCTCCCGAAGAACAAGCAGACAGACACGTGAAAAACAAGCACAGCAGAAAACAATAAGCAATCTCAGACCACCAAAACTGAGCAGCTTCATTAAATTTTACCCTTGTACTCTCCCACATACTATGCCATGAATCTTTTACAAGATGGACCAGTTTACCAAGTGTACATCAGAGCTGGATACAGAACAAATGTAATAATACACACACATACACACACACACAGTGTCTCAAAAGTCTTAGTGAAGTTTTAAGCCTATTAAAGCTTAAACATACACAGAGCATCACCCGAGATGATATTATTGTGACAATAGGCTTAACTAAATACAGCATATAACTTATGCACATTTTAAGTTAATGAAAGCTTAAATCTGCACTGAGATTTTTGGGACACTATGTATGACTTTGCATACATTATCTTATTAGATCTTCACAGAAACCCTCTTATAGATGAGAAAACATTAAAGAAACTCAAAGAGATGAAACGCTTTGCCTATGATCACACAGTTACTGGGTCACTAGTGAGATTCAAACAAGTATTCCTGAATCCAACACTATGTCCCATTATTTTCCATGACTTACATGCCTCATTTCTCCTAACCTAGGTGTGGGAAGGATCCAAGGGTGCTGGGAAGCTCTCATAAATGAGAGCATAGAAATAAACCACTTCACAAATATTAAAACATTATATAAATGATAGTTATTAATATCTGTATTATTATTATTATTATTAGTGTATGGTCTTCTCTGCCCATTCTACTGGGGAGTTTTCTTATGCTTGAGAGAGACACCCCCCTCATTTAGTGCAGGGTTTGAGACTCTGGTTACCTTCAACCTGGCTTAGCCATCAGCTAAAACAGTTTATCGGGGTGTGGCTGCTGTGCATGCTACAGCTTCTTGGAACCACAGGTGAGAAATTAGGCAGATCAGATGAACACCAAAGGTGGAAAGCAATCCTGAAAAGGGCTCAGAAGTTCTCATAACAGAGATACCACTCTTCCCTAAAAATACCCTAAACCCCAAGTTGGTAGCAAAATAGAAATCAGAGGCCAAATTCTCAAATATTGAAGAAATTCAAGAGCTTCATGGGAGTGCACCTCTTCCCCTCCTTCTCAACAACTCTTTTCTGCCTCCCATATAAGCACAGGGAATTGATTTTCAGCAGCAAAGAAAGAGTCCCATATTAAATGGACTTTGGGGCTCAGATTACATTTCTCCCCAGCCTTAAATTTTGCAGGGTAAGTCTAAACTTGGCATAAAAAAAATAAGCATCGGTGCTTTAAACAAAGGTGATTTTTCTAGTGTTCAGGTTGGGAAGGGGACCCCAAAAGTTTGAGATCACAGACTGGTGTCACAAGGTGTCTCAAAAGCCTTGATCCCATTTCCAAGTCAAGGGGCAAAGTTTATTATATTTGTAACACCATTACAAAGCAGGCTGAATTCCAAAAGAAATTAGCGAAGTTCTAAGAGACAGGAGACCCCTTGATCCAGCTTTCTATCACTGACATGCTAATTCTTTGGTCCATGGGGAGGAGTGGTCTCCAGAATTTGATTATCAGACCAATAGATTATCTATCTGAGTCAGCAATGAACTGAAGAGAGGTCTATTCACTCTTATCTCAGGAGTTTGATTTGTGAGACTATCCTGACTGAGAAGTGGTCTATTCAGAATCAGACAGATTGGGCAGGGAGTTTCCTGAGACAGACTCCAAAGGCAGAAGATTTAGGATTTACTGACCTATTGTTAGAACAGAAGCCCCCCCTCCCCTAAAATCAGGGGACCACAAAATCATTTTACATCACTGGTATGCCAGATAAGTTACTTTTGGTACCACTGAAACAGAGATATAACAAATGCACATTGAAATGAAAGGAATGGTTTCATAGAATCTGGGAAGACTTATATGAACTGATACAAAGAGAAGTGAGGAAACCCAGGAGAACAATCTATCCAGTAACAGAAATCATTAAAAAAATAATCAATTGTGACTGGGTAATTCTGATTAATACAGTGAGCTACCACAACTCCAAAAGACTCATGATGTAAATACTATCTTTCTCCAGATAGAGAATTGATGATCTCAGATTACAGACTGAAACATTTTTATTTCCTTAATTTCTCTTGATTTTTTTTTTGGGGGGGAGGAGGAGTTATGCATGGTTAATGTGAAAATGTTTTGCATGATTTCATATATACAGAGCAAATAACAAGTAGACATTGCTACTGAACACAACACAAAACGAAATCACCCAAACATAAAAGCAAAATAAAAATTAAAAATACAGTAATTCACATGTCACTAAATATACAATTGCATGCAAGTAAATTTTCATATGGAAAATCTCAAATATTGTTGCCTAGATACAAGTGAAATTATATCTTCAAGTTTATCTATAATATCATAACATAGCCTAGTGACTGATCTAATAAACCTAGTTCTGATACTGAAAGATCTCTCAGATCCTATACTAGAGCTAGTACAGTGATATGAACTGACCATCAGGATCATTTATAAACTTGTTTGTCTATACATGGTAGTTATTTTGAATTGCTGCTTTTATGTTTAATCTGCAGTATTAACATTTTCTTAAGTCTAGGCAATCAAATAATAAATCAAGTCCTTATTTGTAGCAACTTCTGATTTTTAAATTGAAAATTTTTACACTTACAATTTAACAATTAACTTATAATTAACAATTTCTTTCAAGCTGATTAGAGCTGCCTCCTACATATCCCCAAAAGAATCTCTAAAATTTATTTGTAGTATATGAAGAATAAGATATAGAGATATAAGGAGGCACCTAACCCAACCCCTCCTTTATATAAGTAAGGAAATAGAGCTCCAAAAACATTTTGACTTGTCCAGGAATAATGAGTGACTAATCTGGCATTCAAACCCAGGTCTTCTTATTCCAAAGGCATCGTCCTTTCTGCTATACCACACTATTTCTATCACTATCTATGTTCCTCTGTCCCCATACTAGTTGTTGACCTAATCATATACTAAATTTAATAGTGCACATTATAAACACTAAAGGATTTCAAAAGATAAAATGGTCAAAGGGAGCTAGCATAAGGAAGAAAAATTTTATAGAAAAGAAATTGGGGGTAGGTCTTAAATTATCTCTCATTTGATGTGAAGGAGGAAAGAAAAGAGGTTTTCAGGAGGAAAAAAGAACAAAACAAATGAAAATAAAGAGATGAAAATGAGAATAGGGTTGGAGTGAATGGCAAGAACACTATTCCACTAATAAACATCTTTATTTCATCAAGAAAGAATAAGAATGGATAGCCAATAAATTTTCATATGTGAAAAGCTCAGTATCCAAGAACTCAGATCTTGGAAAAGCAGAGCTCAAAGTATCATCAATTGCTTCACAGTTAAATTACTTGGGAAATGGACTTTTTAAAAGTGGGGAAATGATTTTATTTTTATAAATGATATTCTGATGCTACTGGGAACTTCAGAAAAATTTACAATAAAGAAACCCAAATTCCCAACGATTGGGGATTTTAAAAATTGGGGTTGGCATTTGTATCAATTTTGCTGAGACTGGAATATTTCCTTTTTTCTCCCCCCATATGAAGGTTGGGAATAAAAGTGTTCCACTTCTAAAGCCTAGGTAAAATACTTCCAAAATTATATCCCAAGGGAATAGATTAAGGCAAGTACCTACTGCTGGTTTCATCCATTAAGACACTCATGATAGCAAACAGTGCCTGCAATTGATTTGTCCAGTATGATGCATCCTGCTTCCACACTTTGAATAGATGTCTCCCCATTGTCTAATTCTATTGCCTCCTCTTACCCACAATCTGGAAGAGAGGACAGAGGAGAGTGTTAATGAATGGAGCAACCTGTTAAGATGTCTCAGGAACACTAGCTTGAAAGAACCACCCCTCAGACAGTGCAAAACGATTTTCAATATTATGTTTTTGATTGATTTTGATCAAGTTCTCTTGAGAGAAGTCACCTGGACTGTTGCAACAACCCTCCTCTCCCTATCCCAAATCTGTTCTATTCATTGCCATGAGATCAATCTTCCTGAATCCATTTTGCACATACCAGAAATGCTCTAATGACTCCCAATTGTCTATTGGATCAAATCTAAGGTTTACTACTTCAGGATCGAAGCTTCTCCACAATCTGTACTTGGCCTGCCTTTTTAACTTTGATTTTTAATATTCCTCAGCATGCAACCACTCCTCTAGAGCTATCTCCTTGCATACACCATCTTTATTTTACTTCCTTCCCCCCGCCCTTCTCCTCCCTCTCTCATTTTTCCACTGCTTGCATCCCATACAATTCATCCCAACCTAAAAAGCCCAGCTTCAATTCTACCTCCTCCAATAAGTCTTCCTTAATCCTTTCAGCCCACTTGATCATCTCTCATCTGAATTACTAAAATGCTGATTTTCTACATAATTCACTTAGCAATAAATTATAAAGAGCTTTTAATATGCTTTAATTGTTTCATGTAGGTATGTCTTGTTTTCCCAAACAAGATTTTGAGCTCTAGGAGAACACAGTAGCACAGTGATTGATGTATGGTAGGTGATAGAAAGTAATTATTAAGAAAATAGTTTAATTAGTGTATTAAGTAATGTTGGCATTTTTTGTTCTATGATACATGAAATACTGGGTTTTTCTCTTCCTACATTTTTTATCACTCCTTGAGGCCAAGGCTCACATGTGCTAATTATTAAAGATCAAGAAAGCAAGCATTTATTAAACATCTATGTGACAAATGATGTTCTAGGTATTGGCTGTGCAAAGAAATGAATGAAATAGTCCCTGTCCTCTTAGAACTTACATTGTATAGAAGGAACTTGTCAAAACTTAACTTATCAAAGTTAAGCTTAACTAAAATTGTTTTTTAAAAAATATTTTGATGATTGTGTTTCAAAAGAATTGGTTTCTTCTATCATTCTATTACTTTTATTTTATGCATTTAGAACTACCATTCTGAGAAAGATTTTATACATTTCATCAATCTGTCAAAGGGGTTGTTACTATGACATGAAAAGGATTAAGAACTCCTGATGTATAAGAAGGAATAATATGTACACATATAAGTATGCAAAAAAATTAAGGAAACACTCAGGAGAATGGTGACCCTCTTTTAGGTCTACTGAGTTTGGGTCCAAAGAGGGAAGAGACAAAGTGTAAGCAGAAAAGTCAAGCCTGATTAGTGATGAGGTGTCTAAAGAACGCCAGGACTCATGAGACAGAAACAAGTAGGGAAACTGCCAATCAGAGAATGCAGAAGCAAGGAAATGGATAGGAGATTAGGAAATTAAAATCCAAATTGGAAATAAAGAAGATGCCCATTAATTGCAGAATGGTTAAACAAATCGTAGCATGGTAATATAATGGAATATTACTATTATACAAGAAATGATGATTGTAGTAAATACAGAGCATAGAAAGATCTACTTGAAGAGTAATAAGAGTCAAGAAAATAATATACATAGTCATTACAAGTATGTAAACAGAAAAAACTAAACACCAAAAAAATCAAGAGTAAATGTCACAAAATTGTAAAGATCAAACTGTATTTTAAGGAAGTGATATGACAGGGCACTCCCAAACCACTCCTTTGTGCATGTGGGAGACCCATAAGTTGTTACACAGAATATGTTTTCAGATTTTTCAATGTATCAGTCAGTTGTGCTTTTTTTTTCCTCTCTGAAAAATACTATTTTATATAAGATAGCTTTCTGAGAGGAGGAGGGGGAAAGATACTTGAGGTAATATGATAATGTAAGAAACAGAAGATATCAATAAAAACCTATTTTTAAAAAAATTTAGGGAGTCCCAAAGAGTTGACATTTTGTCTGACTTTAATTTCCTGAAACTTGTTCTTTTATTTTTTTTAACTTCAGCTGTTTGTGTTCCTTGTCCCCAATGAATGTGGGTCACCCTGCATGATCTCTTGCTGACAGTCACCCCCACTGAGCTGCAGACCCATATGTTTCTAAAGGGAGAAAAGGAAAAAAAAAAAAAACTCATCATAAAAGTCACGGTTTGCTTTTGCTGACATGCTTTCCCCAGACTTCCAAGCAACAGTGGTGAGGTTATATATTATGAGAGGAATCAGAAAACTGCTATTCTAAAAACTCCAAGAATAGATTTTTCGGTTCTGTTCAACACTAGTCCTAGGCCATTCTTGGAAGAGGAAATGATCATTTCATCATCCCTCTGTATAGGTTGCATTTCTGGCATCACTTCTATGCTAAGTGGGATATTTTAAAAATAGTTTTAACAAGCATTCTGACACAGAGTCCATTTTAGACATGAGAAAAGATGTAGTCACAGAGAACTCCATTTAGTGAAACCTGAGTTGCTGTGAGAGATAACTGATCTCTTGATGGAGAGTAATCCTATGGAGGGAAAGCACAGTACTAGAACTGAGAATGCAGTGTAGGTTTGATACTAATAACCGTAAATGACTTTCTCCACTTCTCTATTACCTGCTGCTTCAGAGATCATCTATACCCATTAGGTTCTATAAAATAAAAGGTCTAGAACCATCTTCCAAAGATGCTTTGCCCCTAACATGAATGAAATAAAAAATTGTGTCAGGTAATATTAATTCACATATAATCATACTTCAAAGTTAACAAAGTGTTTTCCCTGTAACTGTGTGAGGTGAGTAGTACAAATATTACCCCCAATTTATAGGAAATGTAGATGCAGGATGGGATGATGGTTAGAGAGTTGGTCTTGTGATCAGAGAAGCACTGATTTCAAGTCCTGACTCAGAGCCAATAAACAACAATTAATGTCTAGACAGTATTCAACTGTCATGGGCTTAATCCCACATGCAAAGGGAATTCTTCCTTTGCTCCTTCCATCCTATCCTGGTTAGAAAGGTTAAAACTTCTCTTGGACCTCTTCACATACCCCTCTGTACCTCCTCCACATGAGTGAGGAATAAGAAAAGGAGAGGGAAGTAGCTACTCTATAGTATTATTCGCCCATTTTTTTCTACGATGACCAGCTTAGACATTAGCTTTAGAGATGGGTATATGAAATATTAAAAGCTGGAGCAGCTGTCTGAGGATGATAACCCAAGATCTGAGAGTTAATTCTCACAGAATATATATATATATATACACACACACACACACACATACACACACGCACCTTGTATTTGCAGACATTTCCATTCCTAACCCAGCCTTCAAACAAGGGAGAAGAGGAGAGAGTGGGCTTAGACAACCATTGAGGCCCTATCAGGAAGATATGCTACCACAGAATGAAGAAATGAAAATGTTACAAATGTCAGTCCTGCCCAGATGGGACAAGACTCATTAAGGGAGTTGTTTTGGGGTTGTTTTATATTTTAGATTCTATCTCAGACTCAAACTACAGTGATATACAAGACACTAATGTTTAATCAAATCTGCAAATCCAAAGGGAGAAAGGATGCATGATACCTGATGCAATTCACACCACCCCATTACACTAGCATACACTAACAATAAGAGGAATTGAGATCTGAACATGTTTTTCTCCCAAGGAAACATTCAGGCCCACAAAGTATTTACTTATCAAATAGAAGCAGGGATTATCTGAATAGCTACGTCATAACTGTTTACGTGATTCAGAAATACAAAACTGAAACACAAAGATGTTTAATGAAATTAGAGGTGTTATTAGATACAATCACATATTAGCCCCATGTTGTTGTTTTTTAACTATATCTCATTTAACTTGATAAAAATTTGTGTTATGCTATATATGAATCAAGTTTTAAAATCCCATGATAGAAATAATAAGAAACTGATTTTCTTGAGGGAGGAACCCCATTGGCAGTTTTTAGGGATCTTTAAGAAATATTTTGGGGAAAGAGAATCCCTTTGACAGTTTTTTGGGGGCCAAAATTGGAGCCTTGTGTCAAGACAGTTGTGAATTAAAGCAAGGAAGCAAGACTTAAAAACAGATTCTCTCCATTAAAAGAGGGAAGAAGGTTCAAAGGCCAAAATCAGCTGCATCTAGGTGAAGCAGTACATGGAGTATTGAGCCTTGAGTCAGAAACTTATTTCTTAAGTTCTAATCTGGCATCAGAAACTCAGTTCCATCAACTGTAAAATGAGCTGGGGAAGGAAATGGAAAATCACTGCAATATCTTTGCCAAGAAAACCCCAGATGAGGACACCTATAATCATACACAATTGAACAATAACAAAAAAAGAGCTTAAATTTTGTGTCAATGGCGGTCACTCTAGCAACCACAAAAACAAAAGGTATATCTCAAAACAAGGTATATCTATCTGCCTGGTATGCTGTCTATGTATAGAACTTTTCATGCACATATTTCTTCTCAGCTTTTTTAGGGCATGGACCTTATCTTTCCTTTTTTTATATCCCACACAGCATCTATTGCAAGGCTATGCACATGTCAGCGTGGCAACTCCTTTCTCTGGCTCTTATTAACTGTATCAGTTTGGACAAATTTCTTCACTTTGATGAACCTATTTCTTCTTCGGATTTGGTTTTAGTTAAGAACTGTGATTTCACTGATGAAGGGAATTCTAAATGAGGAAGCTCACTCTACCAATATAGAGGGGTATCTCCAGTTTATCATCTTAGAGAATTATCTGAGGACATTTAAAGGTTAAGTACCTGAGTCACCCAGATTTTTTCCAGTTGAGCCAAATACCTTTATTTCTCTCTGGGTAGCAGCTTTCCTTGTAGTAGTTTTAGGGTATCTTGGGGACTCCCTGAGGTCTCCTTCGGAGCAGGTGATCAGATTTCATCCCTGATCCCTGTATCTCCTCCCCTCCTCAAGCTGAAATGGGCCCTAGACTTTGTTTCAGGCTATTCATTTTATATAATAAAATTTCTAGTTAAGACTCTCATGGCCAGAGTAGTACTAGAAACTGTGATGAAAATAGGTAATCTCATCAGCCTTAGGATATGAAGAATCACCACAATAAGTAGCATCAATCAGTACAAGAAAGTATGAAACCAGAAGCCATATTATATGTTTCTGACTTCCTTACTCTAAAAGTTTCAAGAAGAGAGAGACTAGAATTTCAGGAGATAGAAGTGAGAGACTTTGGTCTCAGACAGTAAACACTTCCTACCTGTGTGACTCTGGGCAAGTCACTTAACTCCAAGTGCCTCAGGGGAAAGAAAAAGAGTGAGAGATTTGAGCTGAGTCTTGATGATCAAATAGGTCAGTGGTCCATTATGTTGAATATGACCTAGAGCCAAAATGTTTGTCACAGACAAGAAGCATTTGAAAGTCTCTAACCCTAGAGACTAGAAGCATGTGTCTCTAGCACTGTTATTCTGATTTTCCAGAAACATTTATCATTTCTGATAGGCATTGCTACATGCAAATAGCCCCTGATGCTCTCTCTTCAATACAACTTTAGAAATACTAACTCTGTCCTTATTTCCAGCTTGTTTACTTTTCTATTTCCTTCTGCTCTCAACACTTTTTCTTGCACTGAGAGAGCTATTAAGAACTACCTCTGATAGTTCTCTGCGTCTTTGCTTCATGCTTCTTCCTTATCCACTATGCAGAAATATATCTGTACTTTTCTTGGGGGACCTGAGAAAACTGCTATCTCATCCTTCCCATGGGGAAAAAAAAGAAACTGTTTTTTATCTATTTAGTTTTCGATTTTAAAGTATATCAGTGAAAAGCAACATGGTACAGTAGACAGTTAGCTTCAGAGCCAGGAACATTTTGAATTTAAGTCCTAACTGGATATGTGAACATGGACAGATCATTAAACCTCTCAGTGCTCTAGGCAACTCTCTAAAATTCTTTATTGGTAGAGGGAGTTTCCTCATCAGAAATCAATGAAACAGAAGTCCAGTTCTTCTCCCTATCCTAAAATATATCAGTGCTTTGAAAAAATGAAAAACAGTGACCATCTAGACCCTACATCAGAACTGAATTCTCCTAGTTTTTTAGGAAATTGTTAAAAGAGTATTACTTATTGGCAAAGAAGAGTCACTTGTAAAAAGTTATTGAGGAACTACAAATAGGGACCAACCCTAACAAACACACAACTTTACCATGGACTTGTCACAGTAACTAAAATTCTTTTATTAGAGATTCATTCCTTTGGATGGTGAAAATTTCCTTTTTAAAATCTCTTATTAGTTTCTGTTTGCCTGTGGATTTCTCCCTCTAGTGTTAGATACTGGTGGGACCTCACCACCTTGACATTTAGAAACAAGTTCTGCTGAAGATTATTAGCCAGTTATTAATGCTCATCACCAAATCCTGGAGTTCAGAACTGGAAACAGTCTAAGGGTCCATTTAATCCAAACCCATAATCTTACAGGTGAAAAAATTGAGTAAATTTCCTGCAGTTAGCCAAGTAATAGGCTATAAAGACAGGATTCAAACACTGATCTTCAGAGTCAGAAGCCAGTTCTCTTTCCTTAATACCAACCAGTGTTACCATCCTTTTCATTATCATTGTTTTGTATTTTTGTCCACTTAGTGAGATGCGGTAGCCAAACAATATGTCATCTGATGGCCAAACCTCTGATGAGCTTCTTTGCCCCAAGGAAGACTTATAGTCATGTCTGTCTCCTCATAAATATATGGCCCACACTATACATGAAGTTTATGTTTTTGACAAAGATACTGGAATAGTTTGTCATTTCATTCTCTAGTGGATTGTGTATATTAGATGGATATTAAACTGAGGTTAAGTGACTTGCCCATAGTCATATTTCTGGTAGTATTTGATTAATGTACTATGTAATATGATTTCTAGTAGTATTTGAGGCTGGATTTAAATTCATGTCTTCCTGACTCCACGCCTGGTGCTCTGTCTACTGAGCCATGTAGCTGTCTTACTCTTTTAAGGAAGATTATACCTAGTTATACATTATCTATTATTGTTATTAATGTTATTATCGTATTTCCCATTTAGCAGACTCTCCCAGGGCCTCTGTTCTTCTAACATTTCTTTTGAGAATACGGGATCACCTACACATAAAGCAAAGAGGCTTTAAGATACCATTATTGTTCTTTCCATTTATAATAATAATAATAATACAACCAATATACAGCTAATAAATGGTTGATCCTCCTAACCACCTAGTATGCTAGATTATGTAGTTGTTATCATCATACTACAGATGAATAAACAATCTTAAAGAAATGAATCAACCTTGACTTAAGTTATGTAGCTAATGAGGGTGCTAGAACCAGAAACAAAAATTAAGATTTTCTTAGTCCACCTACAAGACTTTTTTTACTCTTTCATGCTATGTCTTAATGGCTCTTTAACAAACTCATTGCCAGGCTCCAAAACCTTTCTGTCTAATCCACTATAGTGAGTGTAAGATAAAATGACTAAGGAAACAAAAATTCAAGCTTCTGAGCATTTTGATTTATTAAACAATGTACACCAATTTCTCAACAAGTTGAGACTACTCCTTCTCAACTTAGGCCTGGATCTTGAATACAGGAGAAACAATTTTTATATATTAAAAATAATTAATCGAATAATACAAATTAATTAAAAGAAAACAATTAACTAGGATATAAAATTAGGCAATATTATTTCTAATTGAAGGAACGATTAGGGATTTTCCAAGTTGAAAGTGTGAGATTGAACAAGTGTAATTCTCAAAATCATAAAAAGAGGTATCTCCCACTCCCCCAGAAGTCTGTGAACTATCAAAGGAACATGGAAACAATACTTGGTTGATCAATATGGGGCTAGTTTTCAAATAAGACATATGGATGGCTTGAAATGTATAATGTTATGAAAATAAAAAGCTTTAACAAAAAAATAAAATAATAAAATAAAATAAATGCATAATGTGAGAAAACTCCTTGCATCAGTCTTTGGATCTGAGCAGGTTTTTAGTTAGTATAACCTACGTTCTTAGTTAAAGATCACTAAAGAACAAGTAGAGGTGTTCCAGCTATCCAGCCAAGCAGAGCTAGGTTCAAACAAGATAAAGTGTACTGCAGTTCCCACAATTGTATAGTTTTCTGGTTAGAAGTTGAACCCATCATTGAATAGAAAGGAAACTGATCTAACTCCAGAACTGAGTTACAAAATAGATTCATTGTGGTTCACTTAGATCTCACAATAAGCCATTTGCTATCCTAATCCCCTTAATTTGCTGGCCAGTGGAACTTCCAAAAGAACTTCACTTTCTCAGAAAAACTGGAGACAACTGATGCCTCTGGTGAACTAATTTCCAATCCTTGATAACACTTAGTACCAGGTTCTTAATCTGGGGTTTGTAAACTTATTTTATAATAATTTTACAACTACTTTAATATAACTTACTGCCTTTGCAATCTTTTGTACTTTATTTTAGCATTTAAAATAATTATTCTGAAATGGAATTCATAGACTAACCAAAAGAGGGGTCCATGACACAAAAAATGGTTAAGAACCTTAGCACTAGAAAGAAGAAAATGACTATCAAAAGCTACCAACACAAAATGCCCTGAGTAGGTCATGCAACAAAAGATCATTCATATTGCATAGTATCAGCCATTTCTTTGGACAAACTCCTCTCTTGGGCAGAAATTCAAGTGAAACAACAAGGAATAGGGTCTTTTTCCTGGGCTTCATATATATGGCCTTACATAAAGCTGGGCCAATACTGGACGAAGCTGGTACTCTATATCAGAGGTCATCCTTTATGGCACTGGTTATATTTTCACTCATAATCCCAAACTCATTGGTCATGATAGACTCAAAATTTTCCTGACTTCCCATTGTATTAGATAGAATACAAGACAGTCTATTTACAGATTAGCTATCTATGTCCAAGACATGCTGAGTCCTCAGCTATTGAACATAATTCTGGTGCCTCAAAGTTTCAGAACCATGATCACTTAGTAGATGCTTTCAAACTTGGGCCAGCCGTTACCTCAGTCTTTCTGTCACCATCTTCCACAACCTACCAACCTACCACTGGTCAGTTCTACATGTGCTGACTTCAACTCCTCCTCCTCAACCCCCATTCTAGTGTCACCCTATTACCTGATACAATGGGATGGCTCTACACTGTGATTTATTCATTGAGTGGCAATTCCATGCCTGGAATATTTATATGGTGTAAAAAAAAAAAAAAGGTCCAATCCCACTCCTCCTCTCCACTACTGACCTGAGCAGCTGTCTGTCCTGGGTACAATAATAAACTACCTGAACTGATTCCTCAGGGATGACCATACTCCTCCCCTGTCATACCCTTTCCAGTGTGGAGAGTACGGATTGTTCATGGAAGGCTGGCTCCTCTGGTAGGAGGGCTTGCTTAATTAACCCTTTTCAGAACTGCTCATTCAGGCTTCAGTGTTCCCCTCTTACCAGGGTCTCAGCTCTGACCCCAGGAACATGTAGCATGCACAGGGACCACTCCCTGGTAAGACTGTTTTGGCAGATGGACTAAATAAGGTTGGGGGCAACCAAGGGGCTTCCAAACCCATCAATGAGTTAGGGGGATATTAAACCTAAGCATAGGGAGGCTTCCCCCAGTGGAATGAGTGGATGAGAACAATGTGTTGCAATGGTCATGAGACTAGAGCATTTAGAGCTTGGTCAGACATTGAAAATTCCAAAATCATCCACAGCAAACTGGACCATCATCAGAAGTTCTGACTTTTGTCTTGCCACTGGACTCTGATGAATCTGTAAACCTGATTTTACCTGACTATGCAACTCTGCTTCATATAACTCCAATTCATGCAAGTCATCACCCTGTGATGTCATTGGTTCTCTTTGAAAATGAAGGACAAATAGCAATACCTCTTCAGTGATTCTGAACCCCCAGGTGTCATCATCATTGCCCATTCACTTATTCTCATTTCCATCAAATCAACCTGCCCTCCCCCAGGTCCACCCAATGTGGTCTCTGTAAGACATGCTCCGTAGGTAATAAACTTGCTTTCATCTTGAACTTTTTCCTTTATCAACCTCAGGCACTTAACTAGTTGTGTGATTCCAGGCAAGTCATTTAATCTTTGTTTGCCTATGTTTCCTCAAATGTAAAATGAGAATAATAACAGCACCTATCTCCCAGGGTTATTGTGAGGATCAAATGAAATATCAATTGAAATGTACTTAGCACTTACCTGACATATAGGAAGAGCTATATAAATGTTAGTTATTATTATTGTTATTATTATCATCATCATCAACATTATCATCATTCCTCCTTCTCTTCTTGAACTCACCGAGACACAGTTTCATTGGTCATCCTTTATAGCACTGGTTATATTTTCACTCTTAATCCCCACCTCACTGGTCATGGTAAAAGACTTAAAATTTTCCTGACTTCCCATTGTCATTTCCAAGTTCTCCATATACTTCTATATACTTAGCAACCTTTGCTCCTTTGGGCTTCATTCAAATCATATTTATCACTCACTCAAGATTTTGGTGGTTGTTATCTAGGTATGATCAATACTTCTAATGAATCCAGTTCCTGGTTCGCAGTCTTTCTCTTCTCTCTAAATTCTGTCCTCATTCTAGGAGACCATGTTAATAATGTATGTTAATACATGATACTCTTTCAAACACCCCGAATGTCACAATTCCTCAATTTATTCATTTCCCATGATCTTAGCTATGCACAAAGATAGTCATACTCTTGATTCTACCATCACTGACAAGTGTTGCACTTTCACATTCATGAATTCTGAAATTCCTTTATCTGATCGTTGTCATCCACCTTTCCCTCTACCTTTCAACTCTAAATTCTCCCTTTGATCTCCAATCCTTCAATTATTCAATTTTTTTTCTTAGGCCATAATCCCTGTATTGTCTATACACATATCCTTTCTTATATTGCCCCCCCCTTGAGAAACCAAGTTAATCTTATGGTATTCTCTCTTCTAGAGTCCTTTGTCCTTATTCTATCTCCTATCTTGACTTGTTATGCCTCAGCCTTAGATTACTACCACAATTATTCTCACTCCTATTCACATGCTCCTAAATAAAGATACCCACCCTTTGACTGGGTCCACTACAAATTTTTACATAATTTTAACTAGACCTTTACTATGACATGGCAATCTTTTTATATTTCCTTAAATAATTCATTATATCACACTCAACACAACAGCTTTCCCATAGCTTTTCATGCCTCTAAAAAAAAACTTGATAACTCTCCCTTCCCTCCCCACCTCATCTGATAACCTTGCCTCATATTTCACTGAAAAAAATTGATGCCATTTATCAAGGTTTCTCTCTTTTCCCCTTCTTATTTCATATTTCTCAGATGCTTCCCCACTATTTTCTCCTTCACTGAGGTGATGAATTCCTAGTATGGAAACTCCCTTCCACCAAGACAGATCAGTAACTCATCAATAATGTATAGTTTTAAAGGTCTATCTAGGGCACTGAAGGTTTAAATGATTTGCCCAGGGTCACAGAGCTACTAGGTATAAACCATACAAACTGAACTTGGATTTCTAGTGAGTCATTTATCCACTGTGCCATGATATGTCATGATATGTATAAAGTGTTTATATGAATTATCTTCCTTAAACTTCCTAACAGTCTATTATGCATTACTATCCCCATTTCACAGACAAGAAAACTAGCTTGAAGAAATTAAAGTGCTTTGCCTAGTGTCACAAGCTAGATATTAGGGGCAGAAATCTAGCTAAGGTCTGCCAATCAAAAATGCTATGCATTATGTCCTGCATTACATTACTGGCTGTAATAGATAAGGAGTTTAGACTTTTTTGATTGGTGATCAGGAACCAATGAAGGTTATTTTTTAGCAAATATGCAAAATTACTGAATTTGTGCTTTAAGAACAATTTATAGTCTAGTTTAAAATGGATTCTATCTGGGAAAGATGTGGAAGAAAGATAGAGATGTTGGGGGACTAGTTAAGATACTGGTGCAACAAAGGCATGGCCTAATATTATTAACTGGCATATTGCCCAAATCTTTAGGACATATGTAACTAAAATACAGATTCACATAGATACAGTATATCCATACTTTGTAGAATTCAGGTGTTTCACCTTAATGAGTCTTAGTGAGGTGTAAGGGTATTCCAAAAGGACTGGTGCTTCTGACGTGAGTGCTGGCTGAACCCTTTTCAGGACTGCTCATTCACCTTTGGTGTCTCCCTGGCACTCAATTCTCACCTGTGGTTCACCTGTATCAAGAACAGAGGCCACACCCTAGCAAACCGTTTTGGCAGACGGGCTAAACTAGGTTGATGGTAGTTGGTGAGTTAGGGGAATGTCTACCCCAAGCATGTGAAGACTTCCCACAGTGAATGAGAGGTAGGGGGTATAAGAACAAGTTATTCCAACAGCCATGAAGCTACCTGAAGCAGGAACCATAGTGCTTAGAGCTTGGTCAGACATCAAAGAGAGCAACGTCATCACTGTATCCAGGCCATTGCCAGTCATCCTGTCTCTTATCCTGCCCTGGACTTCAATGATTGTGGAAGACAAAGTGAGGTTGACAACTTTGTTTAATCCTGCCTCACTTAAATCCAATTCACACACAAGCCAAGACATCATCCCACACAACCAGCCTCGCCCTAACATCCTCTTGCTCTTACTACTTCTCACAGGTTCTCTTCTGCTAAACTAAACCCAAACCCGTAAATACTTTAGGACTTATCATAGTGCTACAACAAAAATTAAGGCCAGGGTGAGCCCTGGTCTCTCTAATCCTGAAAAACCTGACTCTTAGATGCATGAGCTCAAAATCCATTTTTACTTCTCTACTGACATCTCTCACTCTTTTTTGTCTCAACTCTGACCCTTCTTATATAAGTATATAAGCAGAACTTATACATAGTCTATAAGAAGAACTGTCACCTTAACTGAAGTGAAGTACGTCACTGGCCAGCCATGGACCTCTCATTTAGATCCTTCTTTAAAATGTCTAAGATTTGACTGTTAGAGCTGGAAGGGACATTAGAGATTCAACTCCCTCATTTTACAGATGAAGAACCTTAGACACAAAACAAATTTATAAAATCTGCCAAAGCTCATGTTCTTAACCAATGCTTGTTATTGCTGAGACTGCGTCTCTAGACTCCATACCATCTTAAGCAAATAATTTAACATGACGAAAGAGGGGGATGGTCTGTCATAGCACTGTGCTCACTACTGGTTCCCCCCTTATTTTTGATGAAAGACTGGGAATAAGCCCAGTTGATAAAATTATATAGGTAACTCTAAACTCAATCAGAAATACAGTTTAATCACTGGCCATATTCCCTGATTCTGGAGCAGATCAAAGCACAATTCCAGACTAGCAGATATACCAGTAAATACCCCATTCCCATTACAGTAATAACATAGGAGAAGGAATATCCCCAAAAGCTTTAATATCAGAGGCATCATTGTTAACTACTCTTTCTAGTCTCACCTGTCTGTTCTACCTACACTCTTACCACACTGAGGTCATTATCATATTCAGGTTAGTTTGATCAAAGTACATCAATTTTATCTCTGCTCTTTGACTGGACAACCTGAATAGCCTCAGCCTCTGATAAAATCAATGTTATAATCAGCCTTCACCTTGATCCTGCTCTTCCTTCTTTTCTGATGCAATGGAGTATCCCTGGGGAGTTTTCCAGGCATTATACATATTCTTTTTTTTTAATCCACTTCTATCTCTGGGGTCCACAAAGTTCCATTTCCCTCACTCCCCACATTATGCTGGCTGTCATATTAGAAAACAGATAGGGAATTCTTTAATTCCTCATTTTCCTAACTTCTAGTTTAAGATTTGGCCAGAGATGAGCCAGGATATTGTTTATATCTATGTATTTGTGTATGTGTATATATATATATATGTGTGTGTGTGTGTGTGTGTGTGTGTGTATAACATAACATATATAATATATAAATAATAATAATATATAATGTAATGTGTATATAATATATGCAAACATATATTATCTGCCTATATAAATACATATATATATGCATAGACATTCACATATATATGTATATATATATAAATGTAAATAATTATACAGGATGTTCCAAAAATTTAAGTATAATTATAAGGTACTAACGCTTAAAACTGCACTAAGACTTTTGACACTATATGTATATGTATGTATATATAAGTATATATGCATATATATGTGTGTGCTTATATATAGGCACATACACACCATCATATATGTGTGTTTTTACACATAAGAACACATGTGTATACTATGTATTGTGTGAATGAATGAGTATATATATAAATGCATGTACCATAATCCAGAGCAGAGTATATGTGTGTGAGATGGGATGGGGGATAGTAATGTTACAATCCTTCTTTAGATAACAGGTTTTGTTAATCTTTTTATGGCATGGATCTCTTTGGCTTCTCTGAAATGATCTAGAGAAGTCTATAGGATCACTCTCAGAATATATTTAAATATATAAAATGACTATGAATAGACAAAATGATAAACATCCTCTGTATAAAACACCATAGACAAATGCATAAAAGAAACCAATTATGTTAAAATATAGTCATCAGAATACTTAAATAAGTTCACAGACTTCATGCTAAGAACCTCTATTCCAAAAGAATTAATCAATATCCCCCCAAAAAAGTGTTCAACTGATGTCCTCATAAAAATAAAACAAAACTTCCTGGGTTATTTCTACCTTCTGAATCCAATTCTCCCTGTGCAACAAGAGAACTGTTCAATTCTACACACATATATATTGTATCAAGGATATACTGCGACATATTTAACATATATAGGAAAAACAAAACAAAACAAAACAAAAAAACAGTAATTGATTCAGAGTCTGGGGATTAAGGACGGAGTCATCCTGATATTTCTTTCCAGAAATCATAAAAAGAGAACAAGTAAAGGGACAATTACTCTGAATCTACAAACCTGGGCTACAATTTTTAAAATTCTATTCTTGGGGCAGGTTGATGGTACAGTGGATAGAGCACCAGCCCTGAAGTCAAAAGGACTGAGTTCAAATCTGGTCTCAGGTACTTAACACTTCCGAGCTGTGTGATCCTGGGCAAGTCACTTACCTCCAATTGCCTCAGGAAAAAAAAAGAGAGAAAGGGAAAAAAAAATCCTATTCCTACCTATACCTCCTCTTTTCTTTTACTCTGTGTTCCAAAAATATGTAGGAGAAACAAATTTCACATTCAGCTTTTTGCTGTAAATGGAACAGCTGCTAATAAGAGCACACTTCTCCCTTCCCATTAGTCAACTACATGAAACATTTAATATCTTTCTGTGATAGTTAAAAACCCAAGTGAAGAACAAAAACTGGACTTGGGAACTAGACTGAGCTGAGCTATTCTGGGATTGCCTAAAGTTTATGGTCAGTAATGAAACTTGGGGGATTCTGAAAGACTATTTTGAAGGAAAAGGGAAAAAAAAACTTTATAGAAGGTGTGCCTAGACAGTTCAGGCAAGAGAATGAAGGCGGGGACTAGGATGAGAGCGATAGAAATGAAGAGGAGGGGAGAGATGGAACAAAAGTTTAGAAGTGGAATATTAAGAACTAGATGATTGATCAATTGATTGGGTATAAACATAAGAGCAGGGTGAGGAAAAGAAAGGAATCAACTATGTGTAGCCTTCCTTTAGTTTCGTCTTCCCATAATTCCTTTACACTCTTGGAGATTTAGCTGAGATTTATTCTGAGTAGAATAGTGATGCCATTAAGGGAGATAGAGAAATTGGGACCAAGTTCTAGAAAAAGAATAATGACTTCTGTTTTAACTTTTAAAATTTATTGCATAGCACTAATCATACCAATGACTCATTTCAGTATACTGCACAGTGAAACCAAGTGTTTTACATACCAAAATGCCAAATTAAGTTAAAGCAAATTCAGCTACTTTATATTTAAATCCCCTTCAAAAAGTTTTATCATAATTCAGATTATTTAGGTGAAAAGAGTTTGGATTTTGGTTTTGTTTAATTTTGAGAAAGGGAACAGGATTTATTTAAGTTGGAGGCTTAATTATCAGAATAATTTTCTCAGTTCTCCACTTCATTTCCCATCAATAGACCACAACCAATTTAATACTCATCTCTAAATATCAACTCAAACAGTCATTTTCCTGATGTGAGAACCTTTTTATGAAGTCCATTGAAACCTCACCCAGGATCACTGCTTTTGTGAAGTATCTGATTGTTCTAATTTGAAATTTTTTTGTTTACAGAACTACTACCAAGAATAGCTAAAAAGTATAAGCATAACATATATGTATGTATGTATGTATGTATGAGTACACATATATGTACAAGTATGTATATCTCCATATATAAAAATATGACAACATTGACTTTAGTTCATTCATTTGTACACTTGAGAATGCAGAGCATTTGCTTGTTTCTAATAGTTATCACAACAGTTCCTGGATTTCATTTCAATTGTCCCATAGTCCCATAGGGCTGTTCACTTCAGCATCTCTTTCCCACCTATTATGCTCCTGGCAGTGAAGTTGTACCAACTGATCTAAGGATATGACATAAGTTTCCCCTTATATCCTAGTTCTCTCTCCTTTCCATGGCCATGGAGACTCTGTCTTCAGGCTTTGGAAGCCTTCTTAGGCTTCAACAGCCACACTGTCCAAAGCTTTTCAGGATCAAAAGCCTGTCAGGAACAGTAGCATTGAAGTACTAGGACTGCAAAGCTCTAAACTGGCAGTTCTGGGGAAAAACAGGCTCTGAATTCCTGGTGCTAACTGAGGAACAGAGCAAGTGAGACAGGTAATCACACAGAGAACTGTGCATGTATGGAACTGTTCACAGTTCCTGTGAACCACCAGCCCTGTACGAAAGAACCAGGATGGAGAGGAGAGGGGGAAAGTTCTGACCACCTGTGAGTCAGATGGGCATAGAGAACTTAGGCTGGCAAACTGTGAATTGTGCAATGCTTTGAGATGCGACACCCAAGGAAAAGACTATCAGTGGGGAAGAAGTAAACAAGTGAATAAGGAGGACAAAGGGAAGAAAAGATTGAAGGTACTAAAATTTTCAGGAAAAAAAAAAATCTCAGAGATCTTGACCATAAACAAATAAGTTAAAAGGAAAAATACAATAATAGAAGTTAATATGGTCTCCAGTGCTAGCAAATGAGTTCAAGTATCTATGAATAAATACTGCAAAATAAAGGAAAGTCATCTAATACTTTTCAAGACAGGGGATTTTGTGAAATTTGAAGAAAACATGGAACTACAACATGCTCTTCCTGAGTGGTTTAAAAGAAAAATTGTAGAGGGCCACAGATAGTGGGGTAACTCGGGGTAAGGTATAAGACCCTTCAGCCCAGAGGGAACTTGCTAACAATATCTGGTTTGGCTCCCCATTTCCCCTAAGACTCCCAGCCTTCCTGAGAAGTCAGGGGCAGTGACAACTTGTGTTGTGATTAAAGCAGAGTGAGACCAGGTGGCAAAGATACCAGGTGGCAAACCACACACAATTGCAGGTTATGTGGTCCCACGTGCAGTATATACTTAGTGCATGCCCAGTGTTACTTTGGTTATATAAGGGTGTGAGGGTATATAAGGATGAGAGAATTTGGAATAAACAGACTCCATATTTCGACCATCCTCGGGAGTCTCATCTCATCACTCCTCCACTAAGATGGTATGTTTTTTCACCCTGGCATGGAGGCTCTAGAAAGCACAGTACATTTTGTCACTCCAACTTGGGGGCTCTAGAAAGCAGAACACAACAAAAAGTAAGAATTGTAAAAGCATAATTTCACCTACACAGCAAAAATAATGAGCAGAATAGAAAACTTGAGTTTTCACTGGTAAGCCTTGGAGAGGGAAGTGAGATGGGGAGAAAAATAGATTGAAAATGCAAATACATAGAAATGAAGGGCAACCTACAAGAAGAGAAGCAAAAAACAATAATATTAAAAAATGTTCACTATTCAAGCAAAACATATAGATCTAGAGTATAGATTTTGCAGAGGCAGGTTAAGAATCACAGTTCTGAGAAGAACATGATAGAGCAAAAAACCAATAATATTATAAGGAAGGAAATTATAAAAAAAAAAAAAAAGAACTGCCCAGAGTGTCTGAACATAGAAAATGAAATTCCAATGGAGAGACTTCACAGATTAGTTATACACACACAATTAAAAACTCAAAAATATATAGGAGTTAAATTTCACAATGCAATTCAGAAACAAGTTCTATAAACCATTCAGGGAAAGAATTTCAAAATACAAAGGAAAGGACATTCAAATAATGTAAAACTATTTTGTACCCACTAGAAAAAGGGAAGGTGGAATAAAATAATCTGCCAAACATTGGAGCTCAGGATGCAGCCCAGAGTGGCCTAGCCTGAAATCAATCTCATCATTATTTCTTATAGAACAATAATATTATATTACATTCATATGTTATAGCTTATTCAACCATTCCCCAATTGATGGGCAGATGGATGTTCAATTATAAGGAAGAGTTTGAAATATTTTTATAAAGAAAACCATACTGAAATGGTCATTTGCCTCTCAAACATCCTCAAACATAGAAATGCAAGAGAAACAAATAAATGCAATAGGCAAAGACAGCAACAAGAGTGACCATAGAGAGACCAGTGAGAGGTTTTTGTTTTTCTAAATATGCACAAGGAGACTGGAGAGAAGGCAGAAATCTTGTAGAAAGAACAGTGAAGAGGACAGGGAGTATTATAGACAATACCTGTCAATGATGCATGGGCTGAGGGAATGGGGAGAACCATATGACAACTTGGGAGGGCATATAAGATAGGGGGAGAAGAGCAGAGAGATAAAAAGGAGTAATAAATACACTGGTATCAAGGGAAGGGTTAGCAACGAGGGGAAGGTGACCTCTGTGGTCTCAAAAAGAAAAAAAAAAGCCTACAGAAGATTACTGTCCTGTATAATAAGGAAGAGGGAGGAAAGACTGAAAAGTGAGGAGGCAAAAAATAAGACTTTACTGGGAAAGTGGGAGGAGGTTCCACTGATAAATGCTTCTGTGGAAGAAGAGAAATGGTGGATAAAAGAAGATGAGGGACTTACGGTAAGGCCTGGAAAAAAGGGAGTTGGAATCCCTAAGAACAAATGGCACGTGGAGCAATGTGACAGCATGAGCAGAAGGAGATTTCCTTGAAAATATCTAGAAAATTGGTCAATAAGAGAGAGAGGATAAATTAGTGATGATCTAAGTAATCAGGGATGTGGTAAAGGAAGGGCTCTATTATATAGTGCAGTGTCCTCCCTGATATTACAAAAATTGGCATTGTTCTGGGAGTGAGACATAATGGAAAAAAGAAAAGGAATACATGGGGTAACTCCTATAAGGCAGTGGCAGAAAGAAGCTAGAGAAAAAAGTTTACAATGGACACCTTAGAAATTGTAATTGCATGAAGAATACACAGAGAAGAGAGACCAAATAGTTATAGGAGTCATGAATTAGGGAATAAGTCTAAAATAAACAGAAAGAGAAAATGAATAAGAGAATGAGAGAAAACTTATTTTGGAAATGAGTGCAAAAATGAAATTTTAAAAAATAATGAACAGGATTAGCTGAAAGGGAGGAGAAAAAGGAGAAATCTACTTGATTAACTGAGAAGAAAAAAAGAAGTAGGAAATATATAACCAAATAAAAGCAGAAGAGAAAAAAAAAACTGATAAATAAAACTCTAAAGAAAGAGGGAAAACAACCAAAAAGAGGAGATCAAGAGTAAAGTGAAGAGTAGGAATAAAGCCACATCTTAAAAAAAGGATAAAAGTAAAATAACTGAAGTAATATAATACTGTTTGTAGCAGAAGAGGGAACTTGAAACCAAAAAACCTATAGGTAGACAACATTAATAGAAAAAGATAATGGAGGTGATCAAACAGAAAAAAAATCTTTGTATCAAATTTCTCTGATAAGGGTTTGATATGTAAGATATATAAAATAATATGTTAATGAATAAATAGAATAAAAAATAAAGGTTTTGTGTGCATATAAATATATAGATATATGCAATTGCCATTCTCACTAGAAAAAGGGTCAAGAGCTATGAAAAAAAAGTTCATCTCAAAAAATGAACTGCAAGATACTTTCAACCATATAAAAATGTTCTAAATCAATAAGAGAAACACAAAACAAAATAAAAAAACACAAATCTAAAGTTTCATCTTATGTCCTATAAACTGGTTTTTAAAAACAATCCAAAAAATGGCAAGAATCTTTGAGGAGTTATGGAATGGCACATATTGTTAGTAAAACTATAAAATGGTACAGCTATTTTGAAAAGGACCTAGAATTAGGCAATTAAATAAAATGCTCATTCCTTTTGAACATAAGACTCTGTTGGGTTTATACCTTAAGGAAGCCATTGATAAGGGGAAAAAAACCTCCTCATATCCTACAAAATATTTATAGCAGCACTTTTTCTTGATATCTAAGATTTAGAAACAAAGTAGATACCCATCAATTGGAGAATGGCTAACCATAAGAACTTATGTGGATTGCTGGTGAATATGGAATATGAATAAGAAAACTGTGGGGATAAGTCTTTTCCAAACATAAAGCTAGTGACAGGCAAAAAGAACATGAAAAAAAAAAAAAAAAAGATGAACTCCCCATGGTTTTTGACCTATTGTCCAGTTCCATCCCTGTTTTTAATTTGGGTTCTGACTTTCCCACCTTTGACAGTTTATATTTGTTTCTCTTACAATCCCTGACCCCCAACCTGAAACTTCTATAGGAATGAAATGTATTGCAACCTTGGGTACATACTCTTTCAGGCAATATAAAATTAAAAGAAATGCAAACTGGCTTTTTTGTACCCTCTCTGTCTCTTTCTCTTCCCCACTTTTTCTTTCCCTCCTTCCTTCCTTCCCTCAGTGATCCCCATGCCCATCATGGATTCAAATAGTTTCTCTATGTAGCTGTTACCTAAATCTAAATATCCAGCTCTCTTATCTTTTCTGAACTCTAAGCTCATGTTCCCAACTCTCTTCAGTTATATGCTCCATTGGCATCTCAAACTCAACATGTTCTATAAGTAATTATCATCTACTTAGGATCCCCGTACCCACTAATTTTTCTTTTTTCCTTGATGACATCACCATTATTCCAGGAACCCAAGTTAGCAACCTCTATATAAACCTTATCCTTTCTATCTAATTTATAAGTTCTCTCTAGTCTACACTTCATCTGTTTAACCACAATCATTCTGGTTCAATCCCTCACTACCTTTCCCTTGGTCCATTGATTGCAATTGCTTCTTAATTGGTCTCCCTAAATCTAACCTCTCCTTGCCATCATCCATTGTCTATACTTTGCCAAATTGATTCTACTAAAGTACAGTATGCTCATGTGATTCCCCTGCTTAAAGAACTTCAGTGGCTTCCTTTCACTTCCAGGTGAAATACAAACTTGTCCATTTAGCATTTGAAGTCCTTCATAATTTCACTCTCATCTGTCTGCATGATAGCCACATGTCAGGTCAAGATTTGCAAAGCACTTTACAAATAACTATCTCATTTGATCCTCATACCTACCATGTACTCCACATTAACCTTCTTGCTCTTCCCATTATGACATTCATCTCTCCTTCCTTCCTTCCTCCCTCACCTCACCTTTATTGAATCACTATTTTTCTGCAAAATTCAGCACAAATGCTATCTTTAGGCAGTTAGATGGTGCAGTGGATAAAACACTAAACCTTGAATCAGGTAGATCAAATCCTACCTTAAACACTTACTGGCTGTGTGATCCTAGGCAAATCATTGACTCTTTGACTCAATTTCTTCAGCTATAAAATTGGAATAACAATAATACCTATCTCCTTGGGTTGTTGTGAGGATCAAATGAGAAATTTAAAAACTATTTTGCAAATCTCAGGATATTACATAAATGCTAGCTATTATTACTCTCTCCTAAAGGAGACATTTCCTCATTTCCTTGCTTGATAATGTCCTTCCTTAGAGAATATTTTGTATTTATTTTTGTGTATAGCTTGGATTTAGCCATATGTGTATTATGTTGTATCCTCCATTGAAATGTACAAGTCTTTTAAGCCAAGGATTGTTTCATTTTTGTCCTTGTACCCCTAGCACCTTGTCGGGCATGTAGAAGGCATTTGACAAATGTTTATTGAATTGAACTGAATTCTTCTTGAATGCTAAACTCCTAGATAAAGTTTACTATAGAGAAAACAGAGTTTTTTTAAAAAAAATTTTTTTAATTGCTTAACTTCCAGAATCCAAGCAGAGAAGTTCAGAGATGAGGGAAAAGAAGCAAAGGGCAAGAGATAAAAGGCAAAATGAAGGGCAGAAAATTTGGATCATGTTTTTGACTAGCACTGTGAGTTACCTACTTTGTAAGTCAAGGGAAAAAATACTCACCTTCAAATTCTTTCTCACTTGGCAGAGACAGAAGAGATCAGAATTCTAGATGACTAAGTCCTTAGCAAGATGGAATTCAATGGAAGGAAGTTTTCCTTTAACCTCTAGCAAACATAAGTGAAAGGGCTAGGGAACAGTTCAATTAAGCAACTTAATTGAAGTGGTATTTTAAGTGTGGATTGCTATATAGATTGAGTTGAGCCTAATGGGAGGAACAGAGGTCAATTCTCTAACAACACTAAGGGTTTTCCCCTTATTGGAGGAGGTTCTTACCCATAGAAAAGGCAGCATGGATCTGGCAGGCTGCTTAGCAAGGGCCAATAAGAGAAGGGGGGAAATAGTTGTTTTGACACTTTATGGGAGAAGATTTGAGTTCTTTTTGTTTTGTATTTTAGTTGGGTTAAATACAGCTTCTCTTTACATTTGATGTATTCTTAGCCTGAGGGCTTGCCTGGGAACTAAAGGTCCTTTTTTACCCTTTCTATACTAAGGGTAGAAACATGCTACATTCTATAATGAGCTAAAAAGCTGGTTTTGTTAAAAGTGCCCAAATAGTTAATCCAGTTGTATAAACATAGTCTCAATTTGAGGTTAGGTTTTTGTTCTAATCAAGCCAGCCTCGCTGAAACAGTAAGGAAGAAGGGAGAAGAAGGAGAGAGGGAGGGAGGGAAGTGCCGGGTAACTTAAATCTCATATATGACTAATTCCACTATTTCTCTTGGAAATTAAAGTGTTCCATCCAACCAACAGTCTTGCTTCCAGCTCAGCCCCTGCAGCCATAACTGAAAAGGGAAATCATTTCCGAGAGAGCCCATCTTCCCCAATCACCACCGGTCACAATTGCTGACAAACTGCCACCAATAAGCAGGTAAGTATAAGAGTGAGAAAAGTAAAAGCACTTGCTCTATAGCCTGACTATTAGTTCTGCTTTCAGCCCAGCCCTCCCAGCCCTCATTCAAGGAAGCAACTTTTGTAGAAAAGAGGCAATCATCCTTGCCAACTGCCAACTGACTGCCACATACAGAGCAGATAAGCCATCCTAGCTAAAACAGAAAGGCGTCTTGAAGGAGAGATTGGACCTGCAAATAACATGTAAATCAAACCAATACCATCACCTCAACCACTAATCTCCCTTCAGACTGAGATGGAGAAAGTTCAGGATCCTCAACCCATAGCAATGTTTTTAGCCCAGCATGCTCTGTCATCCTCCTGGAAAGCAACCCCCATAGAGATTCAGGCTGGCAACTGCTCCTGTAGGTGCAATAAATATAGTAACAGATACTGAAGACCCAGAAAAGAAAGTGCTTTCTGAAAGTCTTTATTACTATCAAATGGTTCAACATTAAAAACTGACACCATTTTAAAATTTGAAATGAGATTAAACAGGGGTGGGTGTCAAGGACTGTCTCTGCATTATATATTTTGTTTTTAACAATAGATTTTTATTTTCAAAATACATGCAAAGATAGTTTTTAACATTTACCTCTGCAAAACCTTGTGTTTCAAATTTTTCTCCTTCCCTTCCCCCAATATAGGTTAATCATATTTTGCATGTATTTTGAATGATGGAAAACTATTATAAAAAATGAAATGATATTAAAGAAGAGACTGTAATATCTACTTTACTGCTACAATCTAAGGACTATGGGATCTTTCCATATGACTTAAAGATGAAACATTCCATGTGTGTTGGCTGTGTCCCCATTGGTATGTCAGTTCTATCTTGTCATTTTTCTATTTGTATCCTCAGTACTTAGCACAGAACTTTTAACCATTTGATAGTAATAAACACTTTCAGAAAGCACTTTCTTTTCTGGGTCTTCAGTATCTGTTACTATATTTATTGCACCTACAGGAGCAGTTGCCAGCCTGCATCTCTATGGGGGTTGCTTTCCAGGAGGATGACAGAGCATGCTGGGCTAAAACATTGCTATGGATTGAGGATCCTGAACTTTCTCCATCTCAGTCTGAAGTTTAGTCAATATTTTTTCATTTATTTATTCGCATCTTAAGTTCAGAACTTACTGTTTTAGTAGTAAATTGTTTCTGTTTTCTTTGACATATTCATAGTCAAGTTCACTATCACTAGTCACATAAGTCAATCAACCTAGGAGGTAAGGTAGGTTAGATAAGCAGAGACATTCTGAGAGGTGGGGTGCTTAAATTGTGACTTAATTATTCACTCAAATTCTTCAGGTATTCAGAAGACTGGTCCCAGTTATCTGTTCCCATTCTAATGCAAGAGAGAACTTGAAGAAATAATAAATAGGAAATGAATACTGATTAGATGTGATTGGAAATGAAAAGAGGGGAGTCAAAGATAATTGAACTTTCAAGCTTGGCTGACTGGTAAACATTATACTCCCTCATTCCCACATTGTTCCATCTTCCTGACTGAGGCTATTTTCACTTTTCTTTGAGATTGTCCCACTGTGTGCAATGAGTTTTACCATGGACAGCACCAATGGTGTCCATATAAGTTTGAGTAAACCATTTAATATTACCACTCAACAGTTTCTCCATCTTTGTAATATAGGCAGTGATTATATCTCTCTCTACCACCTAGAAGAATGCTGAGGATAAATGTGATAATAAATAGGAAAATTCTTTGAAAGTAAAAAGGCTATATAAATGGAAGGAGTCATTTATTATTTGTTTTGCTTAAATTAATTTATTATTTGTTTGGTCTGATCTTAACCATTAAAACATTTCTGGCCAAATCTATTAAAATAATCTATCTCCTTATGATAACTTTTAGAAATGACCTCAAATCAGGATAGCTCCCCAATTACAAGCAAAGATTAATCCGCCCAGCTTAATTTTTTTTATTTTTTTTAAGTTTGCACTATCTCTATTTATCCAAACAAGTTATAGCTACAAATGAAGATCTTCTAAATCAAAGCCACTTAAATACTTCTCCTACTCCTCAGAAAATATGAAAAAAGGCAGCAATCATAAAAAGAGAAAAAGAATTGTTCTTAGGCCAATACTTTTTAAAAATCAAATTAAGAGTTCTATTCCCAACATGGAATGGGAACCAAAGATGAATTGAAAGACAAATCAGGGAAATTGAACAACTTATGATCTTCCTTAAAGTATTGTGGGTTTCAAGAAAGCCATTTATATCTATTTTCAAATATATGTACTTTAAAATCCAAAGCCAACTGAACACATAAAAGATTTTTAGATTATCTACCATTTTGAACAATCTCTACCAATTATCTCCTGCTTTAATTAGTTCAGGTAGTAAAGAGCCAAAAGTTGACTGGATATGCAATAAAATCTAATCAAAGATTGAAATGGAAAAGTGTAAATAATGAGCAAAAGGATCACAACCACCTTTGAGAAAAGATGCTTATTTTAAAAGTTCTATTTAGATACCAATAGCCTGTCTAATTTTTCCAGACTTTCAAGACAACCTTCCTTTCCAGTTAAGAATTGTGCAAACATTGCACATCTTCAGCATGCCTTGCTAACCACAGATTCCATTATGTGTTTAATAATTGACTATTCAATAGAGCATTGATGCATTTTTGTCGGGAACTAATTCACCTTTGTCTGTGCATCAGCATGAATGTACAGTGAATCACAGATGTGATCTTACAAGTGCTTTCAAGGGCTCCATTCAGTTCAGTGTTTTCAGTGTTATTCATGCCAGGCACTGTTCACAAAAAAAGCATTCTCGCATGCTAAAAACATCCTGCAAATGTGATTTATGAAAGCAGGCAGATTGTAAGACTACACCTTTTCCCTTCTAATGAGAACGAACAAATCACTATATGCAAGGTGCTTAACCCAGCCACGAAAATTGTCGAATGCAAAATTAACAAAAATGAATACTCTTACAGCCCATTAAAGCAGGGGACCTGCCCAACAGGAAATCAAGTTGAAATAAGTTGGAGGAGAAAGCAAATATTTCATACATCTCAGCTTTTCTGTAGTGGAAAAAAAGGAGGCAAGGAAAATCCCCATTGTATCCAGTCGAGATCTCACCCTCCTTTTATCGATTTGAATTTATGAATTTTAGAGAGATTGCAAATAGCACAAATGGTGCATAATATTTTGATGAACTGGCCACATTGTCCTATGTAATGCATTCTTGTGAAGGAGAACTCATAATCTTTTGGCTGAATAAATAAGCCTAGGGCTGATGGTGTGGATCAGATGGTTAGGATGATTTGTATTATATTAACTTTGCAGACAAAAAAAAAGTTTATTAACTTATTCCACAACCATTCTTACTCATTGCAATCAGCATGGCTGTATTAAGTCAATTTCTCTAGACTTCAAGTGAGTGCTTGCTTAGCGGATGCTGGCTTATTCAATTAGATATAACAAAGAAAGAAGACTTACTGCTAGTTCTGGTTACAAGTGCCCAAAGTTCAGCTTGTTTTAGGGGAAGAAAAGAATCAGCTGTTAGAATAGGTAGCAACATAACTCCTCTGCAATACATCTTTTGAATTATCAAATATTCTGGGTGGGCGAAACAGTATTCTTTCTGACTTTTGCAGAGACTAGGCACATGATTTGATGAGTCATGTGTTGTTATTCATAAGATTAACTCTTTCTTTCAAATACCTAATCACAAAATCTGATTCAACGACTTTCTCACTATTAAAGCACAGATCACAATTTGAGATTCTCTGCTTGGGTGTTGGGGAAAGAAGTCTAATTTTTTTCTTTCTGAACTTATTCTAAATTAATTATTCATTAATTTTATCAAGGAGCTCTTTGTTTTCATATTTTAGACCTAAATGAAATAAAGTTGTTGCCTCCACCCCACAATTTTCTTTGTGTTCTTTGTTGCTTTCATAATTTTCATCAAATTGACTCTAACACCATCACTGAAAATTAGCATGGACTCAAAAGTCTAAAGCCTTCTGAAAGAAACCAAACTGTGTATCTTAACTCGCAGAAAATATAACCCTTCTTATAATGTTTATTGGAGGCTTACTTAAAATTCACCTTGGTTGGAAGAACAGAATCTGATGACTATTAATTAATTTTACATTAATGTAATAAAAGCCATTTGAAAACTTTCCAAACATTATTGCCTTGTGTTCATCTCTCAAATTAACCTACCTAATGTAACATCCAAAAAAGGACTATGTCCTAGACAATCAATTGGACATAAGATTACATACAAATCAGAAGCCAACCAAGCTCTAAACAAATAATCAGATTGAATTTTTCAAATCTCCAGTACCTAGAAAGCAGAATCAAGTTAGGAAATTAGTATGGGATGACACAACAGGAGACATTTTATAAGTCTATCTCCAGAGACTGGATCTTTTATGGAAACCACTTATAGATTGTTGCTTTGAAGGGTTTTGTCTCACTCTGCATTGATATGCTATCATGCTCCTCAACCCCAAAAATACTGTGACTCTACCTGAACTAGTGATACATATAAGCGTATATGGCTTCAAAAATATTGTGATATCAATTTTATTTTCTTAACAGCTCTTTCCTGGGCTCTTAATAATTGAAAAGCTATTTAAACTCCAGAGATCCTTCAAAAAGTCCCAAATAATTTTAGCTATTTCAAAAAAAGAAACCATATAATATAAATGAAGCAATATGGTATAGTAGCAAGGGCCCAGGCATTGGAGTAAGAGGACAGACCTGGGTTCAAATCTTGCCTTTGATATTTATAACATGTTATTTTGGAAAAGAAACTCTCAGAGCCTCAGTTTCTTTACCTATAAAATTAGGGAATTGAATTAAATGGGCTTTGAAATCCCTTCTAGTTCTCTATTTATAAACTTAGAAAGTAATAAGCTATTGATACTTCACTGAAAACTTAGAGACTTTAAATCATATGGCAAAGATTCATTCATTCATTCATTTAAAAGGTGCTTATTAAACAAGTATACAAAAGAAGCAGAGTAAAGGTAAAAGTTGACCTTAGTGTCAGGAAATTTGAGTTCATGTCCTGCCTCTGACCCTTGTTAAATGAGCCACTCTGGGCAGTTACTTAACCTTAATGCAAACAGTTGTATAAGTTATATATCAGTTGCCAATCTGCTTTGGCAGGTAGAATTTGATAGTAAATTTTTATTAAGAGCCTGTTGTGTTTCAGGGACTATGCTAAGCATTGGGGATACAGAAAGAGGCAAAAAAAAAATCTCTATTTTCAAGAAGCTCATAATCTAATGGGAGAGATAACAAGCAAGCAAATATGTACAAAGCTATATACAAAGAAAAAAAGAAGGAAGGGATTAGAATTAAGAAGTTAGAAATGCTTCTTGTAAAAGACTGGATTTTAGTTGAGACTTGAAAAAAGCCAACCAATAGATAGAGATGAGGAAGAAGAGCTTTCTAGGCATGTGAACAGTCAGAAAAAATGCCTAGACCTGTAAGATGGAATGTTTTGTTCATGGAATAGGAAGAAGGCCAATATCACTGGATCAAATAGCACATAGTAGGGAGTGAGGTATAACAATAGTGAAAATATGGGGGAGTAGTCCTATGTTATGAAGCTTTGAATGCCAAACGAAATTTTGTTTTGATCCTGGAGTTCATAGTTAACTGGAGTTTATTGAATAAGGGATTTAGATAGTCTAATTTTGGAAAATCCCTTTGATAGATGAATGGAGAATGGATTATAGTAGGTAAAGACTTAGGACAGGCAGACCAGCAGACTATGACAATGGTCCAATAGTGAGTTGATGAGGGCCTTCACTGGGGTGATGGCAATATCAGAGAAAAGAAGAATATTGAAGAGATATTGCAAAGATGAATTAAAAATAACTTGGCAACAAATTAGATAGGGATGGGAGAAAGTGAGAGAGAGTAAAGTTAAGGATGACAACTAAATTGTGAGCCTGAGAGATGGGAAGTAGGGTGATGCTCTTGACAATAATAGGGTTAGGAATAGGAAGGAGGATACTGGGGAAAGATAACTTCAATTTTGGCCATGTTAAGTTTAATACATCTACTGAACAACAGTTTGAAATGACTGAAAAAGGAGTTGGAGATGTAGACAGGAGGTCAGCAGAGTAGCTGGGGCAGGATAGGTAAATTAAAGAATCATTAACATAAATCCATGGGAGCTAATGATATCCCAAGTAAAGTGGTAGGGGGAAAAGAGAAAACAGCCCAGAATAGAACATTGGGAGACATCTATTCTTACTTTCACTTGGATGAGGATCTTACAAAGTAGTTTGAGAGGTAAGAGGAAAATCAGGAGAGAATAGTGATCTAAAAATCTTGAGAGAAGAGAGTATCAGGGAGACAAGGAAGATCAATAGTCAAAGGCTAGAGAGAAGTCAAAAAGAATAAGGATTCAGAAAAGGCTGTTGAATTTGACAACTAAGAGATTATAAATAATTTCAGAGAGAGAGAGAGAGATAGTTCAATAGAAAATTAAGTCCATACTCTGAGTTTCCATATTGGGAATTTGCCATCCTGATTAAATCATAGTGCTAGGTAACGCTTTCCTCAAGGTTCACACTACTGTGACAGATGCTATAGGACATGTAACAACTTTGTAACTCTACTGATTTAGAATATGGTAGTTGGAACCTGATAATTAGAACTATTCCTATCTTATGGAGGACAAAGATGATCACTCGGACCTCAGTCTTAAATACACAGTCACAGGCATGCAGTGATTAGCATAGTTTTATACCACATGCACACTTCACATATACAATACACATTCCTTTTCTTAAGCAGAGGGTCAGGACACTAGGAGTGGGAAGGAGATAACTGTCATTTTCCCACATTCCATACTTCCATACATTCCTTTGGCTTTCTGTTAGGAAATTCTTTTCAACCTTCAAGTCTGTTCTTGAGGTTCTTTTAAACCCAGTTTGTTCTATATAACAATGTTAGGGGAGGTTAAAACATACTCTGATTTGCCTAAAGTACTTTGGCTCCTAGAAGTGGTCCTGATGATGAGATTTATTGATTGCTTCTTGTGAAAGTTTTTATTAGTTCTTTGGTTATTTCCATTATTGCTCTGATTCTAGCAGCAATTTGTTCATCTGCTTGCTTTCTCAAAAGGGTGGAGAATTCTTAAAAAGACTTTGCTTGGGATTTTGAGGTTGAAATATTTCAAATTGGATTTCAATTCCTAAATATCAGGTACACAAATGAATTACTAAAACTGGATAAGTAGGCAATAAAGTTGACACTGTCATCAACTTAGTCATCTATATGGGAATGATCTACTACATAGATTATCTTATATTGAATTTAAAAATATTAGTTTTGTCTCTGCTCCCAACTATATCTCTGTGGCACTATTAACAAATGACTTATCAAATTACCTAATAAAAAATCTCCAGGACCAGATGGATTAAAAGTGAATTCTGCCAAACAATTAAGAACAATTAATTCCAATATTAGATAAACTATTTGGAAAAATAGGTAGAGAAGAAGTCCTATCATATGCCTTTTATGACACAGATATGGTGTCATATGACACATGACATATGACATAATATGGTGCTGATACCTAAATTAAGAAGAACAAAAACAGAGAAAGAAAATTATAGACCAATTTCCCAAATGAATATTGACATAAAACCTTAAATAAAATATTATCAAAGATATTACAGCAATTTATCATAAGGATAATACATTATGACCAAGCAAGATTTATACAATGATCGCAGGATTGGTTCTGTATCAGGAAAACTATCAACATAAATGACCATATCAGTAACAAAACTAACAGAAATAAAATGATTACCTCAATAAATGCAGAAAAAGTATTTCACAAAATATAACTACTATTACTAATAAAAGCACTAGAGAACCTAGGAATAAATGGAATTTTCTTTAAATTGATAAGTAGCATCAACCTAAAATCATCAGCAAACATTATATATAATGAAGACAAGCTAGAAATATTCCCAGTAAGATCAGACGTAAAATAACAATGCTCATTATTAATAATATTAATATTATTATTTATATCAATTATTATTATATTAATATATTATTACCAATATTGCTAATATAATAGTATTAATATTAATAGTGTTGTTAATATTAATAATATTATTGATAAATGTTGTATTAGTAATATAAGCTTTAACAGTAAGAAAAGAAAAAGAAATTGAAAGTATTAGAGTAGGCAATGAGGAAAAAAGCTATCATTCTTTGTAGATGATATGATGGTATATTTAGAGAATCCTAGAGAATCAAACTAAGAATCTAACGAGAAACAACTTTAGCAAAGTCACAAGATATAAAATAAACCCACATACATTTTCATAATTTCTATATGTTACCAACAAAGTCCAACAGCAAAAGATAGAAAAAGAAATTCCATTGAAAATAATTGTAGACAGTATAAACATCTAGGAGTCTACCTCCTAAGACAAACCCAGGAACTATATGAACACAATTACAAAATACTTTTCACACAAATAAAGTTAGATTTAAACAATTGGAAAAATATCAATTGCTCATCAAGGCCAAGATAATATAAATGACAATTCTATCTACACTAATCTATTAATTCAGTGTCATAGCAATCAATCTGCCAAAAAATTCCTTTAAAGAGCTAGGAATGTGTTCAGAAGAATTGTACATGTTTAATCCCTATAAGATTGTTTACTTCTTGGGGAGGAAGAGAAAAAATTTGGAACACAAAATCTTACAAAAATAAATGTTGAAAATTATTTTTACTTGTATAAAAAAAAACCCACTATTGAGAGGGGAAGTAAAACAAGTAATCTATATTTCATATGCTTAGGAATTATAGATTACTTTTGATATTAACCTATGTAAAACAGAAGTGGAAAATGAATTTTGCAGCTAAAATCTTGAGAAGCATATCCTAAAGCCATATATATATTTTAAATTATCAATGCCATAAGGGCAGCTATGTGATGCAGTGGATAGAACACTGGTCTTGAAATCAGGAGGACCTAAGTTCATATCCAGCCTCAGACACTTATAAGACATGTGATCCTGGGCAAGTAAATTAACCTTGATTGCCTCAAAAAAAAAAAAAAAAAAAGAAAAAGAAAAAGAAAAAGAAAAGGAAGAAATGATCAGTGTCATAAAGCATCTTCTCTCAATTCACACATATAATCAATATTTAATTATGTTTATTTAAAGTAAATGATCAAATAAGATTGTCTATCTCAGATATCAGAAGAGTGGTCCAAGTATATCATTTTTATAGTGCATAGTGAAATTGATGATAGATACTAATGATACTAAGTATGATCTTTACAAAATTTCTCTTCTAAGTAGCTCATTGATCCTCAGCTACCTTGCATCATAGAATTTTGTGTCATGATTGAGGTTTATAAGAAGCACAGTATATTGAAAAAATACTGAATTTGGAACTGAAAAATCTTGGTTAATGTTCTGACTCTATGTTGGACAAGATCACAGCTATATGAACTTGGACTACCTTTAGACCCTCAATTTCTTCATCTATAAAATTAAGGACTTAGGGAAGATAAATTCTAAAGCTTAATATTCTGAGATTCTGTGAGAGCAAAAATAGAAATTATACCACTTTAGGTTCTCAACCTAAAAATCAGATACTTTATAGTCAGTGTAAAATTAGGGATTCAGTTATGTTTCATGAAATGCAGTTAGAATCTATAAAAATCAGATGAAATCTTCTAGACAAATTTAGGAATCATGTCTCACTGTTTTGAAAAAGAACAGGTTTCTCACCAGCTATTTCTCAGTTGTCAGTATTCGTCAATGTTCCTATGTAGATATGTCATATTTGAGTCAGTCTTACTTCTATTTCTTACCTTTTCATTCCTTAGGTGAGTACATTATACAGTACTTTGAATTTGCTTCTCTTGATGGTTATCCACTTTGAAACTTTCTACTCTTGCACATAATAGGCACTTTATAAATGCTTATTGGAATAGATTGAATTTCCTTATTGAAGACTATAACCTTCCAGTTCTTGATCTGGAAGAGAATGACAGTCCCTAAATTCAATGGGTTAACTGCTTCATTTTTTACTAAGCTTTAAGCCTAGATGTTTTGTGTTAAAAGCTTAATTATTCAATTTTTTAAAAAACTTGTCAAAGTAAAATACATTTATCATGCAAGAAAATGTTTTTTCCTCTGTTTGCATGTAATATTATTTAATCTTTGCAGTAGAAAAGGGATTTTGTTTAGGAAGAAAAGAGGAAAAAAGGCAAAAAAATTATGTTGAATAGAAGACCTAGGGGAGATAATTACAGAAATACTGCAGATTCTGCATTAGTTAGAAAATTGTAGCCATTTCATTGTATGAGTGAGGCTATTTTCTTTTGTTTCAAAGGGCATACTTCACCTTTCAAAGGGCTAATTATGGTACTGACTACATGTTCCACTCATGTGCTCAAATTTCATCTTTTCATTAACAATAGCAAATAACAAAATTGTGGCTGAGCTGCAGAAATATTTCAGTTGATGGTTCTTATAACAAGCAAAAAGAACACTAATCATTTATTTCACAACTAAGCCTACATTCTGCGTTATTGACTTAGCTCCCCCATCCCACCCCCCATGCCATTAGGATACTACCACTTGCCTTACCACACACACACACACACACACACACACACACACACACACACATACACACACACACACACACACACACACATATATACACGCATATACCTTTTGCTAAACTGTGGGAATATTCACAAAATAAAGTTATGGAACAATAGGAGAAAGGGATTGCTTCAATAATCATGAACCAAGGACAATGCAAATCACAAGTTATAAAATAAATGTTTTGCTTGTTAATACATAACACTCCCATCACATAGATAGAAAGAATTTCTTTTACTGCACAGGAGGTCCAATTCTGAAAGTATATTCAACTATTTGAATTCAACTTGACCTATGTATATAAGTCTAGGAAAAATGAATAATTTTAATTATATACACATATGCATACGTAAAGCTGTAGCATCTGTAGCAGCCAGACTCCAGGAAACCATCTCAATAGATGGGCTAATCCAGGTTGAGGGTAACTGATTTGACTCAAACCTGTCAGTAAGCTAGGGAAATATCTACCCCAAGCACATAAAGACTTCACTGAGAGGAATGTGTGGATGAGAACAATTTGTTCCAGTGGCCTTGAAAGTAGCTGAAGCAGGCCCTGTGGAGTCCTTAAAGTTTGGTCAGACATCGAAGATTTCAAGACCATCCACTGTTTCCCAGGCCATCACCACTTGTTTTGACTTTTGTCTTGCCACTGGCTTTTGATGATTCTGACTGGGAGAGAGAGACTGTCAACTTTGTGCAACTCTGCTTTACTTAAATCCAATTCATATATAGGTCATATAAACACAGTCCTGTGATGTCATTGGTCCTCTTTGAAAATGAAGGACAAACAACCACATATGCATGTGTGAAATGTATATACATACAGAAAAAGAGAGAGGGAGGGAGGGAGAGACAGAGAGAGAGAAAGACAGAGAGGAAGGGAGGGAGAGAAAGAGGAGGGAGGGAGGGAGGGAGAGAAAGAGGAAGGAGGGAGGGAGAGAAGGAGGAAGGAAGAGAGAGAGAAAGAGGAGGGAGGGAGAAAAAAAGGGAGGAAAGGAGGGAGAGAAGGAGGAGGGATGAGGGAAGAAGACAAAGAGAAGAGAGGAGAGGAGAGGAGGGGAGGGGAAGAAAAGAGAAAGGAAGAGAGGAGAAGGGAGGGAGAGGAGGGGGAGAGAGAGAGAAAGAGAAGAAGGGAGGGAGGGAGAGAGAGAGAGGGAAAAAAAAGATGTCTTGACCAGAGTATGAACATAAAAGCACACTTACCCTTTCTGAAAATGATCTTGTGGGAAAAAATTCCTTCTTGAGGGTTTATTTCCATAGTGGCTGCCAAAGGAATAGGGCAGCCTGTCACATCCAGTCACCATCATCTGATCCTGATTTGCCAGAGGAAAGACAGGCCAATTAGTATCTGGCAATAAGTCATCAGGTGCAAATGAAGGGAATATGCAGTCTGTTTCTTCCTTTCTCAAGAGGCACTTAGCCTCTCTTCTATAGCAGTGATAACTTGAAGCTCTGTTGCAGGTGCCATCTGGCACCTGAGCAGAGCATGGACCTGGGCCTAAATGTGAAACAATAAAGATGGATGAAAGACTCAGGGCTTTGTGCAACCAATTACCATCATTTTGTGTGAGATCTGAGGTAATCAAACAACCCTTCACAGGTGATCTGTGTTCTAACACGTGATATTGATTGAATATAGATTGAAGCATGCTAAAAAAAATGAATGAATGAAGAAAGGCAAAAGATGGAAAGGAAGGAAAGAGGGAATATGGAAAAAGAGAAAAAGATCTGCTGCCACAGAGAAATTACCCAGCCAAAAATTTGGAGTTTCAAGATAAAAAGGATATCTTTTGAAACTTGAGAGTGCTTACAAGAGAGGAAAAAAAGGAAGAATTGCTTTTTCATTGGAATTAAGTTTTTATGTAAGTGTATATTTTTTAAAGTAACTCAGGATTGTGACAACAATAATCTCTTAAGAAGACTACAGAATGACAGAATTAGAAGGGATTTGAGAAGTTATTTACTTTAAATTTTACCTGATGCATTAATCCTCTTGACATAATTTCCCCAAAAGTTTGAGGCATAGCTTAAACATTCTTTTAAAAACCCTCTCACAAAAGGAAAGTCACTATTTCAAAAGGTAATTCATTACATTTTCAGATAATTCTATTTGTTGGGTAGGTATATTGAGCTGAAGTCTGCTTCTCCAATTTTATCATCTACTAATCTTAGTTCCACCTGGAGTTATACAAAATATGTCAAATCTCTATTTTCCCAACAAGATAATTCTTCAAACATTTGAGAAAAACTTTCACCCAAAGTTTTATCTTTCCCAAGCTAAATATTATGAATTTCTTCAATTGATGCTCATATAACTCATTTTCAAGTCAACTTAATATCCAAGTCCTTCTCTATCCATTAAATTCTCTCTCAAAATACAACACTAAGAATTGAACACAGTGATCCCAAAATGATTTTACCAAGGAAAGAAAAGTGGGCTTATTACCTCATTTATTTTAAATATATTTCCTTTAATACACTTAAGTTATATTAACTTAAGCAAAGTTAAGGAGGAAATGGGGAAGGACAGGAAAGGAGCTGCTACATAGCATGGTTCTCTATTTAGCTTGCAGTCGACTAAAATCCCCAAGCATTTTTCACATGACCTGTTCTTTGAAGAGGGTATATTAAAGTACAAAGAATATGAAACTAAACATGAGGCTAGACCTATGTGAGTTTGAATTACTACCTTTGACCCTTACTAATTGTGTGGCCATAGGCAATTCAAGTTACTTACCTCTCTGATCCTTGCTTTCCTCATATATAAAATGGAGTGAATACTTTTTGTATCTACCTCAGTTGTTTTGAAGATCAAACGAGATAAAAGTATATAAAACATTCTTATGAATATTAGCTATCATTATTTATATCTCTCAAATTCTATGCATGTGTTTAATTTTTTTAACTTAAGTGTAAGACTCTGTAATTATACCTATTGAATTTCATCTACTAAAATGCAGCCCATTGCTCCAAAATATCAAGATCTTTTTAGGATACTGATCCTACCATCCAGTATAATAAGCATATTTCCCAGATTTATATCACTCTCAAATCGAATGAATATGTTAATTAATAAATAATTGAAAAAAAATTTTGAACAACAATAACAAAAAAAAAAAAAAAGGATTGGTAAGTACAGTCTTACAATAAGTTATCACAAGTCTCCCTCCAGGTTGATATATAGTAATCATATGGGAAAGTCAGTCTATTTAACTATTCTTTTTATTTAGCCTACATTTCTCCATGTTGTCCATAAAGGTATGTTTGATTTGTTGCTAAACTTCAAATAAATAAGATTTTCAGCATACTCATTAATTATAATTTGTAGCACCTAGCTTCTTTCCTCTTTTAAGAGAATAGTGGAAGATAAAATCTAGAAGAAACCTAACAAGCTCTCTAATACAACCAGCATCTAACCATAATTCCCTGTGGCAGCATCACCAATAAATAATCCACTAATCTCTATTTAGTTGCTTGTCGACTCTGACAGCTATTTAGCAGATCCTGTTCATTCTAAGGATCCAAGTTCTGGAGTAGTCCCAAGCTCATCCTACATGTTTGTGCTTACTCTGTTGGACAAAAATTCTAAATTGTGTTTATGTTCTGGGAGATTCTCAGAATATCACACAACTTTACCCTTGTCTAGAAGGCAGCATTGATTCATTGCCAAAAGATATGTAGATGATCCAATCAGAAGCCAGATCTCAAGCCTCTACCCACTAATGAAAGCTGCCTCCTTTAAGAACCTGCTTTATTTCAGAAAGCCTTAGATATGATATCTTGACATAGTAGAGACAACTCTCCATAAAAGTAAACAAAAATGCTTAAATACTATATACAACTAAGTCACAATGTGTTTAGAATCAAATTTGCTAAAGTCACATTTTATTATTTACATGCCCTTAAAAATAGATTGTCTCAAGAACAGACATGATAAAGTAGCTTTTAAATATTCTAAATATTAATCTAGGACATTATTTTTTCATTTAATCATTAAGTATAAAATATAGCAAATCAGGATAAAATATTTCAAAGAATAAACTCAAAGACTTTTGGTAGTATTAACAAGACAAGACTTTTAGCACATAATCTCTGGGAACCTTACATAAGGGATATTATCAGTCTGCAATATTTTAAACAGGTTTTTTTTTATTCCTTGTTGTCATAGTTGCAAAACAGTTTCATCCTCATTCAATAATTCTCATTCGTTTTGTCCTTGTCTCTGCGTCTGTCTCTGTCTCTGTTTCTGTCTGTGTGACTCTTTCTATTTCTCTTTGTTTCTCTCTCTCTCTCTCTTCAAAATTTAATGTCTATCCATATATTCTACTGTTTTTAGGAGGAAACAGAAAACTGATTTGCTGAATGGAAAGCAAACCACATAGCTACCCCTACCTAGCTATTCCAGAAAAACTTTAGAGTTTACACCAAAGTAATGATCAAGAAATCCAAAGGGAAAATATAACTTTCTTCCAGTCCTGGACAACAGGTTAGCCCAAGGGCAACCAATAAGTCTAGCTACCAGAAAATGGGCTACCAGTAAAACTAACATTAGTTCAAGGTAGGTTTTAGCAAGACATGTAATTCTTCAAGACTCTTTGTCCAGAGGCAGTATGAGTTGAGGATTCCACTGACCAAGTTCAAGAGTAATAAAAAAAAAGTACCAAGGTAGGAAACTTAGAGGTGTCAGAGACTGGCAGCAACTATAGCAGCATAGCAGTGCAGACAGTTCTTGTTTTTTATAAATTCACATTACATAAGTTCACAATATAAACATCTGATTTTAAATAAAGAATTCTGAAAGAAATCTTCATTCCAAAAAAGTACTATATTAACTTTGCTGTACAGAATTGTATTCTCTCTCCCTGTTCCTGTCCTGACTGTGTATTCTACACTTTTACAATAGAATAGAACCTTGACTTGAAACCTCCCACTTGCTCTACCAACTCATTTGCATATCCAGACCCTAGAAGTCTGCTCCTGTGTGATTTTCCTCTCAATTCAGGCCAGGTTCCAATGTAGTTGGCCCTACTCTCCCATATTTGAGAGTTGTCTGCAGTTAGACTAAGACAGTCCAGGCACATGAGGGCATGGAGATTCCTAGAGTTCTGTCCTGAAATGCCATAGAGAGTCCATGAAAAATTCTCAAACTTATAGATTGGGGAGGAGGGAAAGTAACTGCCAGAAGTGGACATTAGTGCAAGAATCCAGGTGACCTGGGGTAAGACTAAGTAGGGTCAACCACTTTAGCCAAAAGTACAGCAGTCAGAAGAGACATTTTAACACATTGTGAGGGATGTAGAAGACCCTTACCCAAAATGACTACTCAGAGATCACTCAGTAGAAGACAGAAAAGTTGTTTATTGAAAACCTCGGGAGGATGAGCTTTCTGTTCACTTTGCCTTAGGTACTTCTGAACCATCCCCTATATCCCAGTTCAGATTGAACTGGAGGTCCTTAAACAATCCTTTTTGTTTTTACTATGTTTTAGCTTTGAAACCCCTTATTCTGTGGAATTGCCCTGGCAGACTCGGCTTTTGGGACTATTTTGTTTTTAGGAAATCTCCAAGACATATACATCGGTCTTGGGACTGGTAGTCTTCAACCCTGTAACCCCAATTTCTTAATTGGTATCTCAGCATTTTCAATAACATTGCAGTTTTGAGATCAAGCCTCTAAAGCTTGGGGTTTGCCTGCCTTCATGGTCTAACTGTGCATGCTCGGATAGCTCTGCTCAGAAATCTGTATTCTAGTAGCACCCTGTCTGTCCCTCTGGGTGGGGCCAGGTGGAGCTACTCCAAGTCTCACCCTTCTCCCCTGGAGTGGGGTGCCCCTCTGAATGGGCAGCATGCCTGTCTCGAGCCCTGCTACTCCTTATATAAGCAGAAGCTGAGTTAAGTGCACAAATGACTGCAGACCACCTAACACAGTGAACTGTCCATCTCAAACTGGATTCTCTGGCTGAGATGAGGGCCTTTGCACTGCTGGTAACTTGCCATAAGTCCTTGCATTTTCTAGTTTCATTTTTATTTATTTGCCTCACATTGGATTGGTCAAAATTATGGTGCTGAGATCTCCCAGGTATCTAGGGGAGGTAATTCAATAATTCAAATATTCAGAAGGAGAGTGTGTAATGTTGTGCCTCAGTTTCCCTAGATTGTCATCTTTGTTTATTTATCTTTGTATTTTTATGTCTGCCAAATGCCAATCTGTTCTGTGATAACGGTTTCTAAGATAGTTTCTAATTTTTATGGTATGAACTTATTGCAATCAGTAGTATTATCCTGTTGCCGCTATGTCTACTCTGTATAATTACATTAATGACCAGAATAGTTCAATGGTCCCTATCAAAATATTACATACAGAAGATGCTATTAAAATGATGATTCTTCAGAGAAAAGACTGGAATGTATTAAAGATGGATGATCTTGATTGTGAACTTGATAAACAATGTATAGATATACTAACTGATTTTGAACAGTGTGTAAGTTCTTCATAGAAATATGATAAAAATCATTTACATATTAGAAGGGGGGAGTTGTGGGGAATAGATAAGATGAAGAACTTACAGGAATGTATGAATTCTTTTTCTGTATTTTATTATTTCTGTGTCTCCCCTATGACCTGTATAATATGTGCAGGCTCATATCTACTTGAGCCTTGGCCAGCTAGAAACATATTTACTTAACCTGAGCTGATGACATTTATTAGTATTTGACATTTATTGATATTTAGTCTATTAGCTGGACCACTGTCTGCTTGATTAAGCCTGAAGGCCTGACTTTCTGTTCCCTAGAAATCAGGAGATTCCAATCCAATTCCATTCCAATCTCCCCAAATAGCAACAACCAATTAGATGCCTCCCCCTCCCCTTCTCAATGCTCTCTTACTTGTGATGTAATTTCTTGTATAAAAGCTATGTATCTTTACTACTTCTTTAGCCCTCCTACCGCAAGCTTTCTCTTTCTTATCTCATGATGGGACAGTTCATCCTCTGGAGGTTTTCAATAAACAACTTTTCTGCATTCTACTGAGGGATCTCTGAGTAGTCATTTTGGGTAAGGGTCTTCTACATCCCTCACAACATTTTATAGTGGATAATGTTTTCTTTGGTTAATTTTCTTTTCAGCTCTAGTTCAATTAAAAAAAGCCCCAATTCATCAAACTAGAACTGAAAAGAAAATTAACGAAAGAAGACAGCCACTATAAAATGTTATTTTATAACTAAAGATGCTTTAGCCTAGAAAGAGAAAATTACTCTGACAACTATAAACAGATATCCTAAGAAATAAATGGATTTTTTGCATGGACTATATGAATACCTAAAAGAAATGAAAAGAGATAACAAATAGAAATGCATATACATGAAAGAGGATCATAGAAGTGATCAACCCTTGAGTCTTGTTTTCATCTCAATTGACCAAAGAAGAGTAGAATAAATATACACATGCACATACACATACATGCACAAAGAGTTTGGTGTAGAAACATATTTAGCCCCACAGAGGAATATAAGTGAAAAGAGATAAGGGAAAGAAAGGAATAAGAGGATGAATAAATTCAAGAAGAGATCAGTCATAAGCAAAAAAAAAAAAATCCTAAACTCAGAGAGGGGATTCTGAAGAGATATATAAAAGGAAAATAAGAAAGAATAAGAATGTATGATAATAGAAGATAGGGAACAAAAAAGATAAAAGAAAGCATGAGAGAACAATAGGATGAAGAAAAATACACAATTAATGATTATAGTTGAATATAAATGGGATGAATTCACCGTTAAAATAGAAGAATGCATAACATCACAACAACTAATATTTTGACATCCTTTCTCTCACCTACAATTTAGGAGCTCTAGGTATGCTCAGGTAAACTCCTTAGGAAGTCTGCATATAAGATGATCTGAGCATGCTCCAAATTTGTTATTATAGGAGCAAAATCTCTCATGAACTAAATAAACTATTATAAACTCAAAAAAAAAAAAGCATGGATATCAATCATAATATCAGAGAAGGAAACAAAAAAAATGGCTTAACTAAAAGAATTAAACAGGGAAAACTACATTTTGCAGAAACATACTATAGTCAATGAATTAATTTCAATACTAAATGTATATGCACCAAATGGCAGAGCATTAGAATATGTAAAGGAAAAACTAGGAAAACTGACAAGCAAAATTATGAAGTAGAGGACTTCATTGTACTCCTTTTAAAACTAGGCAATTTAAACAAAGAAAAAAAGACAAGAAAAAAATTAAGCACTTGGAACAGATCCATTGTGATTACTAAGTGAGAATAAAAGAGAGTATATATATTTCCCAGCTATATGTGGAACCTTTACAAAATGTGACTTTATATTAAATAGATGGTAGAATAGTAGATAGAAAATTGGGTCTAGAGACAGAAAAATTTAAATTGAAATCTGGCCCTAAACCTTTACTAGATGTATGATGCTAGGCAAGTAACTTAACTGATTTTTGCCTCGGTTTTTTCAGTTGCAAAATAGCAATGATAATTGTACTTACCTTGAATGTTTGTTATGAAGATAAAATGAGACCATATTTGTAAAAAGCTCTTAACAAGTTCTTGGCATTATATAAATGCTTATTCTCTTCCTCTCCCTATATATTAAAAACATTAAGATCTCATAGGAAATGCAGAATAACAATAGTATAAAAGAGATACATTACTAACAAAAAATGGACTAAAATATATTCAATAAAGGACTATCAAAGAAAAGATTAAAAATTAACTTGAGGCTAAATAACTTGGTGAATAAAAAAAAAACAAATCATAGAAACAACAGATAATTTCATTAAAGGCAATGACAACAATAGGATGATATGTAAAAAGTCTTGGGATTTATCCAAAATGATCATTAGGATACGTTTTATATCTCTAAACACTTTCATCAATGAAACAAAGAATAGATGAATGTATTAAATATGTAATTTTTTTAAAAACCAAAAAAATTTAAAATACAATAATAAAAAAAGTAAAAATCTTGAAAATCAAAGTAAAGGTTAATAAAACTGAAAGCAAAATTACCACTGAATTAATAAATAAAACTTACAGATTTTTCTTAAAAATTAAATATTAGACTAATCATTAGCTAATTAGACATAAAAGAAAAAAAAACAAATTACTAGTATCAAACATGAAAAAGGAGAATTCACAATAAATAAGAAAAAAAGACTTTCATTAGAATTTATTTTGCCCAATGACAATTTACACACACATACACACACCCCAAATTAAAATTAAAGGGATAAGTAATAAAGAATTTAAACACAATCTTAGAAAAAGAAATTATCCCCCAAAGGGAAAAAAGAACCAGAAGAATTTATAAATAAAGTCTATAAACATTTGAAGAACAAGTAATCCCAATATTGCACAAATGACAAAAGAAGACAATCTACCAAATTCCTTCTACAATGAAAAAATATGTCCTTGATGCCATAACAATAAAGAGCAAAACAGAAAAAAGGGGGAAAAATGTGCATTTAGCAACTATCATGTACCAAGCACTGTACTAAGTGCCTTAAGAATATTATCTCGTATAACCAGCTCGAGATGGAGTCAAGATGACAGAGAAAAGCCAGGAAGTTGCCTGGATTCTGCCCAATATTGAAATCAATATTAAATAAAGCCTCTAAATGGAGTCTAAAGTGACAGAACATACAAAAAGACTGAATAAAACAAATTTCTAGTTTAAGATAACTTAGAGGGATTTCAGGAAAGATCTGTCTTACTTGGGCAAAGGGGGAATGCAGCCCAGTACAGATGGTGTCTGAGTAAGCCAAAAGGAGGCTCTTAAACACAATACAGACAAACAACTGATGCCCCTCAAATCTAACTCATCAGACCAGTAGCACAACAGGTTAGCTGTGACATCTTCAGCTCCAGGTCAGAAGACAAACTGAAAGAAACCCTGACTATAGAAAACTACTGTGGCAACAAGGAAAATCAAAACACAAACTCAAAAGAGTACAGCAATGTCAAAATGTCTATATGTGAAGTCTCAAAGGGTAATAAAAATTGGTCTCAAGTACAAAAAGCCTTCCTAGAGGAGCTCAAAATGAAAAAGTTAAAAAGGAGAGAGAAAATAAAATAAATGGGGAAGAAATACAGCTGGCTATAGTAATTATGTCAAGAATTTTGAAGCAAGTTTATCTGATAAAGACTTCATTTCTTAAACATATAGGAAAAGGAGTCAAATATATAAAAAGTAAGAGCTACTCCCTAACTGATAAATGATCAAAAGATATGAATAGTATTCAGATGAAGTAATCATAATTGTTTATAGTCATATAAAAATACTCTATTGGTTGGAGAAATGCAAATTAAAACAATTTTGAAGTATTCCCCTCATACTTATTAGATTATCCAGAAAAAGAAAATGAGAAATGTTGGATGGGCTGTCAGGGAAAATGAGATGTACTGTTGGTGGAAGTGTGAACTGATTCAACTATTTTGTAGAGCAATTTTGAGCTATGCCTAAAGGGAGCTAACAATATCACTACTAGGACTATATCCCAAAAGAGATTTTTTTTAAAAAGGAAAGGACAAATATATACAAAAATATTTATAGCAGTTCTTTTCTGTGAGCAAAGAATTGGAAATTAAGGAGCTGCTGATCAGTTGGGGAATGGATGAACAAATTGTGGTATGTGATATTGGTGGAATATTATTGTGATATGAGAAATGATTAGCAGGATGCTCTCAGAAAAACCTGAAAGGACTTCCATGAGCTCATGCAAAGTGAAATGTACTATGTATAAAGAAAAAACAATATCGTAGCTCATCAGTTGTGAATGACTTTGCTATTCTTAACAATATAATGATCCAAGACTATTCTGAAGGACTTCTAATGAAAAATGCTATCCATACCCAGAAAAAGAACTGATTGTATCTGAGTACAGATTGAAACATGGTTTTGTTTTATGTTATTTTTCTTGAGGCTTGGGATTTTGCGGGGGTGTCATGGGGAGGACTCTGTTTTCTTTCATAACATAACTTTTATGGAAATGTTTTACACAATTTCACATGTGTCTTCTCACTGGGCGGAGGGTGAGTGGGGAGAAAGGAAGGAAAAGTATCTGGAACTCAAAGTTTTAAAAACAAATGTTTAAAAATCGTTTTAGATGCAACAGGAGAAAAAAAATATTAAATAATGAAGGAAAAAACTCCAACAACTGTAGGGTAAACAAGACCAATGAAGATAAAAACCTGCTATGCAACGAATATGTGCATATTGTGCCTTTCATTTTTTTTCTCCATTGTCACAATCTTAAATATGTAGTGTGAAAGTGAAAAAGGTTACTAATAAAATGAGTAAATGCTTAAAGTAGTTACAGTTAAAGGTACACATGGTGAAGATAAACTATATGTTTGAGAACAAAAGTCATTCCTCAATAGAAATGTGGTCATTGGAAATGAAACAACAGTTCTTAAAAGAAGAATTATAAAGTATAGACAACCAATATGAAAGAATGCTCCAATGACTAATAATAAGAAAAAATGCATCTCAAAAAACCTGAGGTTTCACCTTCTACATTGCAAATGGCATAGTTAATTTTAGAGGAATCGTGAGGATATAGACACACTAGTACATGGTGGAGCTATGAATTGGTACAACTATTTTGGAAAGCAATATGTCATTATGTGATTAAAGTGACTCAAATGTCCATAAATTTTGACCCCAGGATTCCATTAGTGTGGCTATTATTCTATTATGTATTTATTTATTTTATATATAAGCCATTATATAAACTGAAGGAAGTCATTGATAAGAAGAAAGCCTCACATAAGCAAAAAATTGGGAACAAAGTAGATGCTCTTTGATCAGGGAATGGCTAAAAAAATCAAGGTACATGAATGTACTATACTATCATGCATATCATATATTACTGTATTATCAAAGATGATGAAAATGATGAATAGAGAGAAGCATGGAAAGATCTACATGAACTGATGCAGAGTAAAGTAAATAAAATAAAAAAAGACTATAAACAATGACTGCCACAATGTAAAAGGAAGAAACACTTGCCTGTGTGGGCGCACACACACACACACACACACACACACACACACACATACACACACAAAAATCAAAAGTGACTATTTCACTTTATAAAGAACAGGCATGGTTCCAAATAATAGATTTGAAAAAAATATCTCCAAATCCTCTCCTTTACAGATGTGGGAGATTCACAAGTATTGTCCACTGCACATATTTTCAGACATATTTTTTGATACAATGATTAGTTATGCTAATTTTAATCTTCATTTTCATTTTTTTCTGTATATTAAAAAATGCTGTTCATTAGAGGAGATGGCTCTGGGGGCAAATAAAGAGGAAGGATATTGCAGAAAGCTATGGTGATTTAAAAAACAAAAGACATCAATAAAAACTTGGTTTAAAAAACTATATGAGAGCTAAAATATAATTAGCCTTTTCTAATCAAAGAAAAGTCTTTTCTTTTGGCAAATAGGTGGTGTTTAGTCATCATTTATGAAAATTTTAAGTACAAATTTATTTTGAGGGAAAGAGTTGCCACTAATCAGAATAAGGCACAATTAACTCTTATTTATTTTATTATTATTATTATTTTAATTAGTGTCTCTTCTATGGTAGAACCAAATCTATCTCTTCCTTGCTGATTTTGTAAAACAAGATTGATTCATTTTTTTGGAGCATAGACTATATCTTCAAGGAAAAATTATTTTGTTACAATGCTAGTAGCCCTCAGTTTGTCCTTATGTTCTAGCAAAAGATCATTGTATTGCTGCATTTAATAATCTATGAAGTACTTTTATTACATTTAGTATATGCTTAGTGCTGCTGAAGAAGAAAAGTAGAACACCAGAATAAAAAAATGTAGAAAATGAAAATAAGTGGAACCTTAAATATTTGATCAAGACTTCTATTTTCAGGTAACCAGTTGCTATCTTGAGCTTTCAAGTGTGAATGTGAGTAAAAGAACACTATTCTGAATTATTAACATGACTCGAGGAGGCTTTGTTAGGGAGAAATTTATTTTTAACTAGAATAGTCTTCTAAACCATTCTTTGCTTAAATATTTAACACATGGATTTTATTTTTTAAAAGTATATTATATTCATCTGAAATTGGGAATTAGATTTCATCATGGATCTAAACAGAAAATAATTTTCTTCCTAGGCACAGTAATTTGAATCGAGAAAAAAGCAAGTAAGGATTACTGAAAACTCTGGATTCTAAAACATTCTTAATTTTTTTCATTTAAAATATAGATAGATATCCATCTAAGATAAGATAGAAACTGAAATTATAATAAAAGAATGATATTAATAGAAAATGCTTTATATAAGAATATTTGTTGATTAGCAATATTTATTATTTAAGATGTTTGTTTTCAAAATATTTGAAGGTGCTTAAAAAGTTTGTTCTCTTATTCATTTTAAACACTATGCCCATTCTTTTTGTTTAATATTTAAATATTGCAGTTAACTTTTTCTTCTCATTAAGTACAAAGTTAAATTTTAGTCTACTCCCTAACCATATCATAAATTCTGGAGCAGAATTTCTCTTCACAATAATCCTAGGAGATAAATGTTATTGTAATCACCATTTTATAGATGAGGAAACTAAATTGTGATACCAAACTGCCTCAAGTTAGTAGTATCTCTTCTATTAAAAGACTTCAATTTTTAAGTGAAAATTTTAAATAGGAGGCCCAAAAAAGGGAAGTGATCTGTCAGTTTCATGCCTAATTTTTGCTATGCACTGAAGATGTTACAAAATTACAAATTAACATTAATTTATTATATATACACATATATATTTTATCAATTTAATTTAAATTTATTTTATATAAATATATAAAATTTAAATAGTTGAATTTATTATAGTTATTTAAATTTTTAAATATAAATTAATATTAATTTCATGATATTTTTGTTTATATATTATATAAAAACAATATCTATGATTTTTGTAATATATTAATTTTACTTAATTAAAAGAGACTTTCAATCTAGATATAAAAGTAACCTAATAATATAAAATAGAGAAGTGAAGAGGAATTTATTAAGCAGTTACTATGTACTAGGCACTATACTTAGCATTAGGAATATAAGCAAAAAATTAGGTCCCTATAATTCCCTGTCTTCAAGGGAATTAACAATCTAAGTGGACAGGGGAAGAAGATGGTGAATAACAGGAGGTGAAGATTAAAAAACCTTAGTGAGGTTATGGAAGTTCTAGTCACTGCCTAAAAATGGAGATTTTAGGAGAAATACACCAAGAGGAAAGGGAAGCACAGGGACAGTGGAATGAAGTGAAGTATGGCTGGTCTGGGCACTTTCTAAAAATGGAGGTTCCCAATCTATATGTATTAAAATATTTCTAGCAGCTCTTTTCTCAGGACAAAGAATTGAAAATTGAGAGAATACCCATCAATTGGGAAATGTCTGAATAAATTGTGGTATGTGAATATGAGGAATATTATCGTTCCATAAGAAATGATGAGCAGGATACTATCAGAAAAATATGGAAAGTCCTCCATGAGCTCAAGCAAAGTACTGTTTACATAATAAAAAACAAAGTTATGGGATTATCAGTTGTGAATGACTTTGCTATTCTCAGCAATATAATGATCCAAGACTACTCTGAAAAGTTTTTAATGAAAAAAAAAAATGCTATTCACACTCAGAGAAAGAATTAAATAAAGACTAAAACATACTTTTTTAAAACTTTTTTTTTCTTCAGGAATTTTTTGGGGCAGGGGAATGTGTTTTATTTTGCAACATGACTTTTATGGAAATATTTTGCACAATTTCACATGGGCCTTTTCAATGGGGGATGTGGGGAGGAAGGAAGAGAATCTGCAACTCATAATTTTAAAAATAAATGTAAAAATGTTTACACTTACATTTTTGCAACTGGGCAAAAAATAAAAAAAATATTGTAACTAAAAAAATGGAGTTTCTCAGAGGAATTCAGTAAGGGAAGATAGAAGTCTTAGGGATATAGCAGATACTGGTATAGAGAAAAGAGAATTCAAAGACTTCAGCTCTTGGTTCTGTCTATTGACTACACTGTACTAGTGTGTGTGCATGCATACAAGCAAATGCATAAGCATATATCAGTCTCCTCATATATGCAGTTAAATCTGATTCACATATGAACTCTTCTGTTGGATATTTAAAGTCTTCAAATCTTGGCTCTGTCCTATCTTTCTAAGGTTCCAATACTTTACTTCTGTTCTGTTATTTTTTATCCAGTCATAAAGGCCTACCTTCACAGGCACACCCAATGTATCACATACCATATTGTCTTTGTACTAGCTGTTCATTCTCTCTTAGGAAATTAAAGCAATAATTAGGAGCTATTTTACGCAATTGTGTGCCAATAAATCTGATGATCTAAATGAAATGAATGCTTACAAAAACATAGATTGCCCAAAGGAGGAAAAAAATTACTTAAATAGTCTCATTTTAGAAAAAGAAATTGAACAAGTTATTAATCAACTCCCTAAAAAAAATTAAACAGGTGAATTCTACCAAACATTTAAAGAATAATTAATTCCAATTCTATATAAACTATCTGGAAAAATAGAGGAAGAAAGAGTCCTATCAAATTCCTTTTATGACACAGATATGGTGCTGATACCTAAATCAAGAAGGGTCAAAACAGAAAAAGAAAATTACAGACTAATTTCCCTAATTAATATTAATGCAAAGATCTTAGATAAAATATTAGCAAAGAAGTTACAGCAACTTATCACCAGGATAACACATCAGGATCAAGTAAGATTTATACCAAAAATGCAGAGCTGGTTCAATATCAAGAAAACTATTAGCATAATTGACTATATCAATAACCAAACTAACAGAAATCATATAATTATATCAGTAGATTCAGAAAAAAAATTGACAAAATCCAACACGCATTCTTATTAAAAACACTAGAGAGCATAGGAATAAATTAAGTTTTCCTTAAAATGATAAGTAGCAACTATCTAAAACCATCAGCAAGAATCATATGTAGTAGAGATAAACTAGAAGTTTTCTCAATAAGATCAGGGGTAAAACAAAATTGGCCCATTATCACTATTACTATTCAATATTGTTTACAAATATTAGCTTTAGCAATATGAGAATGAAAATAAATTGAAGGAATTAGAGTAGATAACAAGAAAACAAAATTATGATTCTTTGGAGATGATATACTTAGATCATGGTATACTTAGAGAATCCTAGAAAATCAATTGAAAAACTACTAAAAACAACTTTAGCAAAATTGTAAGATATAAAATAAATCCACATAAATCCTGTTACCAACAAAATCTAGCATCAAGAAATAGAAAGAGAAATTGCATTTAAAATAACTATAGGTAATATAAAATATTCAGGAGTTTACCTGCCAAGACAACTCCAGGAACTAAATCAACACAATTACAAAATACTTTTCACACAAATAAAGTGAGATCTAAATAAATGAAAGAATATCAAGTGCTCTTGGGTAGGCAAAGCTAATATAATAATGAAAATTCTACTTAAATTAATCTATTTCTTCAATTCCATACCAATCAAACTGCCAAGAAATTACTTTATAGAGCTAGAAAAAATGATGTCAAAATTAATCTGGAAGAACAAAAGGTCAAGAATTTCAAGGAAATTAATGAAAAAAGCAAACAAAGGTGGTCTAGCTGTACCAGGCTTAAAACTATATTGTAAAGCAGCAGTGATCAAAATTATTTGGTTTTGGCTAAGAAATAGAGGAGTGGATCAGTGGAATAAGTTAGATTTGCAAGATACAATAGTCAATAATTATAATGTTCTCTAGTTCAGTTTTCTTGGAGGTCTCTGGGTCTCTGGGAGCAGTTTTCGTTTCAGGTCAGTATTTACCACAAAAGTAGCCAGGGGTTAAAATCCAAATCATTTATTATCTCTTTGCCTGATGCTGGGCAGCTTTCTGGAGAAAGTTTGGCCTTGCTATTAATGGGGGAAGAGCAGGAGGCCAGGCCAGCCACCAGGAAGATCTAAGATCAAATTGAATTTCTCCTTTTGCTTCTGAGAGCTTAAGCTCATGCCTCCAACCCTTTGTCTTTTTTGCCTCTCAATCTAAGGGCTTTCTGAGCCCCAGTTTAAATGCTCTACATTGAGTATAAATTAATCATTATATCACTAGGAAACCTTTATTTGTTATAAGATTAAACTAATTTTTTTAAAATGAAAGAGTTCAAAAAGGATTTTCAAAATCAGATGAGAAAGATAAAGGGAAAATTGGGAGTAGAATTGCTATTGATGCAAGAAAACCATTAAACAGAGTATATATAGTAGCTTGATAAAAGAGGCACAAAATATACTGAAGAAAATAAACCCTTAAAAAATAGAACATGCCAAATAGTAAAAGAGGCACAGAAATCCAATGAAGAGAAGAATGCCATGAAAAGCACAACTGGCCAGATGGAAAAAAATATGCAAAATACTGAAGAGAACAGTAAAGAAAAAACAGAAATGGCCAAGTGGAAAAAGAGGTACAAAAATTCACTTAAGAAAAGAAATCCTTAAAAAGTAGAATTGGCCAAAACGAAAAGGAAGTACAAAAACTCAGTGAGGAAAATATATATATATATATATATATTTAATTTGCCACCTTATTTGCCCCCAGTTATATGTGAAAACAATTTTAAACATTCATTTTTAAAACTCTGAGTTTCATTTTCCTCTCCCACTTCCCCAATACTCTCACAACTGAGACTGCAAACAACTTGATATGTTATACACGTGTCATCATCCAAAACCTTTCCACAATAGTCATGCTATGAAAGAAAACATAAACAAAAGCCTCAAAAAAATTAAGAAAGTAAAACCAGTATGCTTCATCTGTCTTCAGACACTTTAATTCTTTCTCTGAAGAAGGATAGCATTTTTTATTTTGAGTCTTTCAGAGTTGTATTGGATCACTGTATTGATGAGAAAAGTTATGCTATTCATAGCTGATGATACTACAATATTGCTATTACTTTGTAAACATTTCATTTCATTTTGAATGAGCTCTAAGAAATCTTTCTAGGTTCTTCTGAGAACATCCTGCTCATCATTTCTTATAGCATAATAATATTTCATCATAATTACATACCACAATTTATTCAAACATTTCCCAATTGATGGGCATCCCTTCAACTTCCAATTCTTTGTCCCCTAGGAAAAAAATGCTGCTACAAATATTTTTGTATATACACATCCTTTTCCTTTATGTTTTCATCTCTTTTAGGATACAGTCCTAGTAGCAGTATTGTTAGGTCCAAAAGTATGCATGGTTTTATAGCACTTTGGGCATAGTTTCAAATTGCTCTACAAACTGGTTGAATCAGCTCACAATTCCACTATTTTTCCTACATTCCCTCCAACATGTCATTTTATTTTTCTGGCCTATTAGCTAATCTAATAGTGTGAGGGAGTACCTCAGATTTGTTTTAATTTGCATTTCTCTAATCAATAGTGAATTAGAGCATTTTTCATATGGTTATAGAAAATTATAATTACTTCATCCGAAAACTGTTTATATCTTTTCATCACTTATCAGTTGGGGAATGGTTCTTATTTTTATAAATTTTGACTAAGTTCTCTATGTGTTTGAGAAATGAGGCTTTCTTCAGAAAAATTTACTTCAAAATTTTTTTCACAATTACTATTGCTAACTCTATTCCACCCTCCTCCATTTGTTTTATTCTCTCTCTCCTTTCATTCTGACCCTCCTTAAAAGAGTTTTGCTTCTGACTACCTCCCTACCCCAACATGCCCTCCCTTCTATCATACTTCTTCTTCTCTTATCTTCTTCCTCTCCTACATTCATGCAGGTTTAGATAGATTTCTATACCCAATTCAATATGTATGTTATTCCTTCTTTGCGTCAATTCTAATTAGAGAAGATTCACTCACTTCCCTCCTCTCCTCCTCCACTGTAAAAGCTTTTTCTTGCCTCTTTTATGTAAGATAATTTGCCTCATTGTATCTTTTGGTTCTGTTTGATTTTTCCTTACTTTCTCATAAAATTATTAGCTTTCATTTGCTCATTTCTAAGTTTTAATGTATTATTTTCTTCAGTGAACTTTTGTGCTTCATTTTCCATTTATCTAATTCTACTTTTAATGGAGTTGTTTTCTTCAATAGAATTTCTCCCCCATTTGACCAATTCTACTTTTTAATAAATTTTTTCTTCAGTAATTTTTTGTTCTTCTCTTTCCATTTGTTCAATTATGTTTTTAAGGCATTCTTCTCCTTACTGGCTTTTTAATACTTCCTTTACCATTCATGTAGTCTGTTTTTTAAGCTGTTATTTTGTTCAGTATTTGTGTGTGTGTACATGCATCTCTTTAACCAAGTTGTTGACTTGTTTTTCATTATTTTCTTGCTTAACCCTCATTTTTCTTCCCAGTTTTTCCTCTACCTCTTGTACTTGATTTTCAAAATTCTTTCTGCATTCTTCCTTAGCCTGAGACCAATTTTTTTTTTTTTGGAGGCTTTGTATGTTAAGAGCTTAGACTTTGTTATCTTCCTCCAAGTGTATATTTTGATCTTTCTTGTCACCATAATAACTTTATAGTCAGAATCTTTTTCTGCCGCTTGCTCATTTTCCAAGCCTATTATTTGATTTTAAATATTAAATAATAGCTTTTTATTATCAAAATATATGTTAGTTTTTTTTATTAACATTGACTCTTTTTTTGATTCTTTTTTATTTATTATTATAACTTTTTATTTACAAGATATATGCATGGGTAATTTCCAGCATTGACAATTGCAAAATCTTTTGTTCCAATTTTTCCCCTCCTTCCCGATTCCCTCCCCCAAATGGCAAGTTGACCAATACATTAACATTCACTCTTGCAAAACCTTGTGCTCTAAATTTTTCTCCTTCTCTCCCCCCTAACCTTTCTTCTAGAGTTAACAATCCAATAAATGTTAAACATATCCAATTCTTCTATACATGTTTCCACATTTATCATGCTGCACAAGAAAAATTAGATCAGAAATGTAAAAAAAATGAGAAAGAAAACAAAAAGCAAGTAAACAACAAAAAAAGTAGAAATATTATGTTGTGATCCACATTTGGTCCCGACAACCTTTTTTATTGTAGTAAGTTTATTTATTTTTAATTCACATTGCTTTATGAATCAAGTCAGGAGAGAAAAATCAGAGCAAAAGGGAAAAACCATGGGAGAAATATAAAAAAAAAGAAAAACAGAAAAAAGTGAACATAGCATGTGTTGAGTTATATTCATTCTCCTTAATCTTTTTCTGAATGCAGATGACATTTTCTGTCCAGTCTATTGGAATTTCTTCAGATTACTGAACCACTGAGAATAACCAAATCTTTCTCAATATCAGTTCATGTAAATCTTTCCAGGCTTTTCTATAATCAGCTTGTTCATCATTTTTATAGAATAATAGTATTCCATTACCTTCATGTATCACAGTTTGTTCAGCCATTCCCCAATTGATGAGCATCCAAACCTTTTCCAATTCTTTGCTACCACTAAAAGAGCTGCTGCAAACATTTTTGCACATATAGGCCCTTTCTCCTTCTTTATGATTTCCTTGGGGTACAGTCCCAGTAATGGTACTGCTAGGTCAAAGGGTATACACATTTTTATAGCCCCTTGGGCATAATTCCAGATTGCTCTTCAGAATGGTTGGATTGTTTCACAACTCCACCAACGATGTATTAGTGTTCCAGTTTTCCCTCATCCTCTCCAACATTTATCATTATCTTTTCTTCCAATCTGAGAGGTATGAAGTGGCCCCTCAGAGTTGTTTTAATTTGCATTTCTCTAATTAATAGTGATTTAGAGCATTTTTTCATATGGAGAATGACTTGTATTCTTATAAATTTGAATACAATTCTTTAAATGTTTTAGAAATGAGACCTTTATCAAAAAAAAAATTGGCTGTAAGAATTTTCCTAGCTTTGTACTTCCTTTTTAATCTTAATCTTGTTTTTATTGGTTTTGTTTGTGCAAGAACTTTTAAATTTAATACAATCAAAGTTTGTTATGGACCAGAACTCTGTATTTGAAACAAGGATTCTTACAATGTGTTAAGTCAGTGGAATTGAAAAGACAATAGTTATATAGTTTAGCATGGTGATTAATAGTTCTCTAGTTCAGTACATGTTCCTAGTATTTAATATAGTTCTACAAGATTGACACCTATTCTACAAGATTCACATCTAAGATAATGTAATTATAATAGAGCATATGAGCTGGGACAAACTCAGCCAGACAGATTCATTCCATCTCACACCATTATGGTGGAAGGCCTATCCTCCTTCATTTCTCCAACTGAGACCGAGACACATTCTGGAGACCTCAAGAAAGCTAGCCTGGGCCCCAGGGAAGGAAACTAGATTGTGAAAGAGACAATAAAGATTTTTGGACTTTATCTCTGGCTATTCTAGTGGTGATTACTCTGCGAAAATGAAGGCTGGGTGAGAGACCTCCAGAAAACAAACCAGAAAACTACAAAAGTTGTCCATTTTGCCTTTCATAATGTTCTCTGGTTCTTCTTTGGTCATAAATTCCTCCCTTCTCCAAAGACTTAATAGTTAAAAAAAAAAAAAAAGAAGAATACTTGTCCTCCTAACTTGTTTATGGTATCATCCTTTATGCCCAAATCATGTATCCATCTTGACCTTGTTTTGGTACGGGTATGAGATATATGTCTATGTCAATTTTCTGACATTATTTTCCAGTTTTCCCAGCAATTTTTGTCAAATAGTAAATTTTTATTCTAGAAGCTAGAGTTTGGGGATTTGTCAAATACTAACTTGCTCTAGGCCTTGATTGTGTCATGTTCTATTCCACTGATGTACCACTTTATTTCTTCTTAGCTAGTACCAAATGGTTTTGATGACTGCTGCTTTATAATGTAGTTTTAGGTTTGGTACTACTAAATCACCATCTTTTGTGATTTTTTTTCATTAATTCCCTTGATATTCTTGACTTTTTGTTTTTCCAAATGCCAACAGATCTTTTTCTGGATGCAGATGACTCTCTCTATCAGCAATCTATTGGAATTAGCCTTTCATTGTTGAAAAAGAGCCAAGAGCCAAGTTCATCACAGTTGACATCACATAATCTTATTATTGCTTTGTACAATAGTTCTACTCACTTCACTTAGCATCAGTTCATGTAAGTCTCTCCAGACCTTTCTGAAATCAGCCTACCAATCATTTCTTATAGAATAATAATATTCCATTACATTTTCCCACTGATGGGCATCCACTCAGTTTTTAGTTCCTTACTACTTCAAAAAGAGCTGCTACAAACATTTTTGCACATGTGGGTCCTTTCCTCTTTTTTTGATCTCTTTGGGATACAGGCCCAGCAGAGATATGGCTGGATCAAAGGGTATGCAGAGTTTGATAGCCCTTTGGGCATAGTTTCAAACTGCTCTCCAGAATGGTTGGATAAATTCATACCTCCACCAACAATATATCAGTGTCCCAGTTTTCCCACATCCCCTTCAACATGCCTCATTATTTTTTCCTGTGATCTTAGCTGATCTAAGAGGTGTATAGTGGTACCTCAGAGTTGTCTTAATTTGCATTTCTCTGATCAATAGTGATTTAGAGCATTTTTTCATATGACTAGAAATGGCTTTAATTTCTTCATCTGAAAATTGTCTGTTCATATCCTTTGACCATTTATCAATTGGAGAATGGCTTGCTGTTAGTTGACTTTTAACTCTGTTAAAGCAGGGGTCTGTTTCTAGGATGGAGGATGTACTATCCCAAACTTCAGGACTTTTTGTACAACTGTTTTCAGAGATTCTTCTAGGGACCTGTAGGTTTTCAGTTCTTCCAAGGTTGCATGATTCCATTACATTTCTAGCTGTGCTTTAGTTTATGAGTAGCCACAAGTAATCTTTTCTGCCCTGGAATTTTGAGAAGGGTCCCAACTCCATTGTGGCTAGTAAGCTGTGTTACGCTAATGCTCCTCATCCTGGCACTGCCAACCAGGATTGTAACCCAGATTTGAGTAGAGGAAAAGCAACAGAGTCCTGCCTCAGTGCTATCAAAGAGATCTTTGTACTTTCTTTCTAATTGTTTGACCTCCCTTACATCTTAGGTTGAAAGTTCTGGAAGTTGCCATTGCTGCTACTCATTGAGTAGCTCCCAAGGTCTGCTTCTGATTAGCTTGGACCAAATGTGGTGGCTCTACCTGCAATGGAATGTGCTGCACTCTCATCCTGATAGGCAGACCTTTTCTGATGATCTTCCTAGTTGTCATAGTCTAGAAAACTGTTTCATTCCATTTTTTGTGCATTTTACTACTTTAGAATTAGTTTAGGGTCATTATTTAAAGATATGTGGATGGGATTGGTAGAAAGCTCAGGCTCTGCCTTTATTCAGTCATCTTGGCTCCTCATCCCAAGAAAATGATTTCTTAAAAAAAATTAGAATTGGCCAAATGAAAACTAATGAGATTATGAGACATCAAGAAACAATAAAGCAAATAATCAAAAAATGAAAATATAGAAAAAATGTGAAATATCTTATTTCATTGAAAAAACAAGTAACCTGGAAAACAGATTCAGGAGAGATCATTTAAAATTTTCTGTACTACCCGAAAGCCATAACAACAACAATAAAAAGAAACTTTCATGAAATTATCAAGAAAACTGCCCTGATTTTCTAGAACCAGAGGGTTAAACAGAAATTGAAAGAATTCGCCAATTATCTTCTAAAAGAGATCCCACTATGAAAATTCCAAAAATATTATAGCCATACTCCAGAGCTCCAAGATCAAGGAGAATATGCTACAAAGACATAGAAAGAAATACTTAAATACCATGGAGTCAGGAAAACACAAAACTTAACAGCTTCTACATTAGAGTATTAGAGGACTTGGAATGTGATATTCTGGAAGGCAAAGCAGCTTGAATTACAACCAAGAATCATGTATCAAGAAAAACTGACTATAATCCTTCAAGGGAAAAAATAGATATTTAATTAAACAGATGATTTTCAAGCATTCCTGGTGAAAAAGCCAGACCTGAAAAGAAAATCTGATTTTCAAATGCAAGATTCAAGAGAAGTATAAAAAGGTAAACAAGAAAGGCAAATCACCAAGAATTTAATAAATTTAATTTCTTTACATTTCTACATGTGAAGATGATACTTATAATTCCTAAGAATCTTATCCTTATCATTATTAAGGCAATTAGTAGTTTACTGAGATAGATAATATAGTTATGGATAATTATCTCCCCTCCCCCAAAAATGAAGAGATGTGAAAGAGTAATGCACTGGGAGAAGGAGAAAGGGAGAGTGAGAATGGGATAAATTATCTGACATAAAAGAGGTATGAAAATGCTTTTACAGTAGAGGGGAAGATGGAGAATATTGGGGGTAATAAGTGAATCTTACTCTTACCAAAATTAGATCAAAGAGGGAATAATACACACACTTGGTTATAGAAATCTATTTTACTCTATAGGAAAAAAGGAAAGGGTTGGGAGCTGAAAGAAAGGAGGGTGGACAGAAGAAAAAATACTTTTAAGGATGGACAGGGGTGAAAGGAAAGAAGGATGGAAGAGAGACAGACAGAGAAAGGGAGAGAGAAGATGTAGGGGGTATGGTGAATAAAGATCTGGCCTCAAAATTAGACTGATTTAAGAGCCATTTATGCCACATATTCTTAGTGCTCGATATAAGACTAATTTTAAGGGAAGCTACGAAAATACTTTGGCAAAGAGGAAGATGCCTTGTGTGAGAAGTTTTTGTTGTTGTTTTTAACAAATGAAATCAGAGAGCCAGGATTTGTTTCCTTATATTTAGAAGTGTATGCATTGTCACCCCTCACAACAATATAAGCTTCTACAGGAAGGGGATATTGTTTTTCTTTCTATCTCTGCAACTTAGCAAGGAAAATACCTACACATAGTAGCCTTTATTAACAGCTTGTTAAAAGAGTGGAAAGACTTATATGAACAGATGCTGAGTAAAGTGAACAGAATCAGAAGATTATACACAGTAACAGCAAGATTATATGATGATCAACTATGATAGACTTAAGTCTTCTCAGCAATACAATGATCCAAGGGAATTCTAATAAATTTTGGATAGAAAATGCCATCTGCATCCAGAGAGAGAATTTTGGGAGACTGAATGCTGATTAAAGCATATTATTTTCATCTTTTTTTTTTTGTTTGTTTGTTTTCCCCTCATGGTTTTTCTCTTTTGTTCTGGTTTTTCTTTCACAACACGACTAATAGGGTAATGTGTTTAAAATGATTATATATATATATATAAAACCTATATTAGACTGTTTGCTGTCTGGGAGAAGGAAGAAGTAAGGGAGAAAGGGAAAAATTGGAATTCAAAATCTTTTTTTCTCTACCTCTTTTTCTTTTTTAAATAGTGCTTTATGTTTACAAATGCATATAAAGATAGTTTTCAACATTCATTTTTGTAAAATTTGTATTCCAAATTTTCTCCCTCCTTCCCTCCCTAACCACCCCATTCCCTAAGACAGTAAGTAAGCTGATATGTTAAATATGTTCAATCTTTTAAAATATAGATCCATATTTTTATATCATATATTCATATCATTTCATATCCATATCATATTGTACAAGAAAAATCAGACCAAAAGACCAAAAAAAACTCCAAAAAAGGAAAAAAAGCAACAAATAAACAAAAAAGGTGAAAATACTATGCTTCTATCTATATTCAATCTCCATACTTATCTCTCTGGATGATGATGGAATTTTCCATCACAAATTTCTTGGAATTGTTGAGAAGATTCAAATCCATCACAATTTGCATCATATAATCTTATTGTTGCTCTGTACAATGTTCCCTTGATTCTGCTCACTTCACTCAAAATCAGTTCATGTGGGTCTTTCCAGGCTTTTCTGAAATCAGTCTGCTCATCATTTCTAATGGAACAATAATATTCCATTACATTCATATACTGTAACTTATCAGACATTCTCCAACTGATGGGCAATCACTCAATTTCCAGTTGCTTGCCACTACAAAAAGGGCTGTTATAAATTTTTTGTATATATGGGTCTTTTTCCCTTTTTTATTATTTCTTTGGGATCTAGATCCTGTAGTGAGACTCTTGGAGCAAAGATGTACAGTTTTATAGCCCCTTGGGCATATGGAACTCAAAAATGTTACAAAAAGGAATAAAACTAAAATTTACATGTAACTGGAAAAATAAAAGACTAGTGAAATTAAAAAAAAATTTTTTTAATCATAATCCCAAGTCCCCAAGCTGAGTAAATTATAGAGAAACCTAGCTTGAGCTGAATCTCTTTTAATGCTTCTTGCCCCTTTCTGTTGAGATTCATGGCACAAAGGGCAAAGTAGTCAGAATTAGGTGGTTTTCCTTGCTAGAATTGCCAAAGGGCAGCAGCTGTCTTTGAAATAAGGGTTTAGTTTATCCAGAATTATATATTATTTAAAAAAAAAAAAACCTTAAATTAGAGAAATGAAACTGAAATCTAGGCAATGAGACCAAAATGTAATGAACTCCGTGAATTTGATTTATTTCAAGATTTGACAATTTCTATCTCTGGCACTTAGCAGGCAAAACATAGGGCACATAATATGCCTTTAATAATGAATGATCTTATTTGATTAGTCCGCATACACAAATGCATATTGTGGTACAGTCATGTATTCAACTGAGGCCCATAAACAGGATTGTGTTCATCAGACATACAGAAGCTTCCTCAGTTTTTGCGACTTCACCCAGAAACACTTCTGCCCTAAGTCATCTTTCATTGGGGAGTTCCTTCTAAAGCCTTCATTTTGGGGGCACTTCATTTCCCACTGGGCTGTGCTTCTGACTCCATACCATGCCTCTGCATGAGTATTTTCTTCTTGGATCTCCTCTTTAGCCCACTTTCCTTAGAGTCTTTCCCTAATAGGACGCAAGCTCTGGGAGGAAAGGGGAGAGTGAAAGGAACGCTTTTGTTTTGGCTGTATGCCCACCTCTAGCTAGGGTGCCTGTTTCATTGCAAGTGCTAAATAACTACTTGTTGCTTGCCTTTCCTACAGGAACAGCAGCACTGCCTGGATTTCTTCAAGGCCCAGCTAAAATCAAACACAATTTAAGTTTTTGCTCTCTCCCCTTAATTCTACTTGGCATCCTTACTTTATCCTACTTGGTTCTAGTCTGGTCAGAGTTGTTTGCACGTGGTCTCCCTCAAAGACTGCAAGTTCCCTGAGGGCAGGGATGTCTTTGGCTTTTCCATACATCTCCAGGACGCAGCTCAAACCAGTAAACAAAGTAGTCTCTAAATAAAATGCTCGCTGACGGACTGATTGACAGCTAAATTGAAGAAGAAAGACCTCGGATTACCTGCACAGGGGTTCATGGAGCCCCGCGCAGAGGCCAAGCAACGGGAAGACAGGAAGGGCAGCACCTATGGCCCACCTCCCCGCGTCCCCGCTTGAGTCCGCGCGGATAGCTAAATTCAAGCGGCCTCCAGCCTCAAGAATAGGGAAAGCCTCCTCCCAAGGTCGAGCGGGGTTCAGCCCCAGCTGGAGAGGAAGCGCGGGTGAAGCAAGTAGAGCGCGTGAGGCTGGTGGGCGGGTCCAAGAACAAATTGCGGGGACGGGGCCCGAATGGAGACAATGTTATTTTGGTGGTGAGGTGGGGGAAGAGTCGGAATCCTAAAGGAATAGGTATGGAGAAGAGCGAGTGGGAAGAACGCTAAGGATGGTGGACGGAGCCTGAGAGGGGACATAGAAAGGAGAAAAAAAGGCACAGGGCTTTCGGAGCTCGCGCAAGGCAGGGCTTCAGAGAAGGCAGTCAAGGTGAAAGTCAGCAGACAAGCAAGGCTAACGCAAGGTGCCAGAACCGACAGTTCCCCGAGGCTGTCAGGGCCCACAAGGTGTTTCCGCTTCTTTTCTTGGTCACGCGGCGATTGGAGAACTTCGATAAGTCCCGCCTTCTATGAGATAGTCTGACCAATGTCTGAGAGGTAATGGAGGAGGGGCCTCTGGAAGGGCGGGGCTTTGCTTTCCTAGTTCTGTCTTCTTTCCCGGGATTGAGGGGGGAGGGGCTGGGAGGGAGCGCGAGGTAGTTCTTCGCCCGTTTCGCGCCTGCTCTGCCCCGCGCGAGTTCCTGCCTGATTGACAGGCCTGCTCCATCTAACTTGTTGGCAGGATTAGCTGGCGGAGCTGTGCCCCTTTAAATCATGAAGCCTCCCAGGTAAGAGTTGTTCCCCCTGATGCCCTTCACTTGCCAACAAGTTTTCATTTCACTATTGCTCTGAGTCCCGAAAGTGCAAACTACTCTTCCCTAAGGCTGTTCTGACACTGACATAATTTGTCACCACGCGCATATATCCAATTAAAATGTTTCTAATTCAGGGCTTTCCCTTTTAAGCCATTTGTGAGTTTTTCCGCTCTAAGACCTCCTAGACTTCTCATTTCTGGTGTGTAGATTGGGCTGCGGTAGCAGGGTATAAAGTTGTGATGCGCTTCTACTTCCTGCTGTTTACCGACGAGACTTCGCAGACCCCGAAGTGGGAATCCCGCGGTTTGGCGCCTCGGTGATTCCTCCCCAGAATACTTTCTCTCTACGGACAGAGTGAGATCTCTCTTACAGATTCCCAGCCATTTTATCGTGCTAGAAAGAGAAGCTGTGCGATGCAATGGAGGGAATACTGAATTGGGAGTCAGGTAAACGATCCAAAGAGTTAGTGCTAGAACCCTCGTTTACTCGTGTAAGCCCAACCTCCTCATCTTAAAGGTAATTCCCAGATCGGTGAAGGGACTTGGCCAAAGTAACTCAGTACTCAAACTCTAAATAAATCCAATCTAATTTCTACTGTCCAATCTAAATTAACAACTAGATGGCACGGGAGGCAGAGCCTGATGTCAGTCCCAAACCGGAATCAGACTCTTAGTAACTTTATGATCATGAGCAAATCATTTAATCTGGCCTCATTCCTCATCTGAGTTGGAGGAGAAAGATAGCCCAGTTTCTTTTCCCAAAAAACTCCAAATAGGTTCACAGAAGAATCAGACACCGCTGAAACGACAAAAAGACCTAAAACCAAATCAAGTTAGTCTCAGTAAAATGACACGATTGAATTACAGTTTCCACTAATTTGAAATGATATAAATTTGTGTTACTCTTAGTACTGAGTACTATCTCTATTCTTTAATATTTAACCTCCTCCTTTCCTAATTATCTCCTGTTTCTCTTTAAGCTTTCTCTAATTCCTTGAAGCTGTCCTGACTATTCAGACACACTGAATTTGCAGGTTGTACCATATCAGTTAACATTTAATTATTTAATGATTCCTCCATTAAAGTTAGTTATGTGCTGCTAACAAATGACTACAAAAAAATGTACACACAAACATTTTTTCTATCACTTTCTTAAGTCCAGGCAATCACCCAATCTGTGCTATATAGGTGTGTCAGTTCCCAGATGTAAATATAGAGAAAAATTTGTCTGCTCCAACATCCTGACTAAAATCCTACTCTAATGGAGAAGTCACTTAAAATTTCTTGAAATTACAGATTAGGATAAACTACGGCAAATCTTACCCAGATAGAAAGTCTTTTATATAGATCCCATATTGATTCTTGCCTAAGGCTAACCTAAATTTCCATTGGAGAGGCACCTTCCCAGAAGGTTGGCTGCCAGGTGATGAATTTTTTACTCCAGTAATTAAGAAAAAAAAAAAAAATCTTTTAAGATGTGAACTACTTGCATGGTGGAGAGAATATCTGTACTAATGAAATCATGAAACTTGGAAGTATTTGCCATCTGTACTGTTGTTTCATGAGGCTTGTAAACTTATTGAGCAGGGAGCTTTTATTTCTCTTGTATTCCTTAAACTAGGCCACAGGAGCTCTTGGTAGATGATCAGCAAATACTTGTTGGTTGTTTGATTTATTTTCCTTTGTTTCATTTATGTTGATTCAATCACTTCCATCATTTTCTCTGTATAGAGATGGGCCATTTGTTTGATGAGAAATAGAGAACAAACAACAAGAACAATTTGTTATTAAACAAAAATGTGAAGCAAATAAGAAGAGTATTTGTTCAGTCCTCTTTTCCTCTTTCAAGCAATAGGTAATATCTCAATAGCTTGAAAAAATGAATTCACCTAATGAAGTCATTTATTCTTCCACGGGCATTTTCATATACGTATGCATGTATATGAATATATATGTACATATACATATAACATTTTTTAAATAAGGAAAAATAGGAGTATTCATGAAGCAGTGGATGGAACACTAAATTTGGAGTTAGAGGCCTTTTGAGTGATCTTACTGTCATTTACGATTAATCTTTTAGATTTGTATTCTCATCCATAAGAAAGAGAAGTATGAATTAAATGACCTCTAAGATCCCTTTCTGATCTAGATATGTTGTTCCTAAAATGGATAAAAATTAGAGGATTAATGTTTATTGCAGTTGTATGAATTTAAAGGAGAAAAATATACAGAAATGTGTTATTGGATAAGAACTACTAGTAAAGAAAGTATTAAGCAAGAAACCAATTGATTTGAATTTTGAGTCCAAAATCAGGAAAAGGAAAATGTTTCTGACCAAATTTTACAAGTTATAGAAACTTTAAAAAAAAGAGTTGGGATGAAATGAAAAAATATTTGTAATCTTTGTCAGAGCATGCTACTAGTTAAATGGAAAGAATTACTGGGGAATGGATAACTCTTTAAAAGTAGAGAGAGATGAAAAAAAATTCACATTTTCACTTTTAAAGCATTTGACTGATTTTTTAAAAAAATTGGATGAAATTGTTATTTATGTACCTTTCAAGTTTTAGTTTCTTACCATTTAGATATATACAGGCTTTCTATTGTGAATGTGAATTTATAAAAAATGTTTTCTCAGACTATGCAGACTTTTGGAAATGTGATCTTTTCAACAAAGATCTTTCTTTAGACATTGAAAATTACAACAGGCATCAATATCCTTTTAATTCAGATATGTCTCCCCCTTTCCATTCAGGAAGGATGTAGTCTATTTGCCTTTCCTATTATGAAAGTATGCTGGGCCTTCTTCTCTTACCAATATCCTTGCTTCCAGTTGGGATTCTATTTAACAAAGGAAAATACAATTATAGTTGTAAAACCATTAGGCTGCTTAAGTCAATCTTCTTTAAGTTAACCTCCATTCTTTTAAAGAATTTAAGTTTTTCCTTCATGTAACCTGCAGAAAGTAAAGTTTAATACTACCAAGTTATTAGACTAAGGAATATGCCATTTAACACTTGTATTTTTCTATAGAATGCTGTAGAACTGTATCAGTCTCATGATTTTAAAAAAAGTTGTCATTTTTTCCCTAGAATATCATGGTCAGTATGTTTTGTGTGTGTGTGTGTGTGTGTGTGTGTGTGATTGTTACTAGGGAAGACTCACTGGGGAAGGGAGGGAAGTAATCAAAAAATTAATATATATTTTAAAAGCGAGACACAAATAAAATTTTTTTCTTTTAAATAGTATTTTTTCCCAATTACATGAAAAGATAATTTTTATCTTTCAATTCTTAAAAAAGTTTGAGTTCCAAATTTTCTTCTTTCTCTTCCTCCCAAGCCTTTTGATATAGGTTATATATGTGCATTTCTGCAAAACATATTTCCATATTAGTCATGGTGTGAAAGAAGAAACAATAAAAGAGGGTTGGGGGGAGAACTTCAGAAAAAAATAAAATGAAAGTACTATGCTTCAATTTGCATTCAGACTCCGTCTGTTCTTTCTTTGGATGTGGATAGTATTTTCCAGTATAAGTCTTTTGGAATTGTCTTGACTTATTGTATGTATTGCTGAGAAGAACTAAGTCTGTCGTAGTTGATCATTGCACAATGTTGCAGTTTCCCGTAAAACTTAAAAAAAAAAAAAAAAAAGAGTCTTTAGATTTAGTCCTTCTAGAATATTGTATCCCACTCTAGGTCAGAAACATCAGTGTGTAGAGAGAACTCAATGATTAGATGAGATCCATAAAGGCATAAGTATGTGAAGAATTGTTATTTTGATCTTTATTTTGCCCTAGATTGAGTTACCCATAGTTTTTCAGCTAGTAAATGCCAGAGGTGAAATTTAAATTCAAATCTTCCTGACTTTGAGGCCAACATTGCATCCACTATGATTTATTGCTTTTCTAAATGTATGCAGAAGAGATTGAGAGGAATAAAGCAAAATTTCATTTTAAAATTTCTAATTTATAATAGTTTTTTTCATGAAATAATTTTCCTAATCAGTAGATACTACTAAGGTAGCAAAGAGACATTTTTATGTCCATAATATTTTTAATGCCTAAAAGATGTTTTTCCATTCCCTAGTTGATAAATGGTGAAAGGTTATGAACAAGCATCTCTCAAAGAAAGGTATCTAAGCTATGAAGAGCCACGTGAAAAACAAAAAACAAACAAAACACAATCATTAATATTCAGATCATTAATATTTAGAGGATTGTAACTCTGAGATTCCTCCTTATGCAATCCATCAGATTGTTAAAGTTAGAAAAGTAAAATGACAGTTAATGAAGGGACTGTGTTAATTTGTTAATGGTGTTGTTGCCTGACAGAGACTAAGGAATTGATTGATCCCCAATGCACCAATAGAGATTAGTTCAACTCCATGGTCCCATCCTCAGAGGAGGTCCTCAGTCTGAAATCCAAGTAATGTCAATCCCCTGAGATCCATCCTCTACATAAGTCTCCAGCAGCCACATCTTGCCATGCCCTGTCAGAAATGTTCCTGAGGTTAAATTTTCCCTATAAAATTTACTTATGGGCCATCCCATGATTGCTGCCTTCCTTTGGGTCAGTCCACCACAGCATCCTGCCTCCTGGTATCTTTCCCCTTCCTCTCCCCCCATGCCACATGGTATCTCCCCTAACTCCACTATGCTTCCCAACCCCACTTCTTACAACTAACTCCTTTAAGGTGCTAAGTCCCTTTCAGGATTAGCCTGCCAACTAAGGGCATTCCCCAACCTCATGGGGTGCTCCCCCCTTCTACTGGGTAATTGTGACTTCCACCCAGGAACTTGTCTTTCATATGCTCTCCAAACTCTATTTCATATTTACCATTCCTGGTGTCTATTGTATCCCTTCATTTTGTTTATAACGCCTTCCCCTAAATAAATCTACCTTTTGCCAAAGAGAATGGCCATAGTGGATTCTTCGGTGCCTGAACCCCAACTTTTGGTGCCTGCCATCAGCTGGAGTCTACATTACCTACATTATTTTAATCCTCCAACCATGTCATTTTGGTGCCCAACCCCCATGACATAAACCACATCAGGAAGGCTTTTATGTGTATAACTGGTAATCTGCCAGTGTCTGTTTACGCCCTAAAACCAGTCTATTTCCTGTTGGTAAAAGATGAAGACTAGAAAAGAAAGTCTTTAAAAAGCAAACTATGTCTCATTAACTCTTATTATTATATAACATTATTTTATTTAATTTGACAAATGAATGATTAGTTTCCATGAATCTTAAACATTGATCATTTTACTGTCTCCCCTAAAACAAAGAAAAAATACTCATTACTATATAGAAACTAAAGAAACTTAACTACCTCTGCTGGTGTAATTATCAACATACTATTTTTAGATTGGTGGGGTTCTTAAATTACCTTTGTAATGAAATAGCTCCTTATTAGTAGCAAGATTTAAGCAGAAAGGAGAAAGGTTCCATTTACATTTTTCTCTAAGAGTAGTACCCAAACAAATAACATTTGTACCTTTTGAAAGTAAATATTAGTAGTAATTATGAAGAAATTCTATCAGAATAAATTTGTTTATCAGTAAACCTAGTATATAGTTAGCAGTTTTAGATTTTTTTCTTTTTAATCCAACTGTTCTTTCTTTAGTTAGAAGCTCCAGTTTATTCTGATGACTATTTGCACTTGAAGATGGAAAAGGAGGAACCTTGACAATAAAACATTTCTAGCTCACCACAGGAAATATGCATTTAGGATCCATATAAAGAAAAGAAAGTGATTGAGGTTTGATGGGAAAAGTTTAACAGCTGTAGAATTGATACAGCTTTAGCTAGTTTCTAGTCATGAGCTCATGTAAAAGCCAGAAGGAGCAGGTGTTAAGATAACTCTGCAGTGTTTGTTTCCTTTCATTGAGTTCTTTACTCAGTAGCTCATTAGTTGATCTTCTTAAAGTTTAAGAAACACAGTCTGCATTTCACTCTATGTATGTGTGTTGGGGAGGGTGAAACACCAGCTGGGAGATTGGGGGAGGGTTGAGATAAGGGAGGGATTATGAGAACATCTAGACACTCTAGTTGCTGTTTGCCTATTGTTCTCTAAAAGGACCAATGACATCCTGAGAGTGATGTTTTGACTTGCAAGTAAATAGAATTTTTAAGTGAGGTAGAACTGTGCATAGTCATCAGCCTTACTCTCTCTTCCAGTCATTGGAGTCCAATGTCAAATTATAGGTCAAGACTACTGGTAATAGCCCCAGTGCAGTAGTGATGGAGTGAATTAGTCCCTGGCAAAAAACCATGTTCCTGAGAGCAACCTAGTATCTAGGTGGGCAGTAGGAAGGCGAATTGACAGGAAAGCTTTGGTTGAATTTAAGTGGAATTTAAGTGAGCCTTTGTTGCATGGATCCTACCTAGCTGAATTCCCACTGCTACTCCTTAATGCAAGCTAAGACGAGTTTTTGAATTCTTTGTCAAATTCCTCGTTTAATTCCTTGCATTGACAAAATTATCATTGACTCCAGAGTTAATGGATCCAATCAGAGGGCCAGGTTATGGTATCAACTCCCAAGGTTATTTTTCCCCCATAAAAGGACCTACCTGTACCCCGATCTCCATCCCCAACTCCTTTTTAGGACAATCTTTTTAGAGATAGAGGCCAGTCAATGGTGTAATCTTCCCTGATCACAATGACTAACTCCCAATTCATGAGGAACCACCTATCTTATAACAGCAAGTTCTTTGCCTGCCTTATAGCATCTTTTTTCTTGTTATACCTAACTCCTTTTAGGGTTATCCCACCAGTCAATTGCACAATAATAAAATCATTGCTCTTTATTTAGAGATGGTTTAAGCCTACAAATTCTTTTAGACATTTCATGATGCCTCAATATACTTTTGGGGTCCAATCTCATTCCCCAACATTTGGTAGATCATATAGGGATTCCTAATTATTTGGGGACTTATGCACCCCTATACTCAATAATTAGGAGATCTTGGCCTGTGTAAGCTAAGGTCTTTCCTAAGGTCCAGGTTTCTCTGAGGCAGTGATTATTAATTAAAGGATAGGTAAAAATTGAGGAAAAGAATGGCCTAATTTGCCTTCACAAAAGAATCAGTCTGGAAAGGGCAGACCCTCAGAATTTCTGACCAGAACAGTAGAGAGTAAGTAGATTTGAAACATCAAATTTTTATTTGATGAATTTTTATGTGATAAAAGGGAATAAAGAATACTTGTTCTTGATTTGAATTCTAAATGTCATTTAATAGTAGTGTAATTACTTAGCTGAAGTTATTTAATTTTTTAGTTTAAGTTTAACAGAACTGGGATCATAATACTTGGCAATGCATACATTACATTAGAGCGATGTCATAGGGATTACATTAGAGCTATGTCATCCTAAAATACTATGTAAGTGTTTATTATCATTATTTTTAAATAATAGGTTTTTATTTTCAAAACATATGCATAGTTTTCAACATTCAACCTTGCCTTGTGTTCCAAATTTTTTCTCTCTTCTTTTCTTCTATCCCCTCCCTTAAATAGCAGCTTATCCAATATATGATAAACATGTGCAATTCTTCTATACATATTTTCATAATTATCTTGCTGCTCAAGAAAAATCAGATCAATCAAAAAGGAAAAAGAAATGACAAAGAAAACAAAAAACAAGCAACCAACAACAAAAAAGGTGAAAATACTATATTGTGATCCACACTCAGTCCCCACAGTCCTCCCTAGGGGCAGATGGCATTCTCCATTGTGATCTTTATAAATAAAAGTGAGCTACCAAGTTTATTGGATGGAGAACTAGCCTTAGAATCAAGACCTAGATTCATATATTATCTCTGCCATATACTAGCTGTTTAATCCTGGGCTAGTCAGTTAGCTTCTAAGTGCCTCAGGCAACTCTTTCAGACTATAAATTGTAGAACAAATTTCTGGCCTGCCTTGGTAGAGGGAGATTTCTCACTGAGAGCTGTCTATGCACCAAGGAAATTATAGGTCCACATGGGGGTGGGGGAATGGGGAGAAACACCTTAATGATTAGGTTTCAGAGGTACATAATAATTCAATTTAAGGATTTCTGAGGCATGCACAGTATACCTGTTTCATAAATTATTAAACAGGAATTTGTTATCAATGATTTATAAAAAATCATTGACTTTGAGATGTTATGATAGATTTATTATAATAGAATTTTTTGCTTATAATCAAAAAAGATTTTTTTAAAAAACAGGTGGCCTTCTTTTATCTTCACTTGATTAACTTTAGAGGAGTCATTGACCATTCTTTGTCTTGGTTTTTCTTTTAGGCCCTAATGCTAATATAAGGCAAATGGATGTTTGTCATCCAAATACTTGATGTGTTCAAAGGGCCTTAGATGAAAAATGCATTTTTATATTCATGACTTGTTTTTTAAAGAGACGCAGATTTGTGGACATTGACTTAATTAAATTAAAGACCTAACCTTGTATAATTTTGGGAGCAAATAACACTTAATTTCTACATTTAGGTTCAAATTAGCCCTATTCTCTGCTACCAGTCTTTTCCCGAGGTAGGAGGATTTAACCACTACCTGATAGGGCTTCTGCTAAAATTCTAACCCTAATTAGCCTGCTGTGGAACTAATACACTTCTAAGGGATATCTGGTTCAGCACTCTATCAGTCTTGCTGCTAGTCTTAGGTCCTCCAGTAGAAACTTCCTGACATTTCAAGCTAATCTGTATGTAATCAGGAATTCTTGAGTTTCAACCCATTTTATCTGCATTATTTTATTTAGACTAAAGGAGTATTTAAAGCTAAAAGAGACAGTTCATTTAATCCATACTCCTTATTTTCCCAGGAAAAAGACAAAGTCCTTATCTAAGTTCACACAGAAACCAGAGACAGAGCTGGCAAACTAGCACTGAACTTAGGTCAAGCTTATCATGTTTTTTAACTTCATAAACTTTCTTCATCTTATCAGGAAACATTTATTAAGTTAGGCACTATGCTAGGTACCAAAGATACAGTGACAAAAATGAAATAGCTCCTGCCTCCAAGAGCTTCCACTTTATTGGGGAAGGTGTGTAGGACCATATGGGACTCCCTCTGGCCTCACTCCCCCTAATTCATTTTAGCAGTTTGGAGTCCCCACAGCCTAGCTATTACTGTTACTTACTTCTTCCAGGTCTCTAGGGATGACCCTGAAGGGCCATTCATGAATGCTACCATTTATGAGCCCTAACAGTGCGTTTCTCATTCTCCAGTCTTAATTAGATTTAAAACAGTGTTTACTGAGTAGCTGTAGCTGGGACAGTTGTTACAGACATATCCCCAGAATTGTGAAGATGCATACTGTCCTTTCTACAGTGACCCTAGGAAGAATTGGCCTAACAAAGAGATTACATGTGGCCCAAGGAGAAAGTTACAGCTACAGTTCAGGAAAAATCATGCTGTTTAACTCCAACCTTATGTGATTGAAGGTTGTCCATACCCAGAATGTCTCTTGATCCCAGTAACTCTAAGACTATTGAGACTGTTCCAAAGGCATTCTTGTTTTGGTTTATTATGCCCAGAACTTGTGATGACTCACCCAAGCTTGTGTTTTGGGTTGTCTTGTATTTCAGTCAAGTGGTTCTCTGGGCATAATTGTTTTACTATGGGTTATGAGGGTATCCTTGTCTAAATCCTATAGAATGTAAACCTTCCAGAGCCTGAACCAGGGGGAACCATACCTCCTCTCCAGGACAAATTTCTTTCTAAACACATTTCTAAACCACATTTCAGATTTGGGGTTTGTTCTGCAAACAAGAGTCATTTTTTCCCCTCTTCCTTCATGGAGTCCTAATCTAGTCTATTTCATTTTACACACAAGAAAATGAAGCACCAGAAATTAATGTGACTTATCCAAAATTACACAGGTGTTAAATAGAAGAGTCAAGATTTGAACCCAAGTTCTTTGACCAAAAATTCAGTGCTCTAGATGCTGCTTCCACTTTTATTTCCAGTTCATTTATTTGACAGAATTCTGAGAAAAACACAACCTTGTTATAAAACAATACTTCTCTTATTCTAGGAAGAAATTGTCTAAGTTATTACTGTATGTTAAAAGTATTAGAATTCCCTGAAACTGTAAGATGGGATTCTCTGAAAGGGCCGTGTCACTGGAGGTCAAGAACCAATTATCAAATGACTCATCAGCTTGTGAATCTAGGGAAATTGGTGATTCCAGTAGCTGGATCAGGCAAAGGTTTGAAATATAAATTAGACCACATGGGTGTCAGTCTTTTCAATTTTGCAAATGAATTGAGAATTAGTGAACACTGGAAGCACCTCTGGCCTGAAGTTATAACCTAGTGAGAGGTGTAGCACAGGGATTTAATTCCAAAATTAGAAAAGAAAGGCAATTTTTTAATTCTGAAGAGACAGCTGTGTGTTGAGAATAGGCTTGTGGGCTTAAAATAGGGTTAACCAAATATCTAAAGGCACATGAACTGAGACTAGGTTAGTTCAAGAAGTTAGTTAGAAGTAAAAGATTTTAGCTTTAACTGAAGATAAGAATCAAATCTGCTTTATACTTATGTTAGATGTAGCCCCCAAAATGTATCAGAGGATGAAGATTACCCTAATAAAGATAGATCTAGGGGTAGTGAAAGTAATTAGCAAAATGTAGGATGAGTTAATATGCAAAGAAATGCAAAGATAGACACATTTAAAATATTTTTTAAAATACATTTTAATACCTGAAAATTGCATTTTCTAGGGCAAGTAGGTTGTGTGAACTATATAGTAAACTCCTCAAACCTCCAGTGGATAATAACTCTCTGGGGATACAGTTTTCAAACTTTGCTTTAGGCATTCAGATATCTCTTTGCTGTTCCCCAAGTAGGGTTAAACTGAAGATTTTCATTATATCTTTGGAATTCAATGATTCTATACTTAGGTTTTTTTTTTGGGGGGTGTGATGATGCTTGTTTTTTTGCTTTCCCACTTAATTCTTTAGGAAAGTTTTTTTTTTAACCTTGTTCAATTTCATTTGGATTGAGGGAGAAAGAGATTTGCTGACATCTGATCCAGAGAGTCAGAGGGAATATTGATATTCTCTTGGTTATCTCCCATGGGATATTTCTTCACTTATCTCATTATTCCATCTCATCTCCAAACTCAACATTGCAGTCTTCTACTCTATACCTTCATATAAACTATGCATCTTTGCCAGTGATTCATCCCTTCTTCATTACCATCTTTAATAATATCTATTTTTGAGTCAAGGTTTAACTTGGGTTGCAACTTTTTCTCATACTCTAATCCTCTAGGTTTGTTGTTGTTGTTGTTGTTGTTTTTGTTTTTAGTATTCCCCTCCCTTTTCAAATCACCTTCTCTGTGCAATACAAATGCCTTGAAGTAATTAACTGTTTCATTTTTGTCTTGTACCTTCTATATACATAGTAGATTATAGATTCTTCATCTAATTAACTTTGGTGTTCTCTTCAATGACATATTACAATATATTTATTCCTTCTTGTCCTGTGTGATTCTTGTCTATATGCTTCCATAAATTTGCCACAGGGATCCACCTGGTTTGCTAGGAGTCTTCCTTGATTTTTTCTGTCATCAAAAGGATATCCAGTGGAGCATTTGGACTATTCCTTTCTGTTATCCCTTTCTTTGGACACATGACCAACCAATTTTCTTTTTTTATCACAAATTTTCCTGGTAACACATTTTACTCAGATTTATCTCCAGAGTTCCATATTCATTGTATACTGAGTCCCTCTCATAACCACCATTTTCCTCTCCATTGCCCTCTATATGTTATTCATTTTTAATTCTTCAGAAATTAAAGTCTTCCATCATTGGAAGCCATGCAATAGTAATGTTATGTTCAGGATAGCAATTCCTAGTTCCAAATGATATGTTTGAGGTTTAGCACACTAAACATTGAGATTAACATAGTCACTACATGTTGGGGTTTAGTCATGTGAAAAATTCACAATGGCATTTCTCTTTGGCAAAAGGTAGGTTTATTTGGGAGAAAAGGTTTCAGACAAAATGAAGAGGTATAATAGATACCAGGATACAAATATGAAATAGATTTGGGAGAGCACATACAAAGAAAGGGGTTTTGGAAGTTAACTATGGAAAAGACAAGTTAAAGTGGAACTCACAATTAACTAGGAGAAAGGGAATACACCATGAGGTGGGAGTATGCCCTTACTGGCAGGCTAAATCCATGAAGGAATTTAGCACCCTAAAAGAGTTAGCTAGCTAAAAGGAAGAGAAAGATACCATGAGGCATGGGGAAAGAAGGAGAGGAAAGACACTGCCAAGCATGGTAGGGGAATAACAGGAATGATACCATGAGGCAGAGTACTGTGATGGGCTTACCCTTAAGGGATTCAGAAAACATGGCCTGGGCCATGGACAGATTTATAGGGGGAATTTAATCTCAGGAGTTTAACAAGGTGGAGCTACCCATGACTTCCACAGAGGGTAGGACTGTAAGGTCAAACTGATCCCCATCAATATTCTCTCCTGCTTGTCTCAGTACTTTGGGCTGTCTTTGCCAACCTTTCCTAGTAACCCAGGATCTCATCAGTAATATTGAATATTGATATTAAGGATGAGACTTTGTTTCTGAGAGAAGTTTATGATCATTAACAGAAATTTTGAGATCATTAACATAACTTTGCAGTTTCCTAAAAACAATCCAGTTCACTCTATTTTCAATATAATTCTAGACCTCATTAGCTCTTTTGTACCTTTTATCATTCATACATACATGTGTATTTGTGTGTGTTTATATAGAGACATTATACATATATAATATGGTATTGCATTGGTATACAGAGTTCTCCTAACAAGAAAATTTCATCCACTGAAATAGATCAACAGCTACTCTGCAACTTATAATCTTTTTTTCAATAATATTTTATTTTTCCAAATACATGTAAAAATAGTTTTCAATATTCATTTTTGTAAGATTTTGTATTCCAAAATTTTCTCCTTCCCTCTCCCAACTCCCTTCCCCAAGACAGCAAGAAGTTTGATATAAATTTAACATGTATAATCCTTGCAAACTTATTTCCATATTTGTCATATGCAAAAAAAAAAAAAAAAGGCAGAATGAAAGGGAAAAAAAACACAGAAAGAAAAGGCAAACAAAAAAAAAGGTGAAAAAATGCTTTGATCTGCATTCAGTCTCCATAGTTCTCTCTCTGGATGAGATTTTCCATCCCAAATCTGTTAAAATTGCCTTGAATCACCTCATTGTTGAAAAGAGCCAGACTCATCATAGTTGATCACTATATAATCTTTGCTATTACTGTGTACAATGTTCTCTTGCTTCTGCTCACTTCACTTAACATCAATTCATATGTCTTTCCAGAAATCAGCCTATTCATCATTTCTTATACAACAATAATATTCCATAACGTTCATATACCATAACTTATTTAGCCATTCTCGGATTGATGGGCATCCATTCAGTTTCCAGTTTCTTGCCACTACAAAAAGAGCTGCCACAAACATTCTTGCACATACAGCTCCCTTTCCTTCCTTCAAGATCTCTTTGGGATATAATCCCAGTAGTAACACTGCTGGGTCAAAGAATATGCAATGTTTTTAGCCCTTTGGGCATAGTGCAACTTATAATGTTAAATAATTGAGAACAACAGAATGATTTCATAAAGGCCTGGAAAGACTTACATGAACTGATGCTGAGTGAAATGAGCAGGACCAGGAGATCATTATATACTTCAAAAACAGTACTATATGATGATCAATTCTGATGGACGTGGCCGTTTTCAACAATGAGATGAACCAAATCAGTTCCAGTAGAGCTGTAATGAACTGAAACAGCTACACTCAGCGAAAGAACTCTGGGAGAGGACTATGAACCACTACATAGAATTTCCTCTATTTTTGTCTGCCTGCATTTTTGATGTCCTTCACAGGCTAATTGTACACTATTTCCAAGTCCAACTCTTTTTATACAGCAAAATAACTGTTTGGACATGTATACATATTTTGTATTTAACTTATACTTTAACATATTTAACATGTATTGGTCATCCTGCCATCTGGGGGAAGGGGTGGGGGGAAGGAGGGAAAAAGTTGGAACAAAAAGATTTGCAACCATCAATGCTGAAAAATTACCTATGCATATATGTGTAAATAAAAAGCTATATTAAAAAAATAAAGAATTGACTGGAGCACTGAAATTAAATGATTTTTTCAGGGTTGAGAAATAACTCTCTGTTAGAAGTAAAGATTTGTGCCCAGGTTTTTATGACTCTAAGATGGTCTTTCTATCTATTATGTAATTTTGCTTCTAATGGATATAAATGTTATCTATCTAACACCAACATATTCTAGGCAATTGATATTTTTCATCCTTTTGGTTGTTCTTGTGTGGATAGTTAGGCCAAACCCTTTTGATTACTGATTTGTTACTGATGACTACAAGGAAGCTTTAAAGTACATATATAATAAATAAATATTTATTTAATTTAATTGATATTCTCTGGACTACTCCTAAGCACCACCAGTCTCAATGTCCGAGAATTTTGCAGGAATGCCCACAATTCAAGGGAAGACAACTATGCACTCAGGGAAATCTATCCAAACCATCAGATTTCCCACTGCTACATTTCTATGCCAGTTTTCTTCTTTCAAACCAATCTACTCTGAGAGAAGGGGAGAAAAAGATTTAGAAGAAAAATTTAGATTTTAGATTTAGATTTAGATTTAGGAGAAAGATTTAGAGAGACAGACAGAAACAGAGAAACCAAGACAGAGACAGTGAGAGAGACAGAGACAGAAGTTGATACTCTCTTTAGAAAAATTTGAAAAAATTTCTGCTCCATAATGAGAACTCCATAAAGGAGTTCCTTTACCTTTCTGATATCATGGTAATTCTTATCATTTTACTGCTTTATATTATGACTTTGTTAAAATTTTTGTTAAATCTTGCTAGAGTTTAGGCCTTCCCAACCAATTCTGTAACATATGACAAACTCCAATATGTGTCATCTTCCCCCATTATAATATATACTTTTTGAGGGTAGGGACTCACTTGTTTCCTTATATTTATATCTTTAGCACTTAGTTTAGTGATTAGTATATAATAAGCACTTATAAATGTTTATCTATCTGTCTTCTATCATTATACTGTTTTGTATTGTTATCTATCTATCTATCTATCTATATATATATATTTGTAATTAACAGAATATCTATGTATGTGTATATATCTCCTCATTTGTATGTAAGCTCCTTGAGTACAAGGACCTTACATATTTCTTTCTAGTGTCTATCATTGTTAGCTCAAGTGTTGGACATGTGTCAGGCACTCAAACATTTTTTGATTAATTGATGTTCTGAAAAACTTCAATAAAATATACTTACCTCTCTAAGGGGGATACCTAAGATAACTCTGAATCAGATGTTTTTATTGCTTTCTATCAGAAAATTAGGGTTTTTTGTTAAAAAACAAAATTAGGGTTTTTAAAAAAAAAACTCTTGAAGGTGATTGGAAATTGAAGTAAATGAAATCTTTAGTTTTAAAGATTTTTATGGAATGCACTAGGTAGAGGTGATTCAGAATTCTTGAATTTCAGATTAATGAGAACAAATATAAATTAGGCAAGCAGGAAAGTGGAGTTAAGAATAGCTTTGCTTAGATTAGACATTGTGATTGTCAATAAGTATATTTATGTTTCTTTATATGCATACTGGCTATTTTCCTCCAGTTTTTCTTTCTTTTTTCATTTTGTAAAAATGACTTGCTTCTTTGGGACTGTAAGAAGTCAGAGGAAAAACTGACTGGGAAGGTGTGAGATGCTTGGGAGTGGCAGATGACTCTAAATCATAAATGAAAAGGAGTGAGAACATCTATGTAATTCCACAGCTGAAAATCTAGTAAAAATGAGTACAATTTTGAGCAATAATGTTAGCAAAATAAATATTTGATAATAGTACAACCACATATCTTCTGGCTACTCAAATTCATATTAGTTCTGTAAACTTGGTAAGAATTATTAGCTGGTAAATACTTTCTGTGTTACTCCTTTCTAATCTTTGTGATATTGATAAAGAGTCTTGTTTCAGATTAATTGATTAATTCACATTAATTCGCCATCCTTTAGTAAATCTTTTATTTGAACTCTGAAGAATTTTGCCTAGAACAATTGTGAACACCTTTGTCAAAGAAATTCTTCCTGAGGATTGTTGAGCAAAGTTATCTCTTTGATCATGTTTTCAAAGAAAAATAATTAAATCATACTCTGCATTTTAGGCATGAGTCTTCCAGAAACAAATTTTATTAGTTTAACATTATTCTTATTCCTAGCATCGTTCATTTGCTTCAGTTGTGTCTGGCTCTCTGTGATCCTATTTTGGGGTTTTCTTGTTAAAGATACTGAAGTGGTTTGCCACTGCCTTTTTCCAGAAGAGGAATAGAGGGAAACAAGGCTAGGTGACTTGTTCAAGTTCACATAGTTAGGAAGTCTCAATCAGGATTTGAACTCATGAAGAGCCCAAGTGTTCCCAAGCCCAGTGTTTTATCTGCTGCATTACCTTGCTTTCTAGTTTAGAGAGAGAAATCTCCAAAATGGCATAGTATCTTCCCCTTCCTTCCCCCATACCCTTGGACATCTCTTTATTCCCATCACAATGTAAGGTAACATAAGAATCTTGAATAAGGAAAAGCATGTTAAAATGAAATTTTAGGTTAATATTAGAAAACAATAATCACCCTCTGTTCAACTAAAACTACTTAGTTCCTTGCTTGGCTACTGTCCTTAAAGACTATTTCCTCAAAGTAATCAATCTCTCAATCCTTTTTGAAATGAAGAAGAGTCATAGCACCAGTCTCTTCATGGGTCAGTAAGGCAATGATATTAACTATAAAAGGGATATTTCTGTTTCTACCTTGGACTTTGTTCTTCATATCTTACATATTTTTTTCTGAAGGGAAAAAATTTTAAATTGAAAAAAACATTATCTTAATATTTTCAGTCAAACTAAATGAGACATTTTTTAAAAATTATTTTATAACATCTATCAAGTAGTCTTGTATGATCTTTATAGTCAGCTGACAGTGAACATAATTGGATTTTGCATTTTCTATACCTCTTAACCCTGAAAATGTAGTCTGCTACACAAAGTAACCTGTAAATGCTTGTTTGTTGGGCTCTGTGCCCTGTTTTTTGCTCTTCTTCCAAATTTATCTTTAAGTAACTGTTCTTTGGTAGGAAGATGGCATAGTGAGAAGTCACAATGGAGCTGAGCTACCTCTTCAGTCATATCTTCCCTCACATCCCTGATAAGCAAAACGGGAAAGGAAAAATTTTCCAAAAAGCCTCCAAAAAGAATTGCCTTTCAGATAACAAAAAGATGAGGAAATGAGCAAGCATTAGAAAAAGGAAAAAAAAATCTTCTAATATGATGAACAAATATTTTGGATTTAAAGAGAGTTTAAGAAAATTTAAGAAAAAGGGGGGAAAAACAATAACCTCAATAGTTTCCACAGAAACAAAGCTAGAATTAGCACAAGACTTCATACTTGATTAAAAAAAAAAAAAAACTGTTAAAAGAAATGAAGGATGATCTGATTTTAGTAAGGGAAGATCTAATTTTTTATTAATAAAAACAGAATAAAACAGACTGATATAGTCAATAAAATGAAGAAAAATAGGACAAGTGTTTGCTGGTTATTATTGTTGTCTTTAGGCATGTCCAACTTCATTGGGGTTTTCTTGGCAAAGAGGCTAGAGTGACATGCCATTTCCTTTTCCAGCTCATTTTGCAAATGAAGAACTAAAGCAGAGTTAGGTGACTTGCTCAGGGTCACACAATTAATAAGTGGCTGAGGCCAGGTTTGAACTCACCAAGATGAGTTTTCTTGATTGCAAGTCCACAGTGATCTATCCACTTTCCTGCCTAGCTGCCCATTTGCTAGCTAAGCAGATGTTCATAAACATTGCCACTAGGGAGAGTTCTGTTAGGAGCATCACTGGTATGTGAATAGTCAAAAGAGTTTGAGAGAATTTACATAGTTCATGTCCCTTTAGCAACTATACATTTTGAGATCATTAGTTATCAACACAAACAAGTCAGTAAAAAATTCTGATTTTTTTTTTTTTGCACTGTATCACTTTGATTTCTCTCCAGCTAATCAAACTAATTTGTGCATTTAAGCCAACAGAATTGAGGGGTACAAATAATTGAAACAAAAAATAATTGTCTCAGTTATAGGGAATTCTGCATTTAGCAAAAGATTAGATACTATTTTAGATTTATTCTTCTATAGATTTTTTCCCTTCATGATGGTATTCTAATGCTGAAATATTTATTTTAAAATTCCTATTGTTCAGTATCTATTCATATTACATATTTCCTTGAAATTGTGTACTGTTTCAAATTACTAAAGTAAATTTTCTTTTGCAAATTCTGTAACATTGAAATATTATGGACATACAATTTAGTAACCAATTGGATATGAAATTTTGAGGGGAAGGAAAGAATAAATAACACCAAGATTTGAAACATGAGCTACTGAATGAATTTTGGTGTCACTTTGAATGAATGGATGAACAAAGCCCTGATTAAGAGCTTACTGTGTGCTCAACACTATGCTAAACAACCAACATACAAATAGAAAAGTAAAACAGTTCCTGTTCTCAATGACAGCTCTCATTATAATGAAAAGACAACACATGTGAAAGGTTTTAGCTGCAATTTGAATGGAAAAGTCCCATGATCCTTAGAATGCAGCAGAAAAGCAGAGATTAAGATAGTCACAGTTTCTGAGATTGAACTATTTGACGTTGCCAAGCTTTGGTGAAAAGAACCTTCTCTCCTCTATCTTCAATATTTATAGCCCTCTGACCAGCAGAAGCAGTTGCCAGAGGGATGGTCGAGGGCGTAGGCTAGATTGCCATCCTCAAGGCTCTTGGGTTCAGGACCCTCAGCTGGGTCCATCAGGCTTCAGTTAGGGAGGCTTCCCTGCCCTGTTGGAGGAGATGGTTCGATCCTTCTCCACAAAGTTTCTTCCCTGGGTAACAGTTGTGAAGATGGGGCTGGAAGCAGGAGCGATGTTTTGGAAGGTGCTGTCGCTTCTAGGGCTCCTGCGTCTCTCACAGCGGGTAGCGGTAGTTATTGCTGTCAGTGGTGAGGAAGATGGACTCTGTCCGCAAGGATTTCGAGGCTAGAAACAGGTCTGGTGTTTTCGGTGAGCGGGGCACTGCTCTTCTCAATGCTTTGGGGCTCGGGGGTGAATGATGATCAAGGCTGTGGTGACCTGACTTGCCCTGCACATGCGGCTTTCTCTTTCTCCCGGGGGGATCCTGTAGCTAAGCTGGCGTGTGTGCCCTTTGTGTAACAATTGGCTGGTCCTTTGAAAATAGTCACTTCAGTAGAAGGGGAGGGAAAGTTCGGATTTGAACATATTGAGTTGGTGAGACATTCGAGCAAAAATATTTTGCTAGCAGAAGTAACAGTTTGTAACTTGTGAGAGGTCCAAGGGAAAGATATAGATTTAGGTACCGTGGGAGAAAAAAGAAGAGGGCAGGATTTAGGGAATAATCTTATTATAGACACCTAGCCTTGGGCAGATGTATCTTTTACTAATTAATGTTTTAGAGTTCTGAAAAAAATCAGAGCCATAAATGGAAACTTAGAATTTTAAAGGTAGAATGATTCCATTCACTTCAGGAGATAATCTCTCCTTGTATGCAACTATGGACCTACTGACCAACTGTGTCTATCATGTGACCAACAGGCTGACCACTCAGTTTTGAATCTTTTGGTAGTGATGGACCATAAAATAGATTAAAAATACAAAATGGTCCTTAGTCCTGGGCAGCCCTGTGCCATTTCCATATTCTTTTTATGAATATGGGGGGAGGGAGGTAGTGGAGAGGGAAGATATAGGATACTAAGAATCAAATAAGGTTTTGTTTTTCTTTTTTTAAAAAACCATTTATAAATATCAGTTTAATTGTTGTTATTCTTAAAGGTAGGCATTCATTATATATATATATATATATATATATATATATATATATATATATATATATATATATATATATATACGTATATATATATGTAGAAAGAGAGAGACAGAAGACAGATTTCTGCCAGATTAAATAATTACAACAATTCTGAACTTCCCTCTCTCAAAAAAAAAAATGAAACAAGGTAAAAAAGGTATAACTTAATAGAAAGACAGCTCATGGGATCTGGTTAGAGAGGTAAATAAAGTGGTTTGGTAAAGTTGGTTTTATATTTGCCCAAAGACAAAAAGAAACATCCTTTTATGAATCACTTGGTCATATCAATTGAAGTATATTTAAAAAAAAAAAAAAAAGGCCACTGCGAAGGTAACTAGCATATGTAATAACACCTATTGAAAGGATGACAAAATGAAATTTGGCAAGATCCTTCAAATCAGGTCAACATATATCTGGAAATGCAGTCATTTCCAATATGAAGCACAGGAGAGGATAGTAAAAAGTGTTCCAATCCAAAACTATATTTTATGAACCTACTATGTATAAAAGCACTATGCTAAATTCTAGGAATACAAAAATGAATGAAAAGTAGCCCCTAACTATGAAAGCTTTCTTTCTTTTTTGGGGGGGAGAGGAGATTCAGCATGTAAATATATAAGCATAGACATAATTTCCTACTTCTCCAATAAAGGAAGTCAGATACATTTCCTTATCTCTTTTCTGGGGGCAAAAGTGGATGATATAATCCAATTTGGGGCTTTATTATTTTTTTCAATTATGAAGTTTTATATTTTCAATCAACTCAATAAAATGGTCTCCCTACATAAGCATAAATTGATGGTCAGAAGGTATGAAGAACTAGGAACTACAAAGAATGAAAGCAGAAATAATAGTAGGCAATGAAGAAGGCACAAAAAGGCAATCAAGAATTTTTTTAGGAAAAAATTATTTTATGATTCTAAATTTAAAAAAAGTATGTATATGCATTGTGCAGTTTTATGGAAATATTATGTCATGAAAGTATATCAGATGAGGTAGAGATATTTACAAATAGTAATGTTCCCAATCTTTATGTCCATCTAATGTCCAGAGTAGAGACATCAACATTTCTCAGTTTAGATTATGTTTCTCACTTTTCACTATTTAATTTGACTAATTTGGTCCTTCCAAACTTCTACTTCTTCTTAGACACATTAATTTCATTCACTGCAATGTACTTTGATTTACTTGCATAATACTTAGTATTCTTTATTATTACCAAAAAGAGGTGGGGAGGAATTGTCATAGACTTAGGCAAAAGCCAAGTTATATGTAGACTTGTGAATTCCATAGAGGCTGGTTAATGGAAGGAGCTCTGGATGTGGATTGAGAGAATCTGGCTTTCAGATTCAAAAGAGGATTCAAGTTGCAAGTCTCCTTCTGCCTGCATATTGCATGGTTTTGATCTTTATGAGTATGTTGGCTTATACATAAAATGAAGGAATTGGACTGGATAATCTTTGAGGCTCTTTCTAGCTCTTAGAATATTTGCAAGCCTCTTCAGTAAGATAAAGGACCATCCAAAGGTGGTCAACCTAGAAATCTACACAGGAAAAGTCACATACATAAAGAATGGCTATTTTTCAAATTATAACATACAGTTAGATAAGCAGCTCATTGAATTAGTCCATCCCTGCATAAAAGTATTGCTGAAGAATTGTGAGTTAGGCTCAGAGATGAATAAAAGTCAGAGAGTTGAATTATTTATGAAAAACTGTGCAGTGATTTCAGCAAGTTCTTGCTTTTCTTAGATACAGAAGCCAATCTTTTAATACCAGTGTTTTTCGTGAAGTTAGTTGACTGGGGATCATGCAATATCACAATATCTCACAAATCAAAACTGTGTATACCTGAAAGGTCAATGGAGATCTATAAAGTAGATGTAAATAAGCTACAATACATCACCAATGATAATGTATGCAAAGATGGCATAAAAGACATCAAAGATATGTTTGACAAGGGAAGAAGATGAAGTGGTCAAATTTGTAAGAAGGAATGATAAAGCTGTACTAGTATTCAAAAAAAAGATTTTTAAAAATAATTATAGGAAGATCACAACATTAGATACAGATTTTTTCTGTTAGTCTTATAGAAGGACATGTTCAAGAACTGCTGAGGATGAGAAGGTTTAACTTTTTGGACTTCAAAACCATGATCTCTCTGCTACTGTGGTGTTCTTGTCCCAGAACAGGTGATATGTCCTGCTCATACTTTAAGATCTCTCCCCCTTCCTCCCCCCATACTCCCAGATGCTTCTATTGATGAATCCTTCCTGGAACCTCTGTTTTGTGGAAAGTTTGTCTTCATTCTCCTCCTAGCCTTATTCGTAATTTTCTGGACTGCAAAACAGGCACCCAGTATCATTCTTGCCATCTTCAGCTCTCTCTTGTGTATTGTCTTCCCACATTAGAATGTAAGCTTCTTAAACTCAGAGACTATCTTTTTCCTTTCCTCCTCTTTCCCTTTTTCCTTTCCTTCCTTCCTTCATTTTCTCTCTTCTTCCTTTTCTTTTTTATTTCCTTCATTCCTCCTTTCCTTTCTTCCTTCCTACCTTTCATTCTTTTCTTTTTTTTTCTCTTCTTTTCTTCATTTCACCCAAACTGGGTAAGAGAGAGTACGTAATGAGGTTGTGACTCTATTGAAATACAACTTAATAAAATGATAATGTAGGTTACAACCCTTGCAAATGAAAAGGCTTTTTGTAATGTATACAATGTATCACTGGGTACTAAATATATAAGCTAATAGTTCCTGAGCCACATTAGGGAATAGTTGAGTGGCATGTAAAATGCATGGTTAGTTAGGGTTAGACTATTTGAATAGATTGTTTTGGTCTTGGCATTTTAATACCTCTTTGGGGTAAAGAGAATGAGTAGCATTTCTTCTAGGTATAGTCATCAAATATTCTTTAACGATGACATTTCTAGGAATTCTTATATTTGATTCCCCCTCTTAGCTCACAGAAAACTATTGCTAAAATGGTTTGTGAGTTTATCAAAGAAACCCCTTTACTTCTTTTGATGCATTCCTATATTTAGGACAGGTAATGGTTCAGTTAATAGAAGGCTCAGTCAGGGGTCAAAAAGACTCACATTCCTGAATTCAAATCTGGCTTCAAATACTTCTGACCCTGGACAAGCCTGTTTGCCTTTGTTTTCCTGTCTATAAAATGAGCTAGAGAAGAAAATGGCAAGACATTCCAATATTTTTGCCAAGAAAACCCCAGATGGGGTCATAAAGAGTCAGAAAAATTGCTGAACAACGACAACCACTATATCTATAGGTTCTAAATGATAATTGTTCTTGGGACAGTAGAATCCACTAATTAGAATAATCAGTCAAGGTTCATGAATGCCCTGGACTCTGTATTGTTTTTTTTAATATTTTATTTTATTTTATAATAACTTTATATTGACAGAATCCATGCCAGGGTAATTTTTTTACATTATCCCTTGCACTTGCTTCTGTTCCGATTTTTCCCTTCCCTCCCTCCACTCCCTCCCCTAGATGGCAAGCAGTCCTATATATGTTAGATATGTTGCAGTATATCCTAGATACAATATATGTTTGCAGAACCGAACAGTTCTCTTGTTGCCCAGGGAGACTTGGATTCAGAAGGTAAAAATAACCCAGGAAGAAAAACAAAAATGCAAATAGTTCACATTTGTTTCCCAGTGTTCTTTCTTTGGGTGTAGCTGCTTCTGTCCATCATATATCAATTGAAACTGAGTTAGGTCTCTTTGTCAAAGAAATCCACTTCCATCAGAATACATCCTCATACAGTATTGTTGTTAAAGTGTATAATGATCTCCTGGTTCTGCTCATTTCACTTAGCATCAGTTCATGTAAGTCTCTCCAAGCCTCTCTGTATTCATCCTGCTGGTCATTTCTTACAGAACAATAATATTCCATAACATTCATATACCACAATTTACCCAGCCATTCTCCAATTGATGAGCATCCATTCAATTTCCAGTTTCTAGCCACTACAAACAGGGCTGCCACAAACATTTTGGCACATACAGGTCCCTTTCCCTTCTTTAGTATTTCTTTGGGATATAAGCCCAGAAGTAACACTGCTGAATCAAAGGGTATGCACAATTTGATAACTTTTGGGGCATAATTCCAGATTGCTCTCCAGAATGGTTGGATTCGTTCACAACTCCACCAACAATGCATCAGTGTCCCAGTTTTCTCGCATCCCCTCCAACATTCATCATTATTTTTTCCTGTCATCTTAGCCAATCTGGCAGGTGTGTAGTGGTATCTCAGAGTTGTCTTAATTTGCATTTCTCTGATCAATAATGATTTGGAACACTTTCATATGAGTGGTAATAGTTTCAATTTCATCATCTGAAAATTGTTTGTTCATATCCTTTGACCATTTATCAATTGGAGAATGGCTTGATTTCTTATAAATTTGAGTCAGTTCTCTATATATTTTGGAAATGAGGCCTTTATCAGAACCTTTAACTGTGAAGATGTTTTCCCAGTTTGTTGCTTCCCTTCTAATCTTGTTTGCATTAATTTTTTTTGTACAAAGGCTTTTTAATTTGATATAATCAAAATTTTCTATTTTGTGATCAGTAATGGTCTCTAGTTCATCTTTGGTCACAAATTTCTTTCTCCTCCACAAGTCTGAGAGATAAACTACCCTATGTTCCTCTAATTTATTTAGAATCTCCTTCTTTATGCCTAGGTCATGGACCCATTTTGATCTTATCTTGGTTTATGTTGTTAAGTGTAGGTCCATGCCTAGTTTCTGCCATACTAATTTCCAGTTATCCCAGCAATTTTTATCAAATAATGAATTCTTATCCCAAAAGTTAGGATCTTTGGGTTTGTCAAACACTAGATTTCTATAGTTACTATTCTGTCTTGTGAAGCTCACCTTTTCCACTGATCAACTAATCTATTTCTTAGCCAATACCAAATGATTTTGGTGACTGCTGCTTTATAATATAATTTTAGATCAGGTACAGCTAGGCCACCTTCATTTGATTTTTTTTTTTCATTAATTCCCTTGAGATTCTCGACTTTTTATTGTTCCATATGAATTTTGTTGTTATTTTTTCTAGATCATTAAAATATTTTCTTGGAAGTCTGATTGGTATAGCACTAAATAAATAGATTAGTTTAGGGAGTATTGTCATCTTTATTATATTCGCTCGGCCTATCCAAGAGCACTTAATATTTTTCCAATTATTTAAGTCTGACTTTATTTGTGTGGAAACTTTTTTGTAATTTTGCTCATATAATTCCTGACTTTCCTTTGGTAGATAGATTCCCAAATATTTTATGCTATCAACAGTTATTCTGAATGGAATTTCTCTTTGTATCTCTTGCTGTTGGATTTTGTTGGTGATGTATAAAAATGCTGAGCATTTATGGGGATTTATTTTGTATCCAGCTACTTTGCTAAAATTATGAATTATTTCTAATAGCTTTTTAGGAGAATCTCTGGGGTTCTCTAGGTATACCATCATATGGACTCTGTATTGTTAACCCCCTTTTGTTTTGCCTGTATGAGTATGCAAATAAAATAAATGTTGTAAAATACAACTACAACAAAGTGTAACTTTACAGATGAGAAGATTTACACAGATAGAGATTAAGTAACTTGTTCTGGATAAATGTTTGAAGCTGGATTTGAACTTGGATCTCTGACTTCTTGGTCAGTTTTCTAATCACTGTGCCACCTAGCTTCCTGTTCATTTCCACTAAAGTAAAGAATCAGTGATTTTGAAAACCTGCTTATACATGAATTGAACTTTATTATCTCTTTGCTAGTAAATACATACACATCTAAATGCTGGATGTTTCAGGCATATTGGGCAAATAAAACCATAAGTTCAAATCTATAAGATAACATTTGGCCTTGTATTCTTATTTTCCTAGGTTTAAAACTTAATATGTATGAAAATTGTGAATATTTTCAGTTATAAGGCCACTTCCAACTCTAACATTCTATGGCTTGAATAGAAGAGAAGCGCTTACATATTCAAATAGACTTTTTATATGGTTGGTGTTTAATGTTAAAATAATAAAATTCTTCAATTTAGTTGAATTTTAAATTTGAAGTAGAAAGTAGCTAACTATACATTCAGAGGCATTTTCTTATTTTCTTATATTTAATTAAATGTTTCATTGCCAATTAAGGTTGACTATCAATTAAATGGTACATTAAGCTGCAAGTAACCTCTTTCCATGAAAAATTCTAGTCCATTTCACTCAGGATGTCTTTGATTGATTGCATTAAATTCATCAGTTGTGATACATTGCCTCAACAAAGCGGTTTTCTCCTCCATGCTGCTGGCTTTATTTTTGAAAGCATTGAGATAAGTTTTTGATCCTTGAAGAATTTTTATTTTAACATGATCCAATACTTAGATCAAATACTTAGATTAGGATATCCATGCTTTTTTGACTTCTTAGTAAAAGTAGAAAAATAAGTGTTTGAATTTGAAAATCCAACATACTAAAAACAGTCCAACTTCCAATTAGTGGATTAGAATAAGTTTTTTTGGTGATATCATTCTTTTGTTTCACTTTAGATAGATTGTTGGTGGATATTGTGAGTGACTCTCAAATGTCTGATATAGCAATTCTTGTCTGACAAAACAGGCTAGTTTATATTTAATTTTTAAAATTTTCTATGTTATTTTGCTATAGGCAAAAGATGTAGTAATACTTAATCCTTTCCTATATACATAGCACAACAACTTGGAAAATTTAAAACTGCTTAGTTTCCTTCTTCATCTAGAGAAGTAAAAATAATTATAATCTAAAGTGGGTAATTTGCAACTCCAATGCCTGCCTGATAATCAAAAGCTTTTTAAATGGAAACGTGAGCATATGTTTAGCATTTCTTGAAATGAGTAAAAGATTAAAATACCTATGATGTTCTTAAAGAGGGAGGCTATTATTGTTGAGAAATCTGGGTTGGAATCCTGCTTGCTATTGAACTTTTATGATGATTACATCTGCAGAACAGTGTGTAAAGCAGATTGTTTTCTGTGGAAATGCTTAGCATACAATAGAGTTGACTCTCATTTATCTTTTTTTGAATTATTTGTATATATTAAGAGAATATGGAGTAATTTTAATATTACTCTTAAAATAATTATCAAGGCAAGATATTTCCTGTAAAATCAACATGCATTCTAAAGGTTAAGTAGAATTTAAGAATTATCTCTTGATTTGGATTATTTTTATTTTTGTTTGCCTTCATTAATATGAATTATTGACAATTGATTGTATGGTAGATTTATTCCATTTTCTAGCCATACACAGGATTGATGTGGAGCAGTTTTGTTACATCTTGCTTTAAATCAAGTTTTAAATCAAGAAGAGTTTATAACAAAATAGGTTTGAATTCATTTTATTAAATATTGTTTTTGTCATGATTTTGAAGTATTGAGATGAATAATAGAGAAAAAACACTGTGAGCTTAAAAATGAGATGAGATATCCCATACAAACATAATTGTATGTAAAATATTTTTGATATTTGTTTGATTTTTTAAGTAGTTAGCTTTATTGTTTTTTTATTTAACTCTAAATCAAGCTTCTTTTTTTCCTCCGTAGTTGAGAAGATCCCATCTGCTAATTTTCAGATGGGTGGGCCCATCTGCAAATACACTGTGCTCATATCAACCATAACAAATAAATTTCCCTTAGTGTATTCTCCCTTTCATAGATGAAATCCAAACAAAAACTGCCTTTACTAATAGCCTCCATTTCCTCCCTTCCCACTAATTTCTCAGTTCTGCCATTTAAATGACATTACTCTCTTCAAGGTTACCAATGATTATAATAAATATAGCTTTAAATATAGCTTTTACTAAGTCCTCATTCTTCTTGACTTCTACACAGTGTTGAACACAATTAGTCTATCCCTTCTTCCTTTATATTTTTTCCTCCCTGGATATTCATAATATTTGTTTTCTGATTTTTTTTCCTAGTTTTTGACTTTTTATTTTTATTTGCAAAATTAGGTATCCTTGTCCTTTCTCCTAAGTCTGTGTGTACTCTAAGGCTCTGTCCTTGAATCTTTTTCTTCCTCCCCTCTTGTCTCTCTTTCTCCATTCTCTTTTTCTCTTTTCCTATTTTTCCCTTCCCTTCCCTCTCCTCTCCTCTTCCTGTCATGCATTAAATTATGATCTATTCAGATGACTTTCACAGCTACATATATGTAGCTTTCATTCTCTCCTGAGCATCACTACTGCAGCACTAACTACATAATAGACATCTCCACCTCACTATTAGATAGTATCTCACACTCTCTTGTCCAAAAGGAATTTCCCATTGCCATTCTCTTGAAGCTTGGCCCCCTTGTGAACTTCTCAATGTTGTATAGGGTGCTCTTATTTGACCAGTCAATGAGATTTGAATTATCTTTGAGCCTTTGCTATCACTCACCCCCAATATACAGTCAGATGCCAAATCTTCTGAATTCTATTTCCTCAATATGGTTTGCATCCATTCTCTTTTTATTCATTCTAAAATCACCCACAGCCCACAGCATTTTTCAGCTGGACTATTGTGTTGGTATCTTTGGATCCACTTTCTCTTTGTATCTAGTCTCTCCAGTCTTCACACAGCTGTCATGTTAATATTCCTAGATACAGGTGATGCTGCTTTTATTCCCTTTCTCAAGAAGGTTCAATGGCTTGCTATACTTTAGGATCAAATATAGACTTTTTTATTTGACATTTAAAACCATTCATCATCTATCTCCAACCTCCGTCTTTCTAGACTGGTATAATTATTCAAACCCTTTGTGTACTCTATATTCCAGTCTGACTGGCCTACTTGTTCTTGTACACAGCAGTTCATTTCTCATCTCTGTCTCTTTGCACAGGCTGTGTCTTTCATGCTTTTCATTATTCTTCCTCACTTCTAATTCTTGGAATTTCTGGCTCCATTTAAAGTTCACCTCAAATCCTATTTCCTACATGAGAGCCTTTCCTGATCCTTCCCAATTGCCATGGCTTCCCTCTCCTTACTCCTTCCTTTGGCTCCCAGTACTTTACATGTGTGTTTTATCTATATACCTTTTTTTAAAAATAATAATAGCTTTTTTTATTTTTCAGAATACATGCAAAGATAGTTTTCAACATTCATCCTTGCAAAACCTTGTGTTCCAAATTTTTCTCTCTCCCTTCCCCCCTTCTCCTTTCTCTAAACATAAGTAACTAATATAGGCCAAGCAATACATGTTGTTTTTATCTTTGTATCCTAGCACCTCCCATAGTAGGGTATTTAATGGCTGCATACTGAATTGAATTTTTGAATTCATATAAATATGGTTTTGTCAGATTGGGAATCCACTGTTCATAGAATTCTCTTCCTCAAGATCATAATTCTTTGATGATGATTTAGTGTGTGTGTGTGTGTATATATATATATATCCTAAAGAATCATGCATAGAAAAGATAAATTAAATGATTTGCCCAGGATTTTCTCTGGGTCTTCCTGCCTCCAAGCCCAGTACTTTATCCACCACCTCACTGTAATTGGCATGATATTTTAGACAGGTGATGAGAGTCAGATTCTGGAAAGCCATAAATGCCAGGCTTTGGAGTTTATATTTTATCATTTAGACAAGGCAGAGCCATAGAAGTTTTTTGAGCAGGAGGGTGAGACACAGACTAACTATTGCAATATATTTTAACACTACAAGCATTTATCAAATAATCTACTATGTGCCTAGTAACTGTGCTAATATTGGAGATACAATGGCAAATAATGAAATAATCCTATTTCTCCCAAATTAACTTAGTTCCTATCAGGGGAGACAGCTGCCAAATATAAGTATGAAAGACACACAGCAGACACAGGATAACTTTGGATGGGAAAGTGCCAACAACAAAGAGGAGAAGGGACATTTGAGTTGTCTTGAAGGCAGGTGGAGACTTTAAAGTGCTTAAGTGTGGATGGGGAGAAAGGAGACTATGACAGGTATCGGGGATAGCCTAGAGGTACCTAATCATGAGATGGGTTGTTTGTGTATGAGGAAAAACAGACAGATTGTTATGCTTAGACCACGGAATATGTAGAGAAGAGTCATATTTAAGGATACCGAAAGGGCAAGCCTGTAAAGAGTAAATGCCAAATATAGGAGTTTATATTTAATCCTGAGGGTATAAAATTTCCTTTTAGGGACTTCCGGTTAAGATGGCGGAGAGGAGGCTCACAGTTGCATAAGCTCCGCGCTTTCTCTCACTATCCACTTCATTACAAGCCTCTGAATCAATGCTTGACTGAAAAAAACCCACAAATAGTTACCAAGAGAAGCCATCCTTGAGATCCGCCAAGAAAGGTCTGTCTTTACTGGAGGGCTGGGGCGGTTTTAGATCGGGCGCAGGCTGAGGGCAGCGGCAGTGAGAGCACGGGAGCAAAGCTGAGAGGGGTGGGGAGTGATCGTAGCCGTCTCTGCGGGGAGAGCTTCGCTACAGGTTTGGAACCTGCAGCAAGTCAACAGCCCAACAGAGAAGCTAAAAACACCTGGGCTGAAGAATACAACCGCAAACAGCTGGAGTCTCTCAGGACCTGGCCGCTCCCCCCCTTCCCCCCCCCTCAGTGACTCAGCACGCTCTGGGATCTCAGAGCGCAGGCGCAGCACAGTCCTGCTAGTGCCTCACTGCTGCCCCCTGCAGTCTGTGGAGGAAGCTCGATAACACACCCAGCCCCCCCCCCCCCCCCAAAGAAAGACTCCAGTTTTTTCTGTTTTTCTTTGGTAGTTTGTCTCTGATTAATAGACAGAATGAGCAAGAAGCTGAAGAGGACTTTAACCCTTGACAGCTTCTATACAGACAGAGAGCAGACTCTAAATCCTGAGGAGACTAAAAACAGGCAGTCCCCAGGTGATTCCCCAAAGGAGGAGATCGTCTGTTCCTCAGCACAGATGAACCTCATAGAAGTGATTAAAAAGGCTCTCACAAGGGAGCTAGAAGAAAAATGGGAAAAGAGTCTGGAGAAAGTTAAAGAGAGAGTGGATAAAGAAGTAAAATCCTTGAAAAATAGGATTAGTGAACTGGAAACAGAAAACAGCTCTCTAAAAAACAAAATTGGCGAAATGGAAAAAAATTCCACAGAACAAAAGAACTCAATTGGACAATTAGAAAAAGATTTTAAAAAAGTGAGTGAAGAGAATACTTCACTGAAAATCAGAATTGAACAAGTGGAATTGAATGACTCGAGGAGACAAGAAGAATCAGTCAAGCAAATCCAAAAAAATCAAACAATGGAGAAAAATGTGAAATACCTTCTGGGGAAGACAACAGACCTGGAAAACAGATCCAGGAGAGACAATCTGAGAATCATTGGACTCCCAGAAAAACATGATGAAAAAAAGAGCCTGGACACTGTCTTCCAGGAAATTATCAAAGAGAACTGCCCAGAAGTCATAGGAACAGAGGAAAAAATAAACATTGAAAGGATTCATCGATCACCCACTGAAAGGGATCCTAAAATCAAAACACCAAGGAATATAGTGGCCAAATGCCAGAACCCTCAGATGAAAGAAAAAATATTGCAAGCGGCTAGAAAAACCCAATTCAAGTATCAAGGAGCCACAATAAGGATCACCCAGGATCTGGCAGCATCCACATTAAAAGATCGAAGGGCCTGGAATATGATATTCCGAAAGGCTAAGGAACTTGGTATGCAACCAAAAATAACTTACCCAGCGAGAATGAGCATCTTTTTCCAGGGAAGAAGATGGACATTCAACGAAGTAAGCGAATTTCATCTATTTCTGATGAAAAAACCAGAACTTAACAAAAAGTTTGATCTACAAATATAGAACTCAAGAGAAATCTAAAAAGGTAAAGATTAATCTTGGGAACTATATTTTGACTATATAGATGTATAAAGAATACATGTATACCTTGTTCTAGAAATTGATGTGGAAAGGACATTGTACCAGAAAAAGGGTAAAGTGGGGGTAGTACATCTCATGAAGAGGCATAGGAAACCTATTATATCTGAGAGAAAGAATGGAGGGGGATGAATATAGTGGGTATCTTACTGCCTTCAGAATTGGCTTTAAGTGAAAAATCTTAAGACATATTCAATCTAAGGTGAAACTTCTCCCATCTCATTGAAAAGTGAGAAGGGAAAAGTGGAAAGGGAAGGAATAAGCTAAGCGGAAGGGAATACGGGAACTGGGAGGGAAAGGGGTAAGATAGGGGGAGGAACTCTAAGGCGGGGGGAGGGACACTAAAAAGGGAGGGCTGTGAGAAGCAAGGGGTGCTCACAAGCTTAATACTTGGAAGGGGGGGGAAGGGGAAAGAAGAGAGGAAAGCATAAACCGGGGTTAACAAGATGGCAAGTAATACAGAATTGGTCATTCTAACCATAAACGTGAACGGGGTAAACTCCCCCATAAAAGGAAGCGGTTAGCAGAATGGATTAAAAGCCAGAATCCTACAATATGTTGTTTACAGGAAACACACCTGAAGCGGGGAGATACATGCAGGTTAAAGGTAAAAGGTTGGAGCAAAATCTACTATGCTTCAGGTGAAGTCAAAAAAGCAGGGGTAGCCATCCTGATCTCAGATCAAGCTAAAGCAAAAATTGACCTAATTAAAAGAGATAAGGAAGGACACTATATCTTGCTAAAGGGTAGCATGGATAATGAAGCACTATCTATATTAAACATATATGCACCAAGTGGGGTAGCATCTAAATTCTTAAAAGAGAAACTAAGAGAGCTGCAAGAAGAAATAGACAGTAAAACTATAATAGTGGGAGATCTTAACCTTGCACTCTCAGAATTAGATAAATCAAACCAGAAAATAAATAAGAAAGAAGTCAAAGAGGTAAACAGAATACTAGAAAAGCTAGATATGATAGATCTCTGGAGAAAATGTAATGGAGACAGAAAGGAATACACTTTCTTTTCAGCAGTTCATGGAACCTATACAAAAATTGACCATATATTAGGACATAAAAACCTCAAACTCAAATGTAGTAAGGCAGAAATAGTAAATGCATCCTTTTCAGACCACGATGCAATGAAAATTACATTCAACAAAAAAGCAGGGGAAGTAGACCAAAAAATAATTGGAAACTAAATAATCTCATACTAAAGAATGATTGGGTAAAACAGCAAATCATAGACATAATTAATAACTTCACCCAAGAAAACGATAATAATGAGACATCATACCAAAATGTATGGGATGCAGCCAAAGCGGTAATAAGGGGAAATTTCATATCTCTAGAGGCCTATTTGTATAAAATAGAGAAAGAGAAGGTCAATGAATTGGGTTTGCAATTAAAAATGCTAGAAAAGGAACAAATTAAAAACCCCCAGTCAAACACTAAACTTGAAATTCTAAAAGTAAAAGGTGAGATCAATAAAATTGAAAGTAAAAAAACTATTGAATTGATTAATAAAACTAAGAGTTGGTTCTATGAAAAAACCAACAAAATAGACAAACCCTTAGTAAATCTGATTAAAAAAAGGAAAGAGGAAAATCAAATTGTTAGTCTTAAAAATGAAAAGGGAGAACTCACCACTAACGAAGAGGAAATTAGAGCAATAATTAGGAGTTACTTTGCCCAACTTTATGCCAATAAATTCGACAACTTAAATGAAATAGAAAAATACCTCCAAAAATACAGCTTGCCCAAACTAACAGAGGAAGAAGTAAATATCCTAAACAGTCCCATCTCAGAAAAAGAAATAGAACAAACTATCAATCAACTCCCTAAGAAAAAATCCCCAGGACCAGATGGATTTACATGTGAATTCTACCAAACATTTAAAGAACAATTAACTCCAATGTTATATAAACTATTTGAAAAAATAGGGATTGAAGGAGTCCTACCAAACTCCTTTTATGACACAGATATGGTACTGATACCTAAACCAGGTAGGCTGAAAACAGAGAAAGAAAATTATAGACCAATCTCCCTAATGAATATTGATGCTAAAATCTTAAATAAAATATTAGCAAAAAGATTACAGAAAATTGTCACCAGGATAATACACTATGACCAAGTAGGATTTATACCAGGAATGCAGGGCTGGTTCAATATTAGGAAAACTATTAGCATAATTGACTATATCAATAACCAAACAAACAAAAACCACATGATCATCTCAATAGATGCAGAAAAAGCATTTGATAAAATCCAACATCCATTCCTAATAAAAACACTTGAGAGCATAGGAATAAATGGACTTTTCCTTAAAATAGTCAGGAGCATATATTTAAAACCATCAGTAAGCATCATATGCAATGGGGAAAAACTGGAACCTTTCCCAGTAAGATCTGGAGTGAAGCAAGGTTGCCCACTATCACCATTATTATTTAATATCGTATTAGAAACACTAGCCTCGGCAATAAGAGTCGAGAAAGATATAAAAGGAATTAGAGTAGGCAATGAGGAAACCAAACTATCACTCTTTGCAGATGATATGATGGTATACCTAGAGAACCCCAGAGATTCTACCAAAAAGCTATTGGAAATAATTCATAATTTTAGCAAAGTAGCTGGTACAAAATAAATCCCCATAAATCCTCAGCATTTTTATACATCACCAACAAAACCCAACAGCAAGAGATACAAAGAGAAATTCCATTCAGAATAACTGTTGATACCATAAAATATTTGGGAATCTATCTACCAAAGGAAAGTCAGGAATTATATGAGCAAAATTATAAAAAAGTCTCCACACAAATAAAGTCAGACTTAAATAATTGGAAAAATATTAAGTGCTCTTGGATCGGCCGAGCGAACATAATAAAGATGACAATACTCCCTAAACTAATCTATTTATTTAGTGCTATACCAATCAGACTTCCAAGAAAATATTTTATTGATCTAGAAAAAATAACAACAAAATTCATATGGAACAATAAAAAGTCGAGAATCTCAAGGGAATTAATGAAAAAAAAATCAAATGAAGGTGGCCTAGCTGTACCTGATCTAAAATTATATTATAAAGCAGCAGTCACCAAAACCATTTGGTATTGGCTAAGAAATAGATTAGTGGATCAGTGGAAAAGGCTAGGCTCACAAGACAGAATAGTCAATTATAGCAATCTAGTGTTTGACAAACCCAAAGCCCCTAACTTCTGGGAAAAGAATTCATTATTTGATAAAAACTGCTGGGATAATTGGAAATTAGTATGGCAGAAATTAGGCATGGACCCACACTTAACACCATATACCAAGATAAGATCAAAATGGGTCTATGACCTAGGCATAAAGAACGAGATTATAAATAAATTAGAGGAACATAGAATAGTTTATCTCTCAGACTTGTGGAGGAGAAAGAAATTTGTGACCAAAGATGAACTAGAGACCATTACTGATCACAGAATAGAAAATTTCGATTACATCAAATTAAAAAGCCTTTGTACAAATAAAACTAATGCAAACAAGATTAGAAGGGAAGCAACAAACTGGGAAAACATTTTCACAGTTAAAGGTTCTGATAAAGGCCTCATTTCCAAAATATATAGAGAACTGACTCAAATTTATAAGAAATCAAGCCATTCTCCAATTGATAAATGGTCAAAGGATATGAACAGACAATTTTCAGAGGATGAGATTGAAACTATTACCACTCATATGAAAGAGTGTTCCAAATCATTATTGATCAGAGAAATGCAAATTAAGACAACTCTGAGATACCACTACACACCTGTCAGATTGGCTAAGATGACAGGAAAAAATAATGATGAATGTTGGAGGGGATGCGGGAAAACTGGGACACTAATGCATTGTTGGTGGAGTTGTGAACGAATCCAACCATTCTGGAGAGCAATCTGGAATTATGCCCAAAAAATTATCAAAATGTGCATATCCTTTGATCCAGCAGTGTTTCTATTGGGCTTATATCCCAAAGAAATACTAAAGAAGGGAAAGGGACCTGTATGTGCCAAAATGTTTGTAGCAGCCCTGTTTGTAGTGGCTAGAAACTGGAAAATGAATGGATGCCCATCAATTGGAGAATGGCTGGGTAAATTGTGGTATATGAATGTTATGGAATATTATTGTTCTGTAAGAAATGACCAGCAGGATGAATACAGAGAGGCTTGGAGAGACCTACATGAACTGATGCTAAGTGAAATGAGCAGAACCAGGAGATCATTATACACTTCGACAACGATACTGTATGAGGACATATTTTGATGGAAGTGGATTTCTTTGACAAAGAGACCTGAGTTTCAATTGATAAATGACGGACAAAAGCAGCTACACCCAAAGAAAGAACACTGGGAAACGAATGTGAACTATCTGCATTTTTGTTTTTCTTCCCGGATTATTTATACCTTCTGAATCCAATTCTCCCTACGCAACAAGAGAACTGTTCGGTTCTGCAAACATATATTGTATCTAGGATATACTGCAACATATCCAACATATAAAGGACTGCTTGCCATCTAGGGGAGGGGGTGGAGGGAGGGAGGGGAAAAAAAAATCGGAACAGAAATGAGTGTCAATATAATGTAATTATTAAATAAAAAAAATTAAAAAAAAAAACAAAAAAAAAAATTTCCTTTTAGGAAAATCATTTTAGTGTCCACATGGTGAAGATTAGATTAAGGAAAATCTTGAGGCAGGTTATCTGGAGGCTGTTTTAAGAGTCTAGACAAAAGTTGAATTGGCTATGTGAATGAAAAGAACAGACTCATATAAGGGATATGGAGGTAAAATAAACAATATTGGGCAACTAATTGGATATGAATTATGTGGGTGAGGGAAAAGTCAAAGATTAATTCCTGCCAAATATAAGTATGAAAGACACACAGCAGACACAGGATAACTTTGGATGGGAAAGTGCCAACAACAAAGAGGAGAAGGGACATTTGAGTTGTCTTGAAGGCAGGTGGAGACTTTAAAGAGCTTAAGTGTGGATGGGGAGAACTATGAACCTGAAGGACAGTAAGAATGATAAGACAAAAACAGGGGAATTAAGAAAAGGAGAGTTTAAGAAGGGAAATAAATGAGATCCATTTTTTTTTAAATGTTGAGTTTTGATGTGCATTTAGGATTAGGTTAAGAATAATCTTCTTACTGGTGACCCTTAAATCCACTGGAGCAGATATAATCATTAATAGAGAGAATGAAGAAAGCAGAGAGTTATTAGGATAGAAATCTAGGAAACACCTTTAGGGTATACATGGCATGAATAGGGGCAGGATATGGATAATTATGTAACAGTATATAGGTCAGACAGGTAGGAACAGAACTTATACAAAATGGTGTAAGGAAAGATAGAACATCTGGTAGAATAAACTTACCATTTCAGTAGTTTGATGCTTTTGTTAAAAGAAATATGAATTTAATAGATTGCATTGTTTTTGTTCTTTTTGGAATCTACAACTTCTAGAATTGACATTTTCTTTGTCTACAGAAAAGGAGAGATCCAAATTTATGTATTTTTTAGATTATTCTCATAAAGGTATAAGGGATGGAAATATTCCCTGTTGTTCATTATAAGAAAGTGTAACATAATGTTTTATTAAAGCATTAAATTTTATGGAATTTAAAATTGGGTAAAAATGTATTTTCTGAAAGTTCCTTGAAAATAAACCCTTAAAAGGGAAAACAGAATGAGAAGGGATCCAGCGGAAATTTAGGTTATTTAAAATATATATATATCAATTCAAAATTTTTTAAAAATTGAGATTATTTTTATTGACTGATTATTTTTTCAGGCTTAATTCCATCAAATGTTAATCAGTAAATTTATTGATCATGGGGTTATAAGATTTATAGCTTGGAGGTAAGAAAATATTTAGTCCAAGTGGCTCATTTTGTAAATGAAGACTCTAAAGCATAAATTGGGTAACCTTTCCAAGGTCACATCAATACTAAGTAGCAGAGTTGAAATTTGAACCTAGATCTATATTTTACAATCACAGGATAATGAACCACTTCAAAGCACATCTAGCCCAACCTGCACTTGAACAAGAAAACCCTCTATAACATCCACAATAAGGACAACTTTAAATAAAATGGTGGTCAGTGAAATTTGTCCTCATTCTTTCATAGTCCACCTTCTCTAATTTTCCCAGTTTCACATTTACTCAGGGCTTGCATTGGAGAAATCCATCCTGATCAGTTCTTGTCATACACCATGCGTCTACTAGTCCCACATCTGGTTGTTATTAAACTCTTCTCTCTCTAATAAAACTCCTTTATTCCCCCTACCCATTCAGATAAGACTCTGTGCCTTCTGAGGTGATAATTATTCATTTAAACAAATTTTTGCTGGTGTGTTGGAGAAAATAATTCAAGACATTTTCTTAAGTTTAGTACACATTTTATAAATTCTTGTTGGATTAGATTAGATTGTATTGAGTTGTTTAGAAGCAACCTTTTCCTCCCAGGTAATATTTGCATTTTTAACAGTGACAGATGATGCTTCTGCCCTAGTGGTTTAATACAAAGTAATAACTAAAGCTCTTCAACACCAGGCAGAAGTTGCATGTGCATGGTGTTGTGCTGGTTATCTCTCTTATACGTGAAACAAGAAATAGACTATGCTACTTAGGTCTTCTAACATTATGGAATAAATATTGGATTGTGATTCTTGGTATTTTTCACATTTTCTAGAAATCTGTAAATTTTGCTTTTGGGATGAGACTAGCTTCATATTTATGTTACTATTGAAGTGATTATTATGGTGTTCATAAAATTTTTTCTCTTCTGAATTACTGTATTATCACATAATTGATCATATTGATTTTTTTCTTTAGTCTAATCAGCTGTTAAGATGACTGAGTCAACCAGAGTGAATCTTCGTGATCCCTTTATTTCTTTCTTTGAGTTTGACAGAGCTTGAAATGGAGTGTTCAGAAGAGTGAGTACAGTAATGAAAGTTTCAAAGGATGCCAGCTTGAGGAGAAGAGCAGACTATTCATAAGAGACTCACTCAGTACACTGTAAGCTTTCCTTGTGTTTGCTGGTTTATTAAAGGTTATTATCTGCAAGCATTCCTCTCCCAAGAAGGTCTTAATGCTTGCTATAGCATTGTGTGAAAATCATTTTAAAGATGTGACCATCAACTTCCAGAAGTTCCTCAAATATAGTATATCTCATTTGGAACAAGAATACTGTTTATATGACACGTATCCTGAACATTACCCTTTTCTTTTTCATTTTGGCACTGATACAGTCACATTTCACAGTTAGATATATATCAAATGGCATTTCCTGCTGCATTAGCTACTTTAGCAAAGACTAAATTTCTTTGGATTTAATTAGAAAGAAGTTATGAAAATTCTGGCTTTTTTGAATGTAACTTTACTTTCATTAGCCATGGTAGGTATTTGTATAGTTAGTGCCTACTGGCTACAGCAATCAGTTGTGGACAGTGGTAATTAACTTGGCTGTTTGAAGTTCTCTTCACAGTTATGCCATTAAATCTAGAATTTACTAAATCTTCAAAGATAGGAACTAAACAGAAGCTGATCTGATAATTTTAAAATGATATAGCCTTCATGGAATGTACTCCAGCCTTCTTCTAGCTTCTATCATATGACAGGTAGTGTCTCCTATTCCAGTTTTGTAAAGGACTCAAAAATATGTAGATTTAGGTTTCTCTTTACCTCAAAACTCTGATCTCTAGTTTTCATTTCATACTCTTTATGCTACCAGTTTTATTCTTTTCCTATTCTCTGTGGTTTTATTTACTTACTTATGCTTGGGTTTTTTTTTTTTGTTTTTTGTTTTTTGTTTTTTGTTTTTTTGCATTAAATCCAACTAAATATTTTAGATCTTTGTGAGGAAATTCTGTAATTAAAACTTTGAACTTTTGCCCAGGGTATTATATTCTTTACAACTGACTCTTAACCTCAGATTCTGATCTGTCAATACCAGCATATCAGATAATCAGTTCCTCTGTTCTATTCCCCTGATATTTTGGGATTAACTTATATAACCAGCAATTAAATTGTAAAGTCCTTAATGTTAGGGGCTGTTTTTCTTTTTTCTTATTTGTGTCTCTAATACTTATCACAGAGAAGGTTCTTATTAAATATTAACACCATGTTATGCTTGCTAATAAATTGTTATGTACTGGGATTCAATAACACTATGATTATATACTGTTTGGTTAACGCAGAGAATAGCCTTCTTTCAGAAACTAGCAAAAAAGAACAAGAAAAAAAACCCACCCAGTCAACATGTGGAATTGCTTTTTTGCAGGCTGAAAAGCCAACCAGTAATGTTAAAGGTGGTCATCAAATCTGGTTTCTAATATAATTCAAACTTACTCCTGCGGTGAATGTGATATCTACCTTGAACTTTTCAAAAAAAATCCTTTTTATTACACTATTTTCATTCATAAGGAAGGTAGAGCCAGATATTGCCTCATTCTCTAGATTAGATAGAAGGAAGATAGAACTAGATATTACCTTATTTTGCAGTTTGAAAAAATAGGTCAAGAGGTTAAGTTGCATATTCAAGGTCACATAGACAATCTACTAACAGAGTGAATGTACCAAGTAAAAGATGAACCCTGCTTATTACCCAGTGATATTTCATAGCCACAAAGTAAATAAAGAATTATAGTTTTACATTCACATCATTTAGATATTGAATCTTTTTTTAAGGGACATAATGTCTTAAGACTAGCAACTGAAGAACTTTGTACTCAAGCCTTTAAATTAAACCTTCGCTACACCCAGCGATACTATTATGCTCTTAAACATCTCCAGAGAATACTATATCTCTGTGTCTAGACAGTCTGTTTACTTAAATGTCTTTCTTTAGTAGGTACTTAATAAATGCTCAGCTGAATTAAATTGAATTGCCAAAAAAAACCCAAATGGAGTTAGGAAAAGTCAGAAACAACTGAACAACAACAGATTTAACTTTTCTTGACAGTCAAGATGTCCTGCAGTGTCCTCTAGAAAAAGAGGAAATTTAAGAGTTACTTTTGTCCTTGCCATGCTTGCGCTAATGTTTTATACTTTAGTTTTCAAATCTTACAGCAAACCTGCAAGCTAATAAATTAAATTGCATTGCTCAGCATTCCAGTGTGCATTCTAGGAATTAATCCAAAATGGTTTAGACTATTGCATGTTTCAGCACAACTGACTTTGGTCGTCTGCTATTGATATAGAAATGAAAGCACAGTGATGTTTGCTGAAAGTGGTATGTTAAAGTATCTTATAATGTAAATGACTGAGATTTTGAAAAAAAATTAATGTAAATATTTTAGAGAAAAGTGGAACCACAACAACAAAAAGCAGACAGACAGAAATGCAAAGAATTAAGTAACTCCTTTGCCATATGCTAAAATAAGAGATCTTTCTTACCTACTATGGGGAAAATCTGATAACAAAATCCATACTGGTTCCCAAATTTGTGCCCCTGCAGGCAATTAATGATAATGTGAAAGAAATGCACTAAGATTCTTTTTTTCTTAAAACAATCAACACATTGATTTTATATTCTTTTGGTGTTTTGTGCTGTCTCTGGGGTACTAAATCAGGGTTAGGAGTCAGATGAAACAGAATTAATTAAAGAAAAAAAACTCATGATAAGCTCAGGATAGATGGAGAAACTAAGGTAAATAAAACAGTCTCTATCCTGAAGAACCTAACAATCCAGTAGGAAAGTATATCACATAAACAAATAACAGAATGAAACATAAGTTGATAATAACTATGAAGGAAAAAGGATTCCTGGAAAGAAAGAGTGGTATTCAGTTTCACACTGCCAGTGTCTCTCTCCAGTTGTCATTATTGTTGATCTATCAACAAATTCACATGGAAATAGGAAGAAAAAGGCAAATGTGACAGATTAGTGAATTTCTTCTTTCAAGTATTACACATCATTGCTGTCCTATCTTTGTAATGATGCCTCGGAATTACGATAAGCCTTATACTCTTGAGCCTGAAGCCCACACATGATTATAAACTTGAGCTAAAAGGGATCTTGGAAACCACCAGCCCAACCCCATCTTTTATTGAGGAAAATGGAAGGAAATGGAAGCTCAAAGAAGTGATAACTTGCAAGTTAGTTAGCATGGCCATGACTTGAATCAAGTTTCACTGACTCAAAAACTCTTAGAATCCCCATTTTTCCTCCAAAACTCACTTCAAGCATCACATTCTATATGGGGCCTTTTCTTATATTTCCTCATTGTTAGTGTTTTCCCTCCAAAATTTTTATTTTGTTTTTGTCTTTTTATTTTTTAATTGTATTTATTTGGGGCAGGGAAGATATCATCTTGAAAGTACATATAGAAGAATGCAGAGCTTGGCCAATAAAACACGAGTCTTTCTTCTTCCTTCCCTCCCAAATCTGACTACTTGCCTATATCTTGTATATATTTCTACATGTATGACATCTTTGCTGATAAATGATAAACATCTTGAAGTCAGGAATTCTTTCATTTTGTCTCTGTGTGTCCAATATCTAGTATTTGCTGATTTTAAAAAAATATACATATGTAATATATATTTTATTACTACTCCCATCTCTGAACCTTCTGTAGGAAAGAAAATATTATAATGGTCTTGCTTTTGACATTAAAGTTGTCCATTATAAATATAGTAGCCATTTATTCAACTTTCAACAGATATTAATTAGATGCTTACTCTACATAGAGTGCTATGCCAAGCCTTTGTGAGAGTTACAAAGTTTAGATAAGGAACACAAAGCTTTCCCTTCTGGAGTTCACAGTCTAGTAAAGGGATGTAACACAAGTACAAATAAGTTTAATACAAAATATTTAGTAAGTTTCCTAGATAGATGTAATAAAAATTAAGATAGGCCTGACTTAAAGGTGGGAAAGTACAGGATATGTTCAACAGACAGAGGGTAATAATAACAATAGCTAGCATTTATATAACATTTTAAGATTTACAAAACCCTTTACAAATATTATCTCATTTGATCCTCCCAACAAACCTAGGAGGTAGGTGCTTTTTATTATTTCTAATTTATAGATTAAGAAACTGAGGCAGACAGAGACTAAGTGATTTCTCAAGCATCATAAAACTAGTAAGGGTCAGAACCTGGATTTGAATGTCTTCCTGACTATACTTTATCCACTATGCTATAAGTTTAAGTAAAGCAAAAAGAGGTGAAGGAAAAAAAAATTTAAGACTGGAAATATACCATTGTCTCAGATTTTGGAAAGGCTCAAATGCCAGCAAAAATCTTAACTTTTATTCAGTAAAATTAGTGAAATATTGAAAATTTTTGAGCAGAATAGCATAACTGGATCACTGCTTAAAGGTTAGTCTGAAGATTGTATTAAAGCAAAGGTTATAAACCTAAACTTGGGATCCAATGACTTCACATATAAACTTTGATGAGAGAAATTGCATCTTTATTTGAATATAATTGGTTTCATTTTTAATCTTCTATACTTTATTTTATGCATTTAATAACATTGTAAAAGGGGGTTTATTAGTTTCACCAGATTTCCAAAGAGGTCTGTCACACATACTTAAACATATTTACACACATATACATACAGGATAAAAAACTCTATTAAAGGGAAGGAGAATTTAAATGAGAAGCCCTATTTGAACACTATTGTTTTGGAAGACAAATAAAGTAGACAAGCAGTTACAAAAACGGAGCTTCCTCAAGGCTAAACTCAGATGTTGTTCAATCCTTCAGTCATGTCCAATTCTTCATGACCCCATGGACTATAGCACTCCAGGCCCTTCTATCTCTCTTAAAATCTGTCCAAGTTCATGTTCATTGTTTCCAGGATACTATCTATCCATTTCATCCTCTGCCATCCCCTTTTCCTTTTGCCTTCAATCTTTTCTAACATCAAATTCTTTTCCAATGAGTCCCATCTTGTCATTATATGGCCAAAGTATTTGAGCTTCATTTTTAGTATTGGACCTTCCAGTGAATAGTCTGAATTGATTTTTTTTTAAATATTGGTTTGATCGCCTTGCTATCCAAGGGACTTTCAAAACTTCAGCACCACAATTGGAAAGCATTGGTTCTGTACTTACCTTTTCTTTTAGTCCAAGTATCACAATCATAGACCCTATTGGATCTTTGCCAGCAAGGGGATATCTCTACTGTCCAGATTTGCCATAGCTTTCCTTTCAAGGAACAAGTATCTTTATTTCATGGCTGAGTCACCATCTTCAATGATCTTTGAACACAAGAATATAAAATCTGACACTTTCCATTTCTTTTCCTTTTGTTTTCCAAGAAGTGATGGGACCAGTTACCAAGATCTTAGATTTTTTTGTTTTGTTTTGATTTTGATGTTAAGCTTCAAGCTAGTTTCTACACTTTCTTCTTTCACCTTCATCAAAGGTTTCTTAATTTTTCTTTACTTAATGCAATCAGAATGGTATTATCAGTATATCTAAAATTGTTGCTCTTTCTCCTAGCAATCTTAGTTCTGTTTGTTTTTATTCTTCCAGCCTAACATTTCACATAATGTACTCTGCATATAAATTGAGTAAGATGACAACATATAACCTTGTCATATTCTTTTCCCATCTTAAGCCAATCCACATTTTATGATCATTTCTAACTGTTGCTTCTTGGCCTGCTTACAGGGTCCTCAGAAGACAAATTAGATGATCTGGTACTTCCATCTATTTGAGGACTTACCACATTTTGTTGTGATCTATCTGCAGTCAATGGCTTTGGATTATTAATCAGTGAAACAGAAGATGTTTTTTCTGGAACTTCCTTGCTTTCTCCAGAATTCAGCGAATGTTAGCAATTTAGCTGCTAATTTCTCTGCCTCTTTGAAAACCAACTTGCTCTTCTGAAAAGTCTTGGTTCACATATTGCTGAAACCTAGCTTGAAGCATCTTAAGCATAACATTTCTGGCATGTGAAATGAGAACAATTGTTCAGTAATTTGAATGTTCTTTGGCATTATCCTTCTTTAGCATTAGGAGATAAACCTGTTCCGATCCAGTGACCCCTGTTGAGTTTTCTAAATTTGTTGGCACATTGAGTGCAGCACTTTAACAGCATCATCTTTTAGATTTTAAGTATCTCATCTAGGATTTCATCACTTCCATTAGCTTTATTGTTAGCAGTGCTTCCTAAGGACCACTTGATTTCATTTTCCAGGATGTCTGGCCCTAGATCAGTAACCATAGTGTGTTCTTGTTAAACTCTTTCTTGCACAGTTCTTTTGTATATTCTTGCCCTCTCTTCTTAATATTTTCTTGTGCAATTAAGTCCCTATTGTTTTTTATATTTTATCATTCCTATTTTATATGAAACTTTCCCTTGATATCTCTAATTTTCTTGGAGAGATCTCTTATATTTCCCATTCTATTTATTTTCTTCTATTTCTTTGCATTATTCATTTAAGAAAATTTTATTTTTCCTTGGTATTTTCTGGAATTCTGCATTCATTTGGGTACATATTTATTTTTCCCTTTTCTCTTTTGTTTTCCTTCTTTCCTCAGCTATTTCTAAAGTTCCATTTTGCTTTCTTGGGGATGTCTTTTTGCTGCTGCTTCCTGTATAGTATTGTGAACTTTTTTGTCCATAATTTTTCAGACTCTTTCTACTAGATCTACTTCTTGAATCTATTCACTTTTACTTCAAATTCATTCCTTTATGTAGTTTTCCTAATTCCTCCACTTGTAAGTTCTTTTTCCACATTACTTTATATTTACTTTTCTGAATACTTGATGTGTACCCCCTCAGTGGCATATAAACTCCTTGAGGGCTGCAACTGTTTTTATTTCTGTCCTTATATTCCCAGCTCCTATACCTTGTGCAAAGTATATGTTCAGTAAACATTTATTGAATTGAATTATTTTGTCTTTGAAACCAAGAGAGCAAACAATATATAGCAGGAATCAACAAATGAAATTTTTTTTGAAGTGCTTATTACCTGCTAAGCATAGTGCTAAATTCTGAAGAATACAAATAGAAAAAGTGAGACAGAGCCTTATCTCAAGGAGCTCACTGTAATGGGTTAAATAACACATAAAAGAAAGCTTAGTTTTAAAAGATGGAAAAAAAAGCCCAGGGATATTTAGGATGTCAGGGTCAGATGACAGTGCCCAAGGATTTTCAGTCCTAGAGGCAGATCAAATAGTAAGACCTGGGGATGTTTCATCTCACTGGAAGGAATATAATTCATGACTTCCATTTTATATAAGCTATGTGAACAGTCACATGGCTGGATGAAGTCTGAGAGACCCAGGCTTGTGGAGGGGTTGTAGAGAAGGCCTAAGAGAAGGGAGATGTCCCTATTGCCAGCCACCGCCCTCCTTGCCTGACTCCTGAAGAACACGAAGGAGCAGGACATATCTGGTGATAGCTGGTCACATGTTTAGAGCTTGAAAGGACTTTTTACAGACGAGGAACTGAAACCTAGATAAGTCAAGTGTCTTACCTACGGTCATATAATTGGTAATAAATAGCAGGCCCCTGATTTGAAGTCAGGTGTTCTGACTCCACATCCTGCACTCTTTCCACAGCAATGTGCTAAGATAGAGTTGATCTGAAGAGGTCAAAGAGGCTGAGTACAGAAATAAGTAATAGGATCAATCAATTAGGAAGTACCTGAGGTCACTGGCAGCGCCAGAAGCTTGATTGCAAAGTGATAAGGAGAGAGCAATTAGCCAAGTAGAGGAAATTTTTTCCCAGAAATTTAGTTGTATTGTTTAGTCACATCCAGCTCTTCAGTATCCCATTTGGCGTTCCCTTGGCAAAGTTACAACTCTTCCCATTTCCTTCTAGAGTATGTCCCCACTGTTAATCTTTCAAAACCTGATACAACCTGGCCTAAATCTAGATTTCTAGCCTCATTATTCTTCACAAGTCATTAAGATCTAGTCAAACTGGCCTTCTCCCTGTTTCTCATATATTGTACTCCATTTCCCATCTCCATGGCTTTGTACTTGCAGTCCTACACGACTAAAGTGCACTCCCTCCTAAATAAGCTTTATTCAATAATTTTGTATATATTTGCATTTATTTTCTGTACATTTTTGTCTGTGTAATAGCTGACATTTATGTAGCATTTTAAAATTTGCCTGGTGTTTGTGAAGTGGGTTCTGTTATCTCCAGTTTATAAATATAAAAAAACTGAGGCTGAGTGGTTAAGTGAATTGTCTAAGGTCTTACAGCTTAAGTGTCTGAAATGGGATTTGTGCTCAGGTCTTCCTGATTCTACTATATCATCTAGTCTACATATGTGTGCATGCATATACATGTATTGTACACATATACATATGCACAAATATGTTGCATGTATAATCAAGTGTCCCATTTGTATCATGCATACATATGCATATGTAGTATATATGTGTAATATATTATATGCCTGTACTACATGTCCTGCAAATGTATACATCGTATTAATTTACATACATATATACATACATTAACTAGATGGCATAGGTGATAGATAAATAGTAGATACATATACAAACACACATAAATATATATATTTGCCAAAAAGTGGAATGTGACAAGATTATCACATCTTTATACCAGTTAAAGTTCTGAAAAGCCCCAAATGAAAATGAAGTGGGAATCAGAACTCACAAGAAGGAAGGATAAAGGACAGAGATGGAAAATTAAGTTGTCCTGCCCCCATTGATTGTTAGTTTTATGCTTTGTGATTGAATAGGCCCTAAAGACATGTCCTCTAGGAAACCCAACTCAGCATTCATTGGGATGCTTTAAGACACCCATATAAACCTTTCTAGGAATGACTGGTTAAGAAATGTGTATCCTTAGGGGTATCATTCAATACAAGTAGAGATAAAAACCTAGATGTATTTATGATGTTCTATCCATAAGAGAGTAGAGTGTAGCATCTTACAGTAAATTTCTTAAAGTTAGGAGGGACTTATTACCCTTCTCACTTTAGTACTTGTTGACACAGGTTTTGCTTGCCACCCGGGGTTATAGATTAAATTCTAATAACCTCCAAAACAAACAACAAGGGGAAGTACCATCCTGAAAGCTAGTTCTAATCAACAAAGGGGAGCCAGTTGCTAAAGTAATTAAAAAATAAAAGCTAGCCTTTAGATGATGGTCAGATTAAAAAGCACTTTTCACAAGTTAATCTCATTTGTTTCTCTCAAAAGCTCTGTACAATAAGTACTATTATTATCTACTTTTTACAAATGAGGAAACTGAGACTAAGAAAAGTTAAATGACAAAGAAGGAAAAAAATGGTAACTAGGAAATTTGTTTTAGATAAGGAAAGCAAAATTTCATGTATATTTTGAGGGAGCGTATTTCAAAGGGCTCAGAGAAAAAAAATAGGTGACTTCCAGTATCATAAAATATTACAAGAAATGTCATCCTTAAGAGGGGATGAGAAGCTCTCATGAATGAAATTTCAAACATAAACACAATTGAGTTCAAAGGAGGAAAAAAAAATGTTGGCAAGCTGTCTAAAGAGAGACTTATTGACCAAGTTAAATTCAAAAGGATATGTATTGAAATAGACACAAGGACAGATAATGGAATATGAATACAAAAGAGGGGTATGTCCATAAGAATTTTTAGGAACACTAAAACTGAGAATGAGCTGTGTCTAGGGATGAATGTTAATGATAATTAAATGATCTTTTTCTTTATTAGCTATATTAGGGAGAAGAGGGAGGTCAAAGTAGAGATAGGATTGGCCACTGCTTGAGATGGATAGAATGATAATAATAAATGAAATCAGAACTGGTGGGCTTTTATCTATCTATCTTTCTATCTGTCTGTCTGCCTGCCTGTCTGTCTGTTTGTTTATTTTACTCCAAGGAGAGTGAGCTTTCAGACCAGGAAGAATAGAATAGCCAAAAAAATTAGTTTACTAGGGAGTTGAGTTCAAATTGGTAGGACCAGACAAACTGTATCTCAGGTATTTAATATCTGTGATCTTAGAGGAATTGTGGAGAAAGAGACAGGTATGAGTGACAAGACTGGCAGTATACAAATATTGTCAGTATTAAAAAAAAAAAAAAGAAAAGAAAATCTTAAGATCCTGGAAAAATTCTAGGACATACTGTTAAAGGAACAGTTTATGAACATTTTAGAAAAATTGGTAGTTATTACTAAGAGGTAGGTAGAGCAGTGGATAGAGTACTGAGCCTGGAGTTAGGAAGGTTCATCTTCCTGAGTTCAAATCTGTCCCTAGACACTTACTTGCTGTGTGACCCTGGACAAGTCATTTAACCTTTTTTGCTTCAGTTTCCTCATCTGTAAAATGAACTGGAGAAGGAAATGGCAAACCACTCCAGGATCTTTGTCAAGAAAATTCCAAATGGGATCATAAAGAATCAGATGCAACTGAAAATTGATTCAATAATAACAATAAATGTTGCTTCATTCACAATAGATTGATTATTCTTTCCTTTTTTGATAGAATTACTAGATCAAGAGATTTCCATGCTATACTAGGGTTCTAGCAAAGCATTTAACATAGTTTCTATTGCTACCTTTGGTTATAAGATAAGACACGAGATTTCAGCAGAATGTCTGACAAGGTTTTTCATTTTGTCCTCATAGATAAGATGGAAAGATATGAGGTAGATATTAGTACACTTGGTTAAATATAGAACTGATTAAATGGCAGAATCCAAAGTGTAATTATTCATTAATGAATCAGTGTCAAGTTGGACTCTGATGGAGTGCTCTAAGGAACTGTACTCTTGAACGTGTGCTATTTGACATTTTCCTTGAAAATATGGGTGAAGGTCTAGATGACATGCTATCAAATTTGTAAATGACACAAAGCTGAGAGTGATTACTAATATGAATGACAGAGGATATAATGATGAATTGAATCTAATAGGAAATTTAATGGGTATAGATATAATCTTAAAAATTAATATCAAGTATAGGGTTGGGGAGATGTAGTTAGAAAACAGGTTATGAAAATAAGATCTGGGAATTTTAGTGAATTACAATGTTTGTATATTTCAACAATGTGACCAGGACAGAGTTGGGCCCCATTAAGAGAAGTATGATATCTAGTATGAGAAAAGTAACAATCCAGCTGTGCCCTAGTCTCATTAGATAACACATCATGAAGAACATTCATAAGTTGTGTCCAAAACATGATAGTAGCAGAAACTGTGACACAAAAGAATATTTAATTTTGACAAGAGAATAATTACTGGGTACATAAAAGAATTCAAGAAATCCATCTTGTTTTGCTTGGCCCCAGCTGGCAGAACTAAAACAAAGAATTAAAAGTTTCAGAAAGATAGAGTTAAGCTTAATATAAGGGAAAATTCACCAATAATTCAAGCTGTGTAGCAGTAGTAGAATGTTCTACTTGTAGTAGTAGGAATACTTGTTAGAATCAGTAACATTCTTATTTATCTATTAGTTGTTCTAAGTCAGTCAGCAAGCACTTATGCTTTGCCAGCCACTGTGCTTAGCATATAGGGAATAATGAATAAATGAAAAGACCTTTGAGATATCTTCTAACTCTGAAATACAGTGATTCCGATTCTGTGTAAAGGCCAGGTCATTTCTGATTGGAGTCATCAGGCAATGCTACATAGAAGAGGGAGGATTTGGCTGTGCCTAGAGAAATGAATGAGATTTCAATAGGCAGAGAAGAAAGAATTCTCAGTTTGTGGGAAAGAAAATAAGAAAAGGAACAGAAAAGTAAAGTTAGTTTAGTAGAACAATAGACCGATTTAATTAAATTGGAAAATTCTTTAGAGCAAAATTGGAAGATAAATGGAAAGTTATGGGGAGATGTCAGACATAAGATTTTTATACTTTACTTTTCAGATAATAAATTGAAGTTTTCTGATCAGGGGATTAATATGATGAAAGTGGTATTTTACAAAGTGTATAGAAAAGATTAGAAAGGGCATAATAATATAGGAAGAGACTTTTCAAAATATTTTGGAAGGTTGTTAGCTGAATTAGCTATGAAGTAGTGAGAATCCAGTGGCATTGGATTTAGAAAGATATAGGTGAATGTGAGGGACATTATTTGGATACTTGTCATTTTTCTTTTTTGAATTTTCTTCTAGGTCATGTCCCCTAACCTTGGATGCCCATTCTTAGATCCTTTTCTCTTCTCCTACAGATTTAGTTATTATTTTTATCCTGATAGTTCTTGAAATTTACCTTTTCAGACCTAACTCCTTTGCTGCCATCTCCTGTTACTCCTCCACCAGCCTATTGGACATCTCAAGCTGAATGTCCTTTATATATATCTATATTAAACTCAACATGTCTTAAATGAATTCCTTATCTTTTCTCCCAAAACTCTTCCCTCTTCCAAACTTTCCTATTATTGTTGAAGGTACCACCATCCTCCCAGTCCTCTTGGCTTAGAATCAGAATCAGGACTCTTCCCTCTCAATCAGCTTCCTTATCTGATCTATTGTCAAGGCCTGCCTGTCAGCTTTACCTTTGCAACTTCTCTCCTATATGCTTTTCCTCTCCTCTGACACTGCTAGTGCTATGTTAAAGCTAGGTAGGGCCTTTGAATTTATGAAATACTAGATTACTATGACCATTTACAACTATGTCTTATGTGCCTAATTTATTCCATTGATGTACCATTCTGTTTCTTAGTCAATACTAGATACTTTTGATGATAACATTTTTATAATACATTTTGAGATATGGTACAATCAGGCCACAGCCTTCCTTCATATTTTTTCCATTAATTCCTTGATGTTCTTGACCTTTTGTTCTTCCAAATGTTATTTTTTTCTAATTTTATAACATAACTTTTTGAAAGTTTGATTGGTATGGCATTATTAAGTAAATTAATTTTGGTAGAATTGTCATTTTTATTATATTGCCTTAGTTTTCTCATAAGCAATTGAGATTTTTCTAATTGTTTAGATCTGACTTTATTTGTATATCATATAGATCCTGGGTTTATCTTTATAAGTAGCCTATATTTATTTATATTTATATTATCTACAGTTATTTTAAATGGAATTTCTCTTTCTACCTCTTGCTGCTAGACTTTTTTGGTTATATATATATAAATGCTGATGATTTATAAGGGTTCATGTTATATTCTGTAACTTTGCTATAAAGTTATTAATTACAAGTAGTTTTTTAGCTCATTCTCTAGGATTCTCTACGTATATTATCATATCATCTGCAAAGAATGATTAATTTTATTTCCTCACTATCTTTTCTAATTTTTCAATTTATTTTTCTTATTTTATTTCTATAACTAAAATTTCTGGTAGAATATTGAATAAATAGTGGGAATAATGGACATTCTTGCTTTGCCCCTGATATTATTGGGAAAATTTTAGCTTATCTCCATTATAGGTAATGCTTATTGATGGCTTTAAACATATATATATTCCATTTATTTTTTTTTTTTTTTTTTTGCTTTCTGGTGTTGTTTTTTTTTTTTTTTTAATGGGAATGAATGTTGTATTTTGTTAAAAAGCTTTTCTTGCATCTGTTGAGATAATTGTATGATTTTTACTGTTTTAGTTATTGATATGGTCAATTATGTTGATAGATTGCCTAATATTGAATCAGCTCTTCATTCCTGGTCTAAATCTACTTAGTCATAGTATAGGATTCTTCTGATATATTGTTGTAATGTCTTTGCTAGAGTTTTGTTTAAATTTTTTGCATAGATATTTATTAGGGAAATTGGCCTATAGTCTCCTTTCTCTATCTTTGCCAGATATCAGTACCATATTTATGTTATGAAAGGAATTTGATAGAACTCTTTCTTTATCTATAGTTTATATAGTATTGGGATTAATTGCTCTTTAAATGTCTGGTAGAATTCACTTGTGAACCCATCTGACCCTGGGGATTTTTTCTTAGGGAGTTCATTGATGACTTTTTGAATTTCTTTTTCTAAGATAGGATTGTTTTCTTTTTTTTTTCTCCTGTTAGTCTGAGCAATTTATATTTTTGTAAGTATTCTTTGATTTCAATGTAATTTTTTAAAGCACATTTTACACCCCTTACTCAGTAAACTCCAGTGGTTCCCTGTCACCTTCAGAATCAAATATAAAATTCTGTTTGACATTATCATTTGCTTTCCTCTCTTGCTTTTCCAATCTTATTTATAACTTGCTTTCTTCTCCTGCTTTCCCAATCTTCTTATATCTCCCACCCCTAAATACTCTGTGATCCAGAAGTAAGATACCCAGTCTCTCAATTCTGGATATTTTCATTAGCTGCCTCCCATACCTGGAATTCTCTCCCTCCTCAAATCTGCTTCTTGGTTTCCCTGGCTTCCTTCAAATTCCAGGTAAATTTCCTCCTTCAACAGGAAGCTTTTTCCAATTCCTCTTATTTCTAATCTTTTTACTCTAATAATTATCTCCGATTTTTTCTATAGTTTGTGCATAGTTTGTTTGCATATTCTCTCTCCAAGTACATTGTCAGGACAGGGACTTTCTTTTTTTTTTTTAATTTAATTTTATTTTATAATAACTTTATAGTAACAGAATCCATGCCAGGGTAATTTTTTTTTACAACATTATCCCTTGCACTCACTTCTGTTCTGATTTTTTCCCCTCCCTCCCTCTACCTCCTCCCCTAGATGGCAAGCAGTCCTATATATATTAGATATGTTGCAGTATATCCCAGATACAATATATGTTTGCAGAACCGAACAGTTCTCTTGTTGCACAGGGAGAATTGGATTCAGAAGGTAAAAATAACACGGGAAGAAAAACAAAAATGCAAATAGTTCACATTCGTTTCGACAGGGACTTTCTTTTGCCTTTTTATCCCCAGAATTAAATAGAGGCATGGTCCATAGTAAGTGCTTAATAAATATTTATTAACTGAATGAATTATTAGAAGCACAAGGAAAAGAAATGAGTCATATGTGACCGAGCCTTAATCCCATGTTACTTAAATTGCTTTAATTATTAAATCAGTCCCATTAAAAAAATTAGGGAAGTTGGAAGCAGAATCTGATTTTGTGAATGATCGGTTCTTCTCATATTGGGAAGTGTCTTAAAAAGATCCTGACAGCCATAGGCTTGCTTCATTCACTTCCTAGATTACCTCATAAATAGTTCTCTGTTTACTAGTGCATCATATTGATTTTCCTGCTTATCTGTTCAGATGCTTAACCTATTGCTTTGCCTTAATCTCATGTAACTTTATGCTCCTTAACCTTGTCATGTGTTTTAAATTTCAGATTCATTACTTTTTATGGTGACCACTAATACAAGTAACCAAGTAAAAAGAAGGAAAATGCTGTTATTTCTGGCAATCTACATAGTCTGGAAGTTTTTCTTTCTTTCCCTCTATTTCTCTCTCCCTCTGTCTTATGTTTTCCTTTTTCTCTCTTTCTTTCCTTTTTCCCCTTCTGGCTTTTTCTTTCTTATTTGCTGAGTAGTTTGCTTTCTTTTTCAGGGATAAAAATATATTTCCACTAATTTCTCCTATATGATATTTGGTATTCTGCAAAATTCATATATTTTGTTCCATATTATGATAAATGAATATCCATATCTACCCAAAGATACTTTATTTCTTGGAAACAGTTGGCCCATATTTTGTATATTAACTAGTTTCACAAGCATTTGTTAAGTGTTGACTGTGTACTTGCCTCTGGAAATAAAACAAACAAAAAAAAAAAAAGAAAGAAAGAAAGAAAATTTGCCTGGAATTTACATTCTACTGTAGGAAGGGGAAGGAGGGAAAATTATAACATGTACAGAGTTAAGTAAGTACACAAAATGTGCAAAATAAATGTAAAGAAATCTCTGGAGTAGGGATGATTTTAATAACTAAGAGCATTAGGCAAACTCAGCATTTGAACTGAGCCTTGAAGAGATTCCAATAAGTCTAAGAGGAGAAGCTTCTGAAATCACATATAGTCAATCATGAAAGTCAAGAAATCCTGTTAGAGTGGAAATATGCTATAAATTTAGTATTGGTCAAATTCTTATTTTTATTTGCAAAACCTTTTGTCATGTAAAGGATAAAAGATTTATCTCTTGAGAACCCCCCCCCCCAAAAAAAAAGGAGTCTGATGTCATTGATTTCAAGATAATTTTTCCCCCCTGTGGAAATTAGGATTAGGAGACTTGCCCAGGATCACACAGCTGGGATGTGTTAAGTATCTGAGACCATATTTGAACTCAGGTCCTCTTGACTTCAGGGTTGGTGCTCTATCCACTCTATCCACCTAGCTGCCCCTAGATAATTTCTTAGATGTCATTAGTGTTCCCAGAAAGCTACAGTATACAATAAAATAAAGTAAAATAATAAAAAGCTCTAGTTTTCATTGTTCTGTCACAGTTAAAAGTTTATGGGGCTATCTAAGACCAAGCAAAATAGTGAATTTTCCCCTTAGTGCCTCCCACCTCTCTACTTTTTTAAACCAGGAAAGAACCCAATAGCAGCCACTTTATTTGATGTACCTAGTTTCAACCAATATATTCTATGTAGGAGGTATTTATATTTTAATTTTACTCTCTAATTATGGAATAAATTACATTGTGCCCATTAAAGGTATTTGAAGGATCAGTAAGCATATGGGGAAAATATTTGAGGTATTAAGGAGAATTTCTTGATTCTTTTAAAATTATACTGCAATTACTCTTCCTAAGGTTCTGAAGATAAGCCAGTCTTATTCAATGAAAGGTAGAAAGTAGAGCCATAAAGGACAGTTGATTTTTAAAGAGACAACATGGTATAGGGGAATAAATTGTGAATTTAGAGCCAGAAGAAATGAGTTTGAATCTTGAAATGTATTTACAACCTGAATTACCTTGGAGAAGAAGGCAGCTAGGTAGCACAGTAGATACAGGTAAAGAGAATAGATAGTCCTGTGACAATCACAGGAGGGTCTGTGTCTGTCTGTCTGTCTGTCTCTCTCTCTTTTACATTTTGGTGGCAAGATTCTTGCGAGATGCTCCCTAATAACTGACCCCACACCTAGAAAAAGGTCATCTATCTAAGAGCCACTATGGCTTGAGAAGGGACTGAGGAACATCAATATGGTGTTGACTGCCCAATAACTCCAGGAAAAATTCCAGAGGTTTGTATACAGCATTTGTAGAGATGACCAAGACTTTGATATTGTCAGTTGTGAGGGCTTATGGAATATTAAGTCAAAATTCTGTTGTCCAGAGAAGTTCATAAGGATGGTCTGACAGTTTCATGATGGCATGCTTGCCCGGGATCTGGACAATGGTCAATGCTCGAGCTTTCCCAGTGCAGTGAAACACAGCTGTGTGCTTGGTCCCATGCTTTTTAGAATGATGTTTTCAGCCATGGTGTCAAACACCTTCAATGAGGACAATATGGCATCAAGTCAGCTGCCGCACTAATGGTAAATTCTTGGTGCATGACTTTTTGTTTGCAGGTGATTTGCACTCAGTGCAGTGTCTGAAGCAGAGACACAACAAAGTATGGGTCATACTATACTGGTGCTAATTTTGGCTAATTACCAAGAAAACCTAGGTCCTCCATCATTCAGCAGCACACCATCCATATCATCAACCATCAATTACAGTAAATGATGAACTTTTGGATGATGTGAATAAGGTCACTTACCTTGGCAGTATACTATACATGGGTGTCCATGTTGACAATGAGATTGACACACGTATTGCCAGCGCTAGCTCAGTCTTTGGGAGGCTTTAATGGAGAATGTGGGAGATGAGAGAGATTAGACTGACTATTAAATTGAAGGTCTACAATTTGTGCTGATCTCATTGTTGTATGCCTGTATAACCTGGACATTTTGCCAGCGCCATGACAGCAAACCGAATCCCTTCCATTTGAATTGTTCAAAGTCTTCCTAAGATCCCCTGGCAGGATAGATACCAGACATTGAAGTCCTTTCTTAAACTAAACTGCCAAGCATTCCAACTGCACTGCAAAAAGCCCAAATCTGTTGGGCTGGCCACAATATTCATGCCAAATGTACGCTTGTCAAAAAAATTATTTTACGAAGAACTCACCCAGGATAAGTGCTCACAAAGTGGTCAGAAAAAGCAATACAAGGACACACTCAAGGCATTTCTCAGGAACTTGAGAATCAATTGTATGTCGTGGGAGACATTGGCACAGGATTATCCAGCATGGTATGCCCTCATCAGAGAAGGTGCTGTGCTCTATGAGCAAAGCAGAACTGAATTAGCCCAAAGGAAATGAAAAATATGCAAACTTAGAAAAGTCACCTAAATGTTCATATGGACATCTGACATGTAGCAGAGTGCTCCAAAATTTTATTGATCTGATTAGCCAGAGTCAGACACAGTCTATTCCAACATAGTGATGTCATTTTGGTTCTCTTTGAAAAGGAAGGACAACTACAACAGATAAAGCCCCAGGCCTGGAGTGAGGAAGGCTCATCTTCCTGAGTTCAAATCTGACCTTAGAAACTTACTAGCTATGTGACCTTGAGCAAATCACTTAACTCTTTTTTCCTCAGTTTCCTCATCTGTGAAATGAACTGAAGAAGGAAAGTGCAAAACACCCCAGTATCTTCACCAAGAAACTCCTCAATGGAGTCACAAAGAATGGGATAATGAAAACAACAAATCTTGGTCTTTAGACGCAGGCTTGAACAGTATGGAAGCAGAATCTCCGTGACCGTCTTCTTCCTCATCTACTGCAAAAAGTGACTCTGGCTTGTCTTACTCCACCTCCTAGTCCCTCCTACAATCCTCTGTATACACCAATCATTGAGCCAGCACAGGATAGTGGGAAGACCCATTTTCCAAGCATATGCCCATAGAGTATTGTCCAATCAGTAATTAGCCCTAAGTGCATCAACCGACCTCAGTGCAACAACTCAAGAATTTCAGCCCTCTACAAAAAGGGAATAAAGTAAAAATTTTGTTTATATAAAAAGATTAGCTATTGTCATTTAAGTGAAGCTGCTTGCCATTTATTCCTTGTTTTCATGCAGTAAAATGACAATTATATTTATTATTAAATATGTACCTGGTTGGTTGTCAGTTTAGATTTCCATTTCCTGTACAAATATGCTCGACATCTGATACCACTCCACTTTTCTAATGTTTACTACTGTGTATCTTCTGTATTTATGTGTGCATTACTTTCTTTTCCATATCTTGGGTATCCTCCTTCAAACCCTTTCAAACACTGATGAAAATATTAGTAGAGAGCAGATTTTCACTAGTAATATACTACAGTGGACTACTTTTTTATCATCATAAAGTTGACTGAAAGATGTAGTCCACTTGGGCTGAGTAAGTACCTCAAGGACATTTATGTGGTCTCATATCTCATTAACCATTTTAGGTATTGCTAAGACTCTATTAGTTATTTTTGTTCTTTTCAAAACCATTCTCTTTGATAGAGAAAAGAGAAACAAAATTAGTTTGGGATAATATCTATTCTTACCAGATTATTTTAGGTATCTTCCGTATCTGGCAGTCTCATTTCTGTCCACATAAATCAACACTGCCAAAATGATCTTTTTATACAGATATTTGGCTATGTCCACCTTCTGCTGAAATAAACCTTTATTGATTCCTAGTTGCTTGCTGAGTAAATTTCATACTCCTTTTCATGGTATTCAAGAGCCTCTAAAATCTAATGCTATCCTGGATTTCTACCATTATTTCATATTACTCTACTTTACAAACAGCCAAAGTTGGAAATTTTCTCTTCTGCCTTGTGCTATTTACATTCTCATTTCTGTCTGGAATGTCCTCTGACTTCCTCTTTGTTGAATTCTTACTAATCTTTTAAAACAAAGTTAAAATGCTTTCCTTTGGTGATTGTGCTAATCCCCCTATTGATAATATGTCTTATCCTAAAACTCATATAAGTTTGTTTTTAAATTCTCTAATGTATTTATGTACTGTTTTTATATTTTATTTATGTTTGGGCCATCTTCTTGGTAAGGTCTAAATGGTAAGGTCCACAAGGGAAAAGATAGTATCTTTTTTGAATTATTTATTTCCCTCAGTGTCTAGGGCAGTGTTCTCTAAATAGAAGGTAATTAATAAATGTTTGCTTTTTTTCTTAAATATGATGACAACACTCAACTGCTTATACTAAAATTTGTGAGCTTGCTCATCGATATAATCAGCAATAGTAAAAGGTATCAAATATTACTCTAACATTTAATTCTTTAGGTAAAAATAAACAAACATATCCATCTCATTATGCAAATTTCTTTTCTTCTTTATTAATGGTAAAATTATATGTATACTAAAGAATTGTTTTAAAATAAATTTTTTTCTGATTTGTCACTAGTAAATGTTTGATTTGTATATCTATTTTATATACTTAGAATCATGTAAAAATTTCTTGGGTGAAAAGGAATTGTAAGTGAAAAAAAGATTAAGAAATCCTGATATGAACAACTATGGACCAACAAGAGATAAAGAGAGGATAACTTGAAGGTTATCTTTTACCAGATCCTTCAGAGTCACGATTGCTCAAAATGAGAAAACAAATCTCAGAAATTCAGTCAGTTCTTCCTTATTCATTTTGGGAGAAAGAACCAGAAATGTAGCTATTTTAGAAAGTTAGCCTATCATCAGTTGACCACTCCATTTTGAAACTCTAGTTTGTCTTAGATCTTATGACAATAATTTATATTTCTTCTTCCTCTATCTTCCTCTTTCTTACTTCCTATTTACCATCTAAATCTGGATAGTTACCATGATTAGATTTTCAATTATTGGGGGAAATGTGTTTTGTAATCACTGAAGCACTATGATAATGTAAAATATTATCATTCACATGTGTATACCTAATCTTTCTAACTAAATTATGATCAGTTTGAGAGGTAAGACTGATCTTTATATGCTTCATTAAATCTTGTACGGAACTTTGTACTTTGCAATTGTTAGATAAATATTTGTTGATTAAATTCTCTTTGAGTGACATTCTTTAGAATTCCTTATAAATTAAAACTTTAGTTAAGTAAACCTCCATATTTCAATTTGATTAAATATTCATTAAGTATTTGCTATATATAGGAGGTTACTGAGCATAAGGGATACAAATATAAATTTAGATGTAGTTTCCTATTCTTAAAGAGTTTACTATCTATTAGTGGAGTTAATATATATACACAAGTTATTGTAATACAAATTCAATAATAATTATAAAAGAGATGGTACTTCTGGTTTGTAGCCCTAAGTAGATTTTTTGTTCTTGAAGGGCCATGGTCAAATCATCTGTGAAGGCCAGGGCAAATTTTTGCAGCCTAGAGGCAGGGTTTCCACAGCCCTGGGAATATCTGTACTTTATTTCCTGATTTGTAACTAATTTTCTGGCCTGAATCTTTAGCCCAGCAAATATATTTTTACTTCATCTTTATTCCTAGGATTTTAGAATTTTGCAATTCCTGATACTAATCCAATTTATCCTAAGTGGTACAGTGGAAGAACATTGGGCCTGGAGTCAGAGAGACCTGAAGTAAAATCCAGTTCATCCATTTAAAAATCTGTGTGACCCTTGGTGAGATACTTCACCTCTGTTTGTTTTAGTTTCCTCAAGTATAAAATGGGGTTGTTAATAGCATCTACCTCATAGAGTTGATATGAATTAATACAATATTTTGTAAATGAAATAATATTTTGCAAACTGCATAGTCCAGGGTTTGATATATAATATGTACTTAATAAATGTTCCCTTCCTTTCCTCTCTCAACTGGTATCCTGCCTCCTTTGCTTCAGATGGGGCCTTTGTGCCTACATATATCTGGTCTAACTTCAGAAGGATATGATCATTTGTATTTGTATTTTAAGAATAAGGCTCATTAAATATTTGATCTGGTGTTCGCTTTCCTTTGATACCACCTCTCTCTAAAAAAGGATTCTAGGCTATTCTGAAACCTACTACTGTCTAATTAAAATAATTCCCTTTCTTCAAGATCCAACTCAAGATCCATTTCCTTCATAAAATTTTCCAGTATTCTTTTAATTTAGAACTTTCTCTTTGAATTTCTTATAGCATATTGTATGTTCATGAGGAGAAGTGCTAGGAGCTCATGTAAGACTTCCTTGGATATAGATATTTAGAAAAGTACTTGACCATTTAAATTCTCTGATAATAGCCAGCAGATCATTACAATAAATCTGATTAAAGTTTAGGAATTATAATATTTATTGTTTGTAGAAGAGCCCATCAGGCATCCAAATTCAGATTTTCATGAATGTATCTTTTTGTAGATTGTGATATTCAATTTTGTGAATAGTAATGGCCATACTGGATCTGGAAGGCCCATTCTATCCATTGGCATATCCTTCTTCTCCCTTCTCCTAGTCTACATTCTGATAAGATGGCCTCTTCCAAGTAATATACCAGATATACTGATATACTGTACATAAATATATATATATAGTGTGTGTGTGTGTGTGTGTGTGTGGAGAGAGAGAGAGTGAGAAAGAGAGAAAGAGACAGACAGAGAGAGAGAGAAAAGAGAGGAGAGTGAGAAAGAGAGAAAGAGACAGACAGAGAGAGAGAAAGGAAAGAGGAGGGAGAGAAAGAGAAAGACAGAGAAGGAAGGAGAAAGAGAAAGAGAGAGAAAGGGGGAGATAAAGAGAGAGAAGGAGAGAGAGAGGGGAAGAGAGAGAAGGAAGGAGGGAGGGAGGGAGAGAGAGAGAGAGGGAGTGCCAAAAATCTAAGAGTTACTAGCATCAAGTGCTGATGGCATTCAGCATTCCATAGTTATAGTAAAAAGTCTTAGTTTTCCACTTTTTAACAAATAGTATCAGGCTCAACATTATAAGGAGAGAGCCACTATCACTCCTTTCCAATTTCAGCATGCAGCAAATCTTCTCTGAAACACTTAAGAAGTAACATAAGCACAAATCACAAGTGGACATGAAAGAGTCCCATTGGAGGGAGTAATTACTATGCCAGTGAAGTAAATGGACTTTAGAATACTGATTGAGTATCCCCATGAAAATGTCCAGCCAGAAACTGGAAGTGGAGACTAGAGGTGAGGATCAAAAAATGATAATTTTGATTTAGAAGTCATCCATATATAAGTGATTGTGAAATTCATGGGAATTCAGCTGTTAGAATGTCACCTATTATATCTTCTATTTTCATACTTCCCCCCCTTCAAGATGATACCTCTATTACCTATGCTCTATTTCTGAATTATTTCTCTGATTTTTTGTGACCTGGAGAAACAAATAACCAAATTGATTTGTAAATTGACAAATACATTGTGTAAATTAAAAACAGGGATTATGTAGACCAGGCAAACCATAAAAAGTTGACCAAATAATGATGATAACTTTGGCCAACCAGGGAAAATGCTTGCAATTTGATAGTTGAATAGTGGCAGCTAAATGATTCAGTGGATAGAGTACTTGTTTTCTTGAGTTCAGATAGACACTCAGTTGCTGTGTTACATCAGGCAAATCACTTAACCTTATTTGCCTCATTTTTCTCATTTGTAACATAAGCTAGATAAGGAAATGACAAACTACCCCAGTATCTTTGCCAAGAGAACCCTAAATGAGGTCACAAAGAGTCATATACAATTGGAACAGAACCAAGAGTCAGATTTTGATTAAGTCCTAAAAGACTGGAATAAAGTGAATAAATATGAACATGTGTGTTTTGTACGGCAATTTTGTCTGTGTAGCTCTTTTTAAATATATATCTGGGTTTATGACTATGTTAGGTATAGTTGAAATTTCCAGAATACTGACCTGATAAATAAAATGTGACAGTATATTCTTAAGGAATCTAATTCCAAGATTGAGATTTTGAACTTGTTGACAAACTTATTTTCCAACATACATGCATGCCCATACATATATGCATTCACTTGAAAACTTTATAAACTCTAAAACTTGGAAATAGCCCAAGTCATTTGAGATTTTGCTAACTTGAAAATATTGGAATATTGTGTCCACAAATTAGAAATATAGTAACTCAATTTTGTGGCACAGTTATTATTTGGAAAAAACTCATCGAGGGATGTAAACTCTCTGAAAAGGATTATTCTTCATTTTTATCAAGTATCAGAAAACAGTTAAAACTGCCCAACCATATGGCCAATAGCCATTCAATAGAGAGTCCAATAATTCAACATAATGAATCAGTTTCTAAGAGAAGGCAATAGTGTGGGTTGTTGTGTTACTGAACCATAGAAAAGCAGATTTACTCTTAGAGGTTTCATTCTTTTATATTCTATATTCAGTTTTTCCTCCATAGAAAACTGCTACATTTAAAAGTTATTAAATTAATATTTTAGAAAATCAATTACTGTTATTTTCTTGTATTTTTTCTTCAAACAATTTCAAATCAAGTCTGCACATCTAAAATAGATTCATCTAGGGCATTATACTTGTATATCAATATAGATACACATAACACATTTGCACGTGTTGTTGCATAAATATATACATTTTATAGTATATATCTACTTAATTTAATTATATGTATTTACAAAAATATGCTTACATATGTGTATATGTTATGTATATTTGTGTGTATATGTATACTAACCACTCGTTTTCAGTTTCTTGAGTTATATTGTTGTTCAGTCATTTCAGTCATGTCTGACTTTTTGTGACACCATTTGGGATTTTGTTGGCAGGGATACTGGAGTGGTTTGCCATTTCCTTCTTCATCTCATTTTTAGATTAGGAAACTGAGGCAAACAGGGTTAAGTGACTTGTCCAGAGTCATCCATCTAATAAGTGACTAAGGTCAGATTTAAACTCAGGAAGATGACTTTTCTTAACTCCAGATCCAGCACTCTCTGTAGTGTACCATCTAGCTTCCCCTATGCTATATGAGGGGATAGGAGAAGGGGACGGGGGGAAGGTATATCTATAAATATATATGTGAATATGTGAATTTATACACACAATAATGTATAATTTGTGTGCCAACATGTGTATACTCATATATTGTCCTAGTTGAAATGTGTGTCACACACACACACACACACACACACTCATCTTTTATATTACAAGTTTGTCCAATGTTGGAATTCATGAAAGAATTATATAAATAATAAATGTAGGAAAACTTTTTAACTTTTTTTTTTTTTTTGCCGAGGCAATTGGGGTTAAATGACTGCCCAGGATCACACAGCTAGGAAGTGTTAAGTGTCGGAGGTCAGATTTGAACTCAGGTCCGCCTGACTTCAGGGCTGGTGCTCTATCCACTGCACCATCTATGTGCCCCAACTTTTTAACTTCTTAAATGAGAAACTTATTAAAATGAGTATATACTTCTCTGTCTGATTAGAAAACATAATGAACTTAATGTAATCATTTCTTGATAATACTTTGTCATGATGAACAGCAGCTATTGCACTGTCCAAATATATAGGATCTAACTGTAAATGCAGGTGCAAATGTAGATAGTATATGTAGAGCTGAAGGGTGCCGAAAAATATTGGAGACAATAATGCTATTGTATATTAGATAGCACAATGGCTTTGGAGTTAGGAATCTCAGTTCAAATCCTGCCTTTGATAGTCACTACAAATATGACCTTGGGATCCCATTTGAATTTAGAGGAGTACTTTTATTCCTCCATTACTTGTGGCTGGATTTGAACTCAGGTGCTCCAGACTTCAGGATCATGCTTTATCCACTATACCATCTAGCTGCCCCTCTTCCATTACTTGAGAGAATAACCCAACCCCATTTTTCTGGCAATTCTCAAATAATTTAGAAGTATACTATAAGTGTAAAATGGCCTTTGGTTTTTGTTCTTACTTTTAAAACCCAATCACTTTTTATTATTTTTGTTTTTCAAAAATTGCCCAATTATCTTGGAAAAACTTATCTATTTTTGGCCCCTCTATCCCTGTACTCTTCAGCATCTGGAAATGTGGTTTTCTTCTTTCTTAAATATTGACCTCCTATTTAATCCCCTCCTATGGCTCCTAATTTCCCTGTTGAATTTGATGCATTTCTATACCAAGTTATTTCTAGGGGTGTGTGTGTGTGTGTGTGTGTGTGTGTGTGTGTGTGTGTGTGTGTTTAAACTGACTTTGTTTCAGATAAGAATGAGATTCATCTAATACCCAGTTAGCTTCCCCGCACACACATTTTGCATATTCTCATCACATGCCCTAATTATGAGAAGCAGCAAGTTCCACTCCTTCATCCTTTCTTTCTCATGTATTTTTCCTATTGCCCACTTTTTCTTTCTGTTCCCTCAGAATAAAAATAATCCTGCCTCTTCCTAATACTTCACAAAATCTATTTTTTTCTTGTTTAACTCACTCAATACCCTTTTCAGGACATTAAGGTACTGATGGGATTTTTTGTTTCTTCTCCTTGTATGGAATGTTAACACTAAATCATCATATAACTCCTTCTAGTTGCTCAAATAAGTTTTAACTTTCAAGTTTTCTCTTTATTCTTGTATTTTTATTTCAGAGTTGCTATACAGCTTTGGTCTTTTAGTAAGGAATGTTTGAAAGTCTTCTATTCCATTAAATATCTTTTTTTTTCCTCATAGAATTATACTCAACTTTGTAGGGTAAGTTATTCTTGAATGAAGCCTATATCTTTTGCCTTTTGAAATATTGTGTTCCAACTTTTCTTTTAGTACACACATACAGGTTTTGTGTTACCTGATTGTAGTTCCTTGATACTGTATCATTCCTGGGACTTTTCCTTTGGAACTATTTTCATGAGGTAATGAATGGATCTTTTATCTATCTTTCCTTTGCTCTGTGGTTTTGATAGATTTGGATAGTTTTCATTTATGACTTCTAAAAAATGTAATTTTTAAGCTTTGAAAAAAAGTATTTAGGAAATCCAGTGGTTCTTAAATGATGTTTCTTTGATTTTTTTTTTCAAGTAAGTTATATTTAATGTTAGTTATTTTCATTTTCTTCTAATTAAAAAAAAAAACTTTTGACTTTGTTTTAATATTTCTTGTTGTGTAGCGGAGTCATTAATGTCAATTGATTCTATTCTAGTTTTTAGGGATTCCATTTCTTGGGAAGGGTTACCATTTTTCTTTCTAAGCTGCTTATTTTCCTTCTAATTCTTTCCTTCACAGCCTTAATTGCATTTTTTTTAACATTCTTGCTTTATTTCTTCAAAGTATTCATAAGGCCCTTTTGGTAAAAGTTTTCTTCTCTTTGAGCAACCACTAACAATTTTTATGGAATTGTATTTGCAATGATTTTTTGATATTTGGTGTTGTTATCTTTGATTTATTCATTTCTCCAGCTTTTGTTGCTGAATTGGAGCTCTGGGTCAGGCTCTGCCATCACCTGTGACTTTGAGTAGGGTGATTGGTCTTTTCATGTTATAAAAACTTAAGAACAGTGTTTTCAATAGATGTTGTCATACTAAATACTCAATATTTGCAATATGCATGGGAAAAATGTTTTCAAAATTTACAATCTGCATGGCAAAATGTTTTCAAAGTTTGCAATCTGCATGGAAAAATGTTTTCAAAATAGAGGTTTGACAGAGAATATAAAAGTCATATAAAAACAGAAAGAGATACACATATTATTACTATTCCATCTGCTACTGCAGTTGTTTTTAGGATGCTTTCAATGAACTTACAGGTGATGATTTTACATGCCAATACTTTTATTGAATTTCAAAGAGCAACTTTTATCTGTTTATTTAATAGTTTGTAGGAATTATGTAATAATTGCAGGATAGCAACTTATCTCAGGACCATTTCATCTGAATCCCATTAAAAAGTTGAGAATGCAATAATAATAAAAAGTGGCATTTATTTAGTCCTTTGGGTTTGATAAAGTGCTTTATATCTTATTTCCTTTGCTCCTCCCAACAGTGTTGTTATATAGGTGTTAATATTATTCCTATTTTAAAGATAAGGAACAGAAAAGTTAAGTGATTTAATGAGAGTCACATAGGTAGTTGGTATCTAAAATGAGATTTGAATTCTAGTCTTCCTGAAGTCAAGTCCAGCCTTCTGCCCTCTTTACCATACTGCCAGATTTAGGAGTAGAATTCAAATATTCTAACCCTAATTATGCCATGTTGTCTCAGGGGCTATTGAAATAGAAATGACTTTCCTTCAATACTGTAAATTAAATCCAGAAGAGTAGCTCTTGACTGATGGAGCTTCACCTTGAAACAATGATCACCATTAGTAGTTTCTGAGTTTTAAGTGTCTCCTTGTATCATTCCTCCCTCACCCCTCCTTCCCAAATTTATAGGTTTCTCATCTGTCTACTATTGAATCTTCTCTTTGCCTTAAGAAGAAGTTGCTGGTTGCTGCTTGACCCCAATATGTAATCATTGTTGCTGCCCATCTTTTCTCATCTCTCCTCTTTCTGTGTTTCTACTCTTCTTGTTGGTTCTATTTCCTGTAGCTTCTGCCATGCTAATTAGCTTCCCCACAAAGGCTGACCTTTGGTAGACATCAGCCACTTTCAAAGTATTCCTTTCCACTCTCGCAGCAGACTACTGAAACATAGCACAGTAAGTTTAATTGTCAGCTATTTGGCTTTTCTTGGCTTTGTTTATTGCTGGATGTGTAGGGGTGCACCTCACCATTGAAGAGGATTGATTTCTGGCACAAACTCTGAAACATGTGAAAATATGCATTTACCTTTTAAATGTTCTGATGGTTCACCCTTCTTTATGATAAGTGTCAGTTGTTATTTGGGCATGAAAGGATTTAAATCGTCTTTGGAATGTTTTATAAGTAACTCATTTAAGAAAGAATAGGATACATGTATGGGGAGAAGGAAAAAAAAGCTTAAAAGGACATGTTATGATATTGTATCTATGCCATGAGTGAACTGCAAAGATGATTATTCTGGGTTTTTTTTTTTCCATTTCTTTTTTTATTAAAGCTTTTTATTTTCAAAACATATGCATGGATAATTTTTCAATATTGATCTTTGCATAGTCCTGTGTTCCACATTTTCCACTCCTTCCCCTATCCCTTCTCCTAGATGGCAAGCAATCCAATATATGTTATACATGTTAAAATACATGTTAAATCCAATATATGTAAACATAGCTGTACAATTATCTTGCTGCACAAGAAAGATCAGATCAAAAAGAAAAGAAAATGAGTAAGAAAAAATGCAAACTAGCAACAAAAAGAGTGAGAATGTTATGTTGTGATTCACTTTCAGTTCCCACAGTCCTCTCTCTGGATATAGATGGCTCTCTTCATCACAAGATCATAGAAAATGGTATCAATTCATCTCATTGTTGAAGAGAGCCATGTCCATCAGAACTGATCATCATATAATCTTCTTGTTTCCATGTACAATGGTCTCCTGATTCTGCTCAGTACAGAAATAAACTAACAAGCAAAAGAAGTTAAGAGAAATAGAGAAGGATGAATGTTAGACTAACATCTTAATTGAGAAGGGAAAAAATAGAGGAAAGATGAAAGAGGGAGAAAATATAACACCAAATACGTAAAGAAAAGAAAATAGATAATTAAAAAAGTAAAACACCATAACTAATGAAGGGATTTGACAAATGGAAAGAGAAGTAAGACAGCCTAAAGGTATTAGGTTATTTAAAACTAATTTAAAGCCAAAACTAAGCAGAGAGATCATGTACTGACTTAAATGAGGGGAAAATATTTTTAAGAAGTAACACTAGAGATGTAACTGGAAAAAATGTAAATCTCACTCAATGTTAAATGTGAATGGATGAAACAATCCAATAAAATGAAAGAGAGGCAAAATGATTAAAAAAAAAAACTTTATTATTGCTTACCAAAATCATACCTAAAAGAGAAACACAAAAAATAAAATCATAATGAGAGGCTGGAACAAAATTATCTATGCATCAAGTGTATCTTAAAAGGCAATTATATTATGAGATAAAGCAAAAATAAAAATCAAGATGTTGAACAATTATCATTTAATTTTTATACTTGGAATGCTATAATACCTAATTCATAAAGGAAAAGCAACTAAATTATGAAGAGGAATAGTCACACCATAATGTTAAGAAATTTTAATGTTCCTCTTAGAATTGAATAACATTAACAAAAAGATAAAAAGGGAAATGTAGAACTGAACAAACTCATAGAATTTAAGACTAAAATATTTATGACATATCCTGAATGGGATAATTAAAGAATATATACATTTCTCAGAACTACATTGAAAATGTAGAAAAACAGATGTCATAATAATGCCTATGCAAAATTTCATGATCATGAAATGGGGTTCTGCAAAAGCAGAAATGTTAACATATCCTTTACAAGAAATAATAAAATTAAAGGGAGAAGCATTTTAGGGCTCACAAGCAAAAGATACAAATTTAAACAGAGAGTTAATAATTTAATATTTAATAACAAGTAGGTCAAAAAACAATTTTTAGAAAAAATTTAATTATAGCAAAAGGTAATAATAATAATGAAATAACATGTGAAAATTTATGGGATGCATATGAAAACAATATATCCCAAACATGGTGATATGTTAGGGGAAAAAAGGATTAATGAACCACTTAAAAAATGGAAAGCCATCAACTAAACACCTTCAAAATAAAAATAATAAAGGATATATTAAAAATTAGAAAGGAAAAAATTTTTTTTAGTATTTTGTTTTTCCACAGTTACATATAAAAAATTTTCATTGTTTTTGAAATTGAGTTCCAAATCTTTTTCCTCTCTCCCTACTTTCCTAATTGAGAAACCAAGCAATTGATAGAAATTATAACATTTCCATATTAATTATGTTGTTAAAAATATATATAGACCAAAATAAAAACCCATCAAATAGTTTTAAAAGTATGCTTTGATCTGTATTCAAACTTCATCACTTGTTTCTCTGGGAATGGATAACTTTTTTTATCACTGGTCTTTCAAAACTGTCTTAGATCATTGTACTGCTGAGAATAGCTAAGTCATTCACAGTTGATCATCTTATAATATTGCTGTTATTATGCACGATGTTCTCCTAGTTCTATTCATTTCACTTTGTATTGGTTCTTGTAAGTACAGGTTTTCCTGAGAGCATCTAGTTCATCATTTCTTATAGTACAATAGTATTCCATCATAATTATATATCATTCCCCAATTAATGGCCACCTTCAATTTCCTTTTTTTTTGTCACCAAAATGCTATAAATATTTGACCATAATTCCAAGTCATTATATAATAGTTGAATCAGTTTATAACTGATAGGAAATAGTTAAATTGGAAACCAAAAATAGTCTAGAACTAATTATCAAAACTGAAAGCTGGTTCTTTGAAAAGACAAACAAAACTTTGTAGGAGTTATAAATTTGATCCTGTTTCTATTAATATATTTGGGTTTTAGATTATATTTATTTTGTTTTCAAATGTACCCCTTCCTCACCCACTGAATTATTCCTTTTAGCAAAGATTTAAAAATAATCTAGCTTATCAAAACAAACTAGCACATTGATCAAGTCTGAGAGTACATGCAGTGTTCAAAACCTATCATCCCTCATCTGAAATAAAATATTTTTATAAGAATAGAATCTATGTATCACAGTTAAGAAAGTAAATAACTGATTGGGAAAAATCTTTACATCAAGTATCTCTGATCAGAGCCATTATCATTTTCAAAGAAGATATTTCATTATCTTCATTTTTTATCCTTTATTATTATTATTATATCTTTTATTTACAAGCCATATGCATGAGTAATTTTTTCAACATTGACTCTTGTAAAACTTTCTGTTCCAAATTTTTCCCTCCTTCCCCCCATCCTCTCCCCTAAATGGCAGGTAGTCCAATACATGTTAAATTATATGTTAAATCCAATATATGTATAGAAAGGGAAAAAAAAAACCTGAAAAAGAAAACAAAAATGCAAGAAAATAACAGAAAAAATGAAAATGCTTTGTTGTATTCTACCTTCTGTTCCCACCACAGTACTCTCTTTGGGTATAGATGGCTTTCTTCATTACTGGACAGTTGGAATTGGTTTGAATCAACTTATTGTTGAAGAGAGCCACATCCATCAGACTTGATCATCGTAGAGTCTTCTTATTGCCATGTATAATGATCTACTGGTTCTGCTCATTTCACTTAGTATCAGTTCATGTAAGTCTCTCCAAGCCTCTCTAAAAACATCCTGCTGATCGTTTTTTAAAGAACAATAATATTCCATAACAATTATATACCATAATTTATTCAGCCATTCTCCCGTTGATGGGCATACACTCAGTTTCCAGTTTCTTGCCACCTGTAAGAGGGCTACCACAAACATTTTTGCACATACAGGTCCCTCTCCTTTCTTTAAGATCTCTTTGGAATATAATCACAGTAGTAACACTGCTGAGTCAAAGGGTATGCTCAGTTTGATAACTTTTTGGGCATAGTTCCAAATTGTTCTCCAGAATGATTGGACCCATTCACAGTTCCACCAACAATGTATTAGTGTCCCAATTCTCCCACATCCCCTCCAACATTCTGCATTATCTTTTCCTGTCATTCTAGCCAATATGACAGATATGTAGTGGTATCTCAGAGTTGTCTCAATTTGTATTTCTCTGATTAATAATGACTTGGAGCATCTTTTCATATGACTAGAAAGTTTCAATTTCTTTGTCTGAGAATTGTTTATTTATATCCTTTGACCATTTATCAATTGGAAAATGACTTGATTTCATATAAATTAGAGTCAATTCTCTATATATTTTGGAAATGAGGCCTTTATCAGAACCTTTGACCATAAAAATGTTTTCCCAGTTTATTACTTCCCTTCTAACCTTGTCTGCATTAATTTTGTTTGTACAAAAACTTTTCAACTTGATAAAATCAAAATTTTCTATTTTGTGATCAATAATGATCTCTAGTTCTTCTTTGGTCATAAATTCCTTCTTCCACAGGTCTGAGAGTTAACTATTATATGTTCTTCTAATTTATTTATAATATTCTTTATGCCTAGGTCATGAACCCATTTTGACCTTATCTTGGTATATGGTGTTAAGTGTGGGTCAATGCCTAGATTCTGTCATACTAATTTCCAATTTTCCCAGCAGTTTTTGTCAAACAGTGAATTCTTATCCCAAAAGCTGGAGTCTTTGCATTTGTCAAACACTAGATTATTAAAGTTATTGACTTTTTTGTCCTTTGAACCTAACCTATTCCACTGATCAACTAGTCTATTTCTTAGCCAATACCAAATGGTTTTGGTAACCGTTGCTTTATAATATAATTTTAGATCTGGGTACAGCTAGGTCACCTTCATTTGATTTTTTTTTTCATTAGTTCCTTTTTCATTAGTTCTTGACCTTTTGTTCTTCCAGGTGAATTTTATTGCTATTTTTTCTAGGTCATTAAAATAGTTTCTTAGGAGTTTGATTGGTATACCACTAAATAACTAGATTAGTTTAGGTAGTATTGTCATCTTTATTATATTCGCTTGACCTAAGAGCATTTGATATTTTTCCAATTGTTTAGATCTGACTTTATTTGTGTGGAAAGTGTTTTGCAGTTTTTTTTTCATATAGTTCCTGACTTTCCCTTGGCAGATAGATTCCCAATTATTTTATACTATTGATGGTTACTTTAAATGGAATTTCTCTTTGTATCTCTTGCTGTTGGATTTTGTTAATGAAATATAAAAATGCTGATGATTTATGTGGATTTATTTTGTATCCTGCAACTTTGCTGAAGTTGTAGGTTATTTCTAATAGCTTTTTAGTAGATTTTCTGGGGATTTCTAAGTATTTCATCATATCATCTGTAAAGAGTGATAATTTGGTTTCCTCATTACCTACTTTAATTCCTTTAATCTCTTTTTCTTCTCTTATTGCCAAAGCTAGCATTTTTAATACAATATTGAATAATAATGGTGATAGTGGGCAACCTTGTTTCACCCCTGATCTTTTGGGAATGGTTCCAGTTTATCCCCATTACATATGATGCTTACTGATGGTTTTAAATATATGCTCCTGACTATTTTAAGGAAAAGTCCATTTATTCCTATACTTTCAAGTATTTTTATTAGGAATCCATTTTGGATTTTATCAAATGCTTTTTTCTGCATCTATTGAGATGATCATATGGTTTTTGTTAATTTGGTTATTGATATATAGTTTTCCTAATATTGACCAGCCTTGTATTCCTGGTATAAATCCTACTTGGTCATAGTGTATTATCCTGGGCATGATTTTCTGTAATCTTTTTGCTAATATTTTATTTAAGATTTTAGCATCAATATTCATTAAGGAGATTGGTCTATAATTTTCTTTCTCTGTTTTCATCCTACCTAATTTAGGTATCAGTACCATGTCTGTGTCATAAAAGGAATTTGATAGGACTCCTTCAATCCCTATTTTTTCAAATGGTTTATATAGCATTGGAGTTAATTGTTCTTCAAATGTTTGGTAGAATTCACATATAAATCTATCTGGTCCTGGGGATTTTTCCCCCTGGCTTTTTATAGTTTTTATTGCATTGTGATCTGAAAAGGATGCATTTACTATTTCTGCCTTTCTGCATTTGAATTTGAGATCTTTATGTCCTATTATATGGTCAATTTTTGTATAGGCTCCATGAACTGCCAAGAAGAAAGTGTATTCCTTTCTGTCTCCATTCAATTTTCTCCAAAGAGCTATCATACCTAATTTTTATAGTATTATATTTACCTCCTTTAATTTCTTTCTTATTTTATTTTGTGGTTTATCTAGTCTGAGAGTGCAAGATTGAGATCTCCCACTTTTATAGTTTTGCTATCTATTTCTTTTGGCAGCTCTCTTAATTTCTCCTTTAAGAATTTAGATGCCACACCACTTGGTACATATATGTTTAGTATTGATATTGCTTTGTTATCTATGCTACTCTTTAGCAAGATATAGTGCCCTTCCTTATCTCTTTTTAATTAGATCAATTTTTGCTTTTGCTTGATCTGAGATCAGGATGGCTACTCCTGCCTTTTTTGGCTTCACCTGAAGCATAGTAGATTCTGCTCCAGTTTTTTTACCTTTACTCTGTATGTATCACCTTACTTCTAGTGTGTTTCCTGTAAACAATAGATTGTAGAATTCTGGCTTTTAATCCATTCTGCTATCAGCCTCCGCTTTATGGGGAAGTTTAACCTATTCACATTTATGATTAAAACTACTAATTCTGTGTTTCCTGCCATCTTATTAACCCTAAATGATACTTTTCTCTTTCCTTTTCCTGTTTCCCTCCTCCCCAGTATTTAGCTTATTGGTATCACTTGCCTCAAGCAGTCCTCCCTCTGTAGAATCCCTCCCTCTTAGAATCCCCCCCCACCTTTCTTATACCTTTCCTTTACTATTTCTGTATTCCCTCCTATTTAGCCTATCTCTCTTCCCTTTTTCCTTTTCCCCTCCCACTTTTCTATAAGGTAAGAAAAGTTTCAGTGTAACCCAAATATGTCTAATATTTTCTCTTTGAGCCAAATCTGATGAGAGTACAATTCACACAATATTCGTCCCCTTCTCATCTTTCCCTCAAATGTAATAGATTTCCTTTGCCTCTTTGTGAGATGTAATTTCCCTCATTTCATCTCCACTTTTTATTTTTTCTGGTATAATCCTGTTTTCATCTCTAGTTCCTTTTTATATTATAATAGTAAAATCAAACTATACATGCACTCTCTATGTATACCCATAACAGGAATACAGTTCTCAAGAGTTCTTTTTACCTTTTTGTGTTTCTCTTGAGTCCTATATTTGGATGTCAATTTTTTTGTTTAGCTCTGGTCTTTTCATCAGAAATAAATGGAATTTACCTGTTTCATTGAATGCTCATCTTCTTCTCTGGAAGAAAATGCTCAGTTTAGTGGGGTAGTTTATTCTTGGCTACATTTCAAGTTCCTTTGCCTTTCAGAATGTCAGAATCCAGGCCCTTTGATCCTTTAAAGTGGAAGCTGCTAGATCTTGGGTGATCCTTATTGTGGCTCTTTGGTATTTGAATTCTTTTATTTCTGGCTGCTTGTAATATATTTTCCTTGGTGTGATAATTCTGAAAATTAGCCACAATATTCCTTGGAGTTTTAATTTTGGATTCTCTTTCAGGAGGTGTTTGGTGAATTCTTTCAGTGGCTATTTTCCCTTCTGATTCTATGACATCAGGGAAGTTCTATTTGATGATTTCTGAAAAATAGTTGTCTAGGCTCTTTTTTTCATCATGATTTTCAGGGAGAGCAACAATCCTTAAATTGTTTCTCCTACATCATTTTTCAGATCAGTTGTTTTCAAACCAAGTAGGTATTTTACATTTTTTCCTACTTTTTCATTTTTTTTTTTTTGGTTGACCGATTTTTTGCTTGACCGATTCTTGATATCTCATAGAATAATTAATTTTTATTTGTTCAGTTCTGATTTTTAGTGAATTATTTTCTTCATTTACTTTTTTTTCTTCTTTTTGTATTTGTCCAATTGAGTTTTTAAATGAGTTGTTTTGTTCTCTGGAATTTTTTTCCATTTCACAAATTCTGCTTTTTAAGGAGTTATTTTCTTTTTCCACTTCACAAATTCTGTTTTCCTGGGAGTTCTTTACCTTTTCCAATTCACAAATTGTTTTCCTGGGAGTTATTTACCTTTTTCATTTCACAAATTCGGTTTTTCAGGGAGTTATTTTTTTTTCAGTTTTATCAAATTTATCTTTTAATTAGCTATATGCCTTTTCCAAACTCTCTTGCAAAGTTTTCTTTTCCCAATTTTTCTTCTAGCTCTCTTTTGAGATCCTTTTTAATTTCTTCTACAAGAACCTTGTGTGATGGAGACTAGGTTATATCCCCCTTTGGGGCTTCATGTGGAGACAATCTACTTTTAATCTCCTCAGAGTTTGAAATCTGTTCTCTTTTACCATAGAAACTATCTATAGTTAGAGTTCTCTTTGCCTTTTTACTCATTTTTTTTTTTTAAAGTAGGGATCTGCTTTTAGGGCAAGGTAGCTTTTCCAAGCTTCTCCACAAACCTCGAGTAGCTGTGATCATGCTGAGTCACTCCAGGAGCTGGGTGGACGTGGCCAGGTCCCATGAGACTCCTGTCCTTTGGGGTTCAGTCTTTACCTTTTGTGTATGTGTTGGTGTTTTATAACTTCTCTGCTGATCTACTGGTTTGCAACCAGGGTAGAGTAGCCAACACTGTGGTAGAGTCCTTCCCATAGATTCTCCACTACACAGAGTCTGCACCACCAGCAGAGACCACACCCTGCTTGGAATCTCTATAGCATGTGCTGGCTTCTGTGCTCTGACTCCCTGCTTGTTCCTGGCCTCCTCCCATGTCTGACCAAAACAGACTTTTTTGGCGATCTTCAAAATTATCTTCTGCTGGTAATTTGCTGCACTCCCAATATTCATGGATTCTGTCAATCTAGAACTATTTCAGAGGCTGAATTTTGTAATTATTTGAGGGTCATTGAGAAAGTCAGAAAGAAATATGTCCATTTCACCATCTTGGCTTCATCCCATCTTCATTTTTTTAAGGTGAGAAATAAAATTAACAAAATAAAAAGTGAACAAGTTATCATCATAATAAGCCTAGAAAAAATAACCACAATTATCAGAACATGTCATATCACAAGTATATGTGTTCCCAACAAAATTGGAAACAAAAAATAGAGAACTATCTACCAAAAAAGAAAACAAAACAAAAAAACCCAAATTGACAGAAAATCAAATAGACACCTTCCAACATTAGAAAAGAAAATTTAACTAGGTTAAAAGAAATAGAAAAAAAGTTCTTGTCCAAATGTATTTTGATGAATTCTCCTAAACTTTAAAGAGCAATGAATGCATAAACTATACAAGTTATTCTCAAAAAGTTCAGGAAAAGAAGATTCTCTTAAATTGCTTTTATAAGACAAATATAGTACTGATGCCTAAACCAGGGAAGGACAAAGCAAAGAAAAAGATTACAGACTTAAAATTTTAAAATATCTATTTTAAAGTTTTAAATTTAATCAGAGGAAAAATATCATAGCAGTTAATCCACAAGACCATTCAATATAAACAAGTTAGATTTCTACAAGGAATGTAAGGAAAATATACAGTATTAGAAAAACAATATAATTAATTGTAGTAAAATCTAAAGCATCCCCTTATCCCCCAATCACACAATTATTTTAGTTGATACAGAAAAGCCTTTTTTAAAGTATAATAATTACTTAGGCTAATAAAGGCCATACAAAATAAACAAGTAGAAAGATTTATTTTCTTAACATGATAAAATTTCATCTATCTAAAATCAAACTCTAGCATTATATGCAAAAGGAAATCACTAAAATATACTAAAATACACCATAATATTCCCAGTGCATACAAAAGTAAAATAAAGATACCTTTTGCTCCATTAATTATTTGACAGATTTTTAAATATGCTAGCAATAGTAACAGTAAGAGAAAGAATTTAGAAGAATAAAAATTGGCAAAGAAGAGATAAAACTATTGTTTTAGCTTGAACACATGAGTTTACTAAATTTACTAAAATAATCCTAGGAAATCAGCAAACTAATTAAAACAATAGCTTCAGGATGGCTTTCAGAAAAAAATCAATAGTATTTCTGCATTACAGAGAGTCATAATTTAAAAAAAAGAAAATGTTATTCAAAATAACTACTAAATGAATAAAATAGAATAAAACTTTACTAGAACATCCTCAATACTCTTATGAAATAATTACAAAACAATCATTGAAGGAAAAAAAACATAATTTAAATTATAAGAACAGTCCTAATATCTGTGCCTTGCCAATATAATTTTAAAATATAATGCTACCAAAATTAATTAGCATATTTAGAATTTTACCAAACTATTAAAAGTATATATTATAGCACTAAATAAAATAGTAATAAAATTAATTTGAAGGAACAAAAATAAAAAGTGAAATGGGGGAAATGAAAAGGAAAAAAAAGATAGAAATAAAGAAGATACAGCATTATCATACCTCAAACAATATTATAAAATTATGATTATCACAAACATTTAATACTGATTAAAAAATAAAAAAGTTTTTTTTAAAAGGAAAAGAACTTATATATACAAAAATATTATAGCAGCTCTTTTCCAGGGGTAAAGAATTGGAAATTGAGGGGCTCTCCATCAGTTGGGGAATGGCTGAAAAAATAGTTGTGTTATTTGATTATGATTATGATGCAATACTATTGTGCTATATAAGAAATGATGAGCAGGATGCTCTCAGAAAAAACTTGTAAAGATTTACATGAACTGATGCAAAGTGAAATATAAAATAAATAAACTACCATGTTTCCCCAATAATAAGACACTGTCTTATTATTCTTTTGGACAGAAAAACACCAGAGGGCTTATTTCAGGGGAGGGCTTATTTTAATGAACATTGACAGCAATTTTAATAAACAGGTAAATGTGAACAAAAAAAGTACCTTTATTCAATAATGATCATGTCATCTTCTTCAACAACATCATCATAAGTGTCCATATCCTGAATTCCGTCCTCCATGTCTTGCGCCTTTAGTTCCTTCAAAAGAAGTGGACCCAGTCTGTCATGTCCAGCAATATAGCTCTCTTTAAATGAACATGTCTTGTCCAGGTAACCTGCTCGTAGTGCCTTAGCGACCCAGCTGTCAGTAATTTTATCCCATGACTTCTTCACCCAAGTCACGACTTCTTGCAGACAGGGCTTCACAAAGTTTCCATGCTGATTTCTTTCCATTCTATTTTCAATGTAATCATTGATTTCCATGCGCAAATGGTCCTTGAATGGCTTGTTTATTGCAATATCAAGGGTCTGGAGCTAGGCAGTCATTCCTGCAGGAATCATTACCTGATCTATTCTTCTCTCTGCAAGGAAGTTCTTCATTTCTTTAGCGCGGTGAGTGCTGGCTGAGTTCTTCTTTTATCCTCCATCATGCCCCTTTTATCCTCCATCATGCCCCCTCACTCCTGCTTACATACCGGGTTTTTATGCTGTCCTGCCTCAGCTCTCCTCCGCGGCACTGCTCTCAATGGCGCCAGCAAGCAAATCACTGGGGAAGAACAGGATGACGCGCTCACTGCTGCAGCTCTGATTGGATGCAGTTCGGAGCGTGGTGAGAGTTTCCCCCTGGGGTGGGGAGGTGGGAACGGTGCATACAAAGGGTACCGTAATGTAGCATGTAGCGCAGGGGATCACCTTCACTACAGTAGCAATCTCAATAGGGCTTATTTTCGGGGGAGGGCTTATTTTAGAGGAATCTTACACAGTGAGGGGAGGGCTTATTTTCGGGATAGGTCTTATTATCGGGGAAACACAGTAATAGCAATATTGTAATATGATCAGTTGTGAATGACTTAGATATTCTCAAGAAAACAATGATTCAAGACAACTCTGAAGTACTTATGATGAAAATATTATCTATAAGTAGAGATATATCTGATAGCATCTGAATATAGACTGAAACACACTTTTTAAAAAAGTTTTCATTATTTTTCTCAAGATTTATTTTTTAGAATTTGAGATTTGATGTGGTTTGTTTTGTTTGTTTTGGGGTTTTAATTTTTTTGGTCTATATTTTCTGTGACATCACATGTATAACCTATATTGTATATTGAATTGTTTATCTTCTCAGTGGGGAAGGGAGGAAGGAAGAAGGGAAGGAGAGATTTTGGAAGTGAAAATTTTAAAAACAAATGTTAAAATTATTTTGTTTTTGTTTTTTTTGCTGAGGCAATTAGAATTAAGTGGCTTGCCCAGGGTCACACAGCTAGGAAGTGTTAAGTGTCTGAGGTTGGATTTGAATTCAGATCCTGGCGCTGATGCTCTAACCACTACGTCACCTAGCTACCCCTTTTTCTTTAGTTTTTGTTTTTTAGGTTTTTTTTAAAATTATTTGTACATGAAACTAGGAAAAAAATAAAGTATTAAAAAAGACTATTAACAATCACATGAAAGAACACCCCTAAATTATTAAATCACTCTCACACCCTGCAAATTGACAACAACCAACAAAGATAGGAATAATCGATGTCGTAGGAGGTGTGGAATGACAAAAACATTAATACATTGTTGTGGGACAATGAATTAGTCTGTCCATTATGGAATTAATGAAAGAAGTGATTAAAATATTTGAGACTTTTTTATCCAAAAATTCTATTGCTAGAAATAGAATCAAAAGAAAGTCTACATATTCAACAAAATATTTATACTAGCATTTTTTATGGTTTTAATGCACTAGAAATCAAGATATTTCATTAACTGATGAATGTCTAAACAAATTGTGGTGCCTGAATATAATGGAATGCTATTGTGCTGTAAGAAATTACTATGTGATCAGTATAAAGAAACATGTGAAGACATAGCAGCTGATAGAGAGTATAATAAGCAAAACCAGGAACAATGACAACACATATTTGTGCATATGTGTAAACTACAACAATATAAAAGAAAAAAAGCAATAAAATATTCAAAACTAAATACTGCCAAATTACAATGACCTAGCTCAAACCCAAAGAAAATAGTCGAAAAAAATATATTCCTCTATTCCTTTGCAAAAGTGATAGGCTTGGGATATTGCATATAATTTCAGAATCTTTTGATATGTTTAGTCTTGAGGATTTTTTTCTTTATTTCTTCATATTTTATTATAAAGGATATCTTTTGAAAGAATAAAAAGTGGAATACAGTAAAAAATATGAAAAATAAAAATGCATGAATTAATGAATGAAAAACATTCATTAAGTGCCTATTATGTGCCAAGCATTGTGCTAAACTTTGAGGATACAAATAGAAATAAATGAAATAGTCTTTGTAATCAAGTAGTTTATATTCCAACTAAGAGGTGGAGGAGAAACAATAAATAAAAAGAAGTTCTAATCACATCCAATATGTCTGAGCAGTTAAGCATCTAAATGAGTTTTAGTAGCCAGTGGGGTGGGAGACAAGGGGGCTCCACATCTTGCAGTCCCTCTATCTTATTGGCAAATTAGTGCCATGCCACCTAGCTGTTATGTGTGGATTTTAAAATTTAAATTAAAAATAACACTTTTATCTTTGTAAATCATCCCCCTCCCCCCAAAAAAGTTTAATTCAGCAAATATCATCAGTCCCCATTGAATATTACACCCTTACTGTTATTCTGACTTTAGTCAGCAATTATCTGGGACTATGGGTTGGTTGTGGAAGCTCTAGTTAGAACACAATCCCAAGCCTATTCCTCCTCCTCCTTTTTTCCCCTCAGAAACAACTTTGTTTTTAAACCTTTATATTTTATGAAAATCCTAATTTATAACCTTTGTCTTTTTTAAACATAAAGAGCCCCTCTCCACTAGAAGACAAGTTGGAATCATTTTGCTGATTTTTATTTACTTGACAGAAATCCTAAAGTAACAAATTTATTTTATATCACATACTTCCCTTTCAGTGAAACAAGATGTATTTGCTAGAATCATCTGATTCATGAATAGCTCACAAACCTGCTTTCCTTCTCTTTTTTTTTTATATGCCAGAATTCATCATGTGGTTGCAAACTATTTTTTTTCTCAAATAGTTAACAAATTTGTAAAGTTCTTAGAATTAAAGTGATCACTGATGGTATTCCTATGTGCCTCCAGTAATTAGCATAATTGCTTAATTGATATGTTTGTTTCCTCTAAGGTATGACAGATTAAGGACTCTAGCCATAAGAAAATATGTAATGTACCCAACTGCTTTTAGTGGCAATATATGTCCAAAGCAACAGCAACTGAATTTAACTAAGTTTAAAAGAAAAAAAAAAAGTACTCTTGAGTTCATGTGAAGGTTGATTGCCCTAGAGAAGTTTACAAATCTTGTACTGATGAAAACGATTTCCCTTGATACTGAAACATTTTGTTGTCAACCCAACAAATACAAACTTGGTATTTTTTGTTGTTGTCAAGAAGAAGAGTCTGGTCAAGAGGTTTTTATTATGAAAGATGTTTATAGAATCCATTTCCACTCTGCCTAAAGCAATCAGTTTATTTCTATTAAAAAAAAAAACACAGCAGTGTTTTCAGCTTCTTTAGTTCCCTCAGTACATCCATAGTAGCTCACCACAGGAAAAGGTAAATTGACCTTCTTATCTCTTATCTACCTTATTGCATGATATCTTGAATAATAACATTGTACTGAATTGACCTTCCATTTGATACCCTGGAGAGAATCGATAAAAATGCAGTTATATATCTGACACTTAGTTTGATTTTGATGTACTTGATGCTTCTGAAACTGGTACATAATCTAAAGGCAGATTTATTATATTTGAAGTCATAGCATAATGCTTATCTATAAAGATGATACTCTGGGTTCACCATAAGTAGGATATGACCTTGGAGTTTTTGTTTTGTTTGGTACTTTCTGATGGTGGGTTCCACTAAGGCTTGATATAGTTTTGTTTGACCCCCAAAGCATTTATGAGAATGGCCAGGATTATTCTGGTGGTTTATAGATGTGAAACAGGGGGAAGCTAACAGAATGAGGTGATGAGGCAGTTTTCAGAGGATGGAAAGAGAGTTGGCTTGGAAAATCAAAGCTAAGAAGCATTTCTTCCAGGTACACTGCTCAGCTACTACTATACAATTATTACATTTAAAGAAGTGGAGGTAGCTGATTTTATGAGTAATCAGGAGTTTGAGATATAGTGTTTAGATCTACTACTTATGTGCAAGAGTACTTTGCCGTCTGTCCTGTGCTGTCTTGTACTGCTCATAATTCTGATTCTGTTGTGTCCATCACCATTCCTTCCATAGTTCCCAGCAGATGGTGCCTACCGTCCTCATGGACAGTAAACCTCTGACTGCCATGAACAGTAAAGCTCGGGCTTGCCATTCACAATAATTTGAGTCCTTAAGAGAGGCTGTCCTTCCCCATGATTTCTCCCTGTCACAGGTCTTCCATAGTTCTTCTCTCTGCCAGCTCTCTACAGACTTTAGCAGATGGAGTGCATCATCAGTTTTTACATTTTTCACCCAGAAGTATAGCTCACCAAGTGCAGCCTCCCCAACAAACCTATTCCACAATTAGAAGGGAATGTTGAGCAGTATCAAACCCTCACTCAGCTGGCTGCACCTAGTCTACCACATTTCCAAGTGATTCCTGAACAGATTAAGATATATTTGGTAAATTACAAAATAAATAAAAATATAATAATTCATAGATAATGTTAATAGGTGGTTTTCCAAATCAATATGTACCTACAGGAACCTTTATGTACAGTTTAGTGACTTTGGTTTCTATTCGAGTCTGATACCCCTGCTATAAAGTTTCTTTATCTTGTCCCGATCCAATGCACTATCAGAACTGAGATCCTGATCTGAATTTATTTGTGGTACTTGACCTCAGAGATACTTGCTAGCAATCAACAATACCACTTCTTTTAAGTAGTTCTCCATCCACAACAGCTATCCTGGAGATGGGACAACTTCGCCATTTATGCTGCTCGTATGTGAATAGATGACTGTTGGTGAAGTTCCTGCTGGGTTGGGTTGCAGCTTCTCTATGTCCTAGTAGATGATCTTTGAGAGTTGTGATTAAACAAAATGCACTGTGTATAAAGTAATAGCAACGTTCTGGGATGACCAGCTATAAATAACTTTGCTATTCTCAGCAGTACAATGATGCACAACCACTCTGGAAGACTTATGATGAAAAATCCTATCCATACTCAGAGGAGGAACTGATTATGTCTGAATACAGACTGAAGCATTCCTTCTTTCTCTCTTTTTTTAAACTCTTATTTTTCTTGAGGGTTTTTTTTTAATTAGCATAGGAGAGCTGTTTTCTTTCACAATATGACTTTTATGGAAATGTTTTGCATAACTTCAAAAAAAAGATTTTTTTCCAGTTGTTTTCCTTTTAAGCAGATTAAATTAAATTAGATTTGAGAGTAGTTGTGACTGAAAAATCTGTCACCTTACAACTAGCCTGGCTAAACACAGATCGGTCCTCAGATGATAGATATACATAATATTTTATTAGTTTGGTATAAGGCCTGCCAGATAGTATACCTTATTGGCACAATCTATAGGGCCTTTCAGCTACCTCCACATCATGGTGGACAATGCAATAGGAATTAATTCAATGGAAGAATACTAATGTTTTAATATTTCAATGGATTTGTTTTCTTATTTATATGGTTGCTCTCTCAAATAGTGCAAATTACAATCCACCCTTAGTTTCTCCTCCTGTGAAATTCTTATCCATCTCCTCCCATAAATCTTCAACAGAGACTCTAGTAAAGTTCAAGACTTCCTTTTGGTCTCCTAGCATTAAATGAATATCAGTAAGCTTTCGCTGTATTTAGCCCTCACTCCTGCTATATAACTGGCCTGTTTCACTTTCTAGTAATGTATCTCTGATACTTTTTATGCTTTTACATGGAATTTGCAATATGCTGTGGCCTATGAATAAATACCATATGTCTGTCCATTGCTTTTTGGGAAACCCTTAATTTTGATTCTTTAAAGACTGTGGTATTAAATGATTGATACAACCAATATATTTTTGACCATCTTCTCCATGCCCATCTTTTCATTGAAGCCAATACAAGAATTTTTGTACCTTTGCAATGGATGTTGGTTTAGTTATCATCATGGTAACCTTTTTTTTTTTTTTTTTTTGCTCATATACATCATAAACATTAAAAGGTAAAATGACCAAATGTCCTATGAACTAAGGTTTCTTGTTGTGTTTAAATAAATTCTTTTATTCACATTTCTTAAAAAACCCAAAAAACTCATCATCCCTTCATTTTGCTGTTAACTTAGTTTTTGTCTTATGACTTCATTTTATAGAGAGAACATTAATATTGATGTTATTCAGTTCTTATAATGTACTTCAATGTGATGGTCATTGGACATATTTAAAGTACCAAGAATTAAATTAATGTTTATGGATAATATAGGATGTTAATACTCATTTCCCTTTTCCATTACTTCATAAGAAAAAGAATGGTCAGCCAGCTTGAATTTTTCTATACTTAGGTGGACAAATCCTTAGATAGCACTCACAGTCTATTACCAGGACAACATTTGAAGTCTTTCCATTTTGGCAAACTTTGTAAGGATTTGCATTCTTCTATTCCCTTCAGAAATACAGTACCTTTCCCTATCACAATGAGGCATTGCAGTATGATTTTTTTCTAAATAATAATAATATTAATTCATATTTATACAGTGTTACATGGTTTCAAAGTACTTCAAGTATGCAATCTGACTTGATCACCAAAGCTTATAAAGCAAATAACACAAACATTATTATCCAGATTTTACATATGAGAAAATTGAAGACTGTAGAAATAAATGACTTACTGAAGGTCACATGTCTGCAAAGTAGAACACTTGTGAATCAAATTCATGTCATCTGACTTCAAATGGACCATAATACCAGACTGTCAAGGAATGTGGTTTGTTGTTACATTTAGATGTATGATTTCTTTCTCTATCTTGATTTGAATTAGGCTCTGAGAGCAGGTGTTCACAAATACTTAAACTTAGTAAATTCTTTATCATGTAATGTTATGATCTATCCTCTGTCATTACTTATTAAGTTCTTATTAATAATTAACTTTTTGTTAATCCCTAAGATAGTTCTATCCCTATATACCTAGGTTGTCTGTTTTTAATACTTAGTTTCTATCAACTTTTTTTTTTATCAGTAGCATATATGAAACACAAATGATGTACTTGTCAGTACATTTCTTTATGTTGTATTAATCATATGACATAGCCATGGTAAGAATTTTGACCCTGTGTTTCAATCATAAAATTGCATTTTCAGAATCTATGCAAGTGAGATTAACATTTGTTCATTGTATTTAATTGTACTTAATATGATTTGTACAATTGCTTCTCATTCAGTTAGTCTAAGAATGTTTGTATACAGGGTTATCTGATTATAATAACCTCAGACATAGTATGGGTGGGACATATCTACTTGTTTTAAAAGAGTCCAGCACTATGAGGAAAGAAAATAAAAGAAAGAAACCTCTTTAATGTCATTTTGGGAAAATGGATAGAAACCTCAGATTTCCTAAGATTTTAGATATTTTAATGGATCTACAAATTATGTTTTTCCAAAATAAATAAAATTTTGAAAGATTTGTTCATTGTGAATAATATTTTATTTTGTTATAGTCATAATAATGTTGTTCTTATGAATAGTTCAAAATGGTTCTCAAATAAGATCTCATTAAACTTTACAACATCCCTGGGAGGAAGATTCCAATTACCTTTTACCTGCATTATTCTTGCTCAGCATGTAATACTTCTATTGACTCAAATGTAGTGCTAATCACTGAGAAAGAAGCATGCTAAAAGAAGAAATCTCTTTATCTTTGTTATGCTGTTGGGGAAACTAAGTTGCAAATATCTTGGGCCCATTTCTCATGTCTAAGTGTCAAATCAGAGAACTGACTAAAGAGCTCTCCCTAGTTCTGATTATTTAGTTCAGCCCCAGTTAACAGGTGGGTAGCTAGATAATATAAGAAATAGAGTGTTAGGTCTAGTTTTGGGTTTTGGGGGGACTTGCTTACTTAATTAAAATCTGGCCCTGAGACACTTATTAGCTGTGCGATCCTGGGCAAGTCACTTAACCCTATTTGTCTCCATTTCCTCGTCTGTAAAATGAACCAGAGAAAGACATGGCAAACCACTCTAGAGTCTTAGCCAAAAAAAACCCAAAGGAGGTCACAAAGAGTTGAACATGACTGAAATATGATCAAATACATCTAACAGACCAACCCCCTGAACAAAAAGTTTCATTTGATACAGATATTATGATGGATTGTTATCCTTTACCTTTGAAGAGGACCAAAATGAACCTAACTATGTTGGGGTCAAGGTACAGTGTGTCCAACTGTGGTTGATCAGACCAACATGAGCTTAGAAGGCTCTACCACAATTGGGCATAAATAGTCTGCATTAGCATTTGGAGTGGAAATATCTCTAAATTGGTGCATTTCACATTTCTTTTGAGCTGCTGCAATTCTTCCTTGTTCATAGTGTACAATCCTTCTTTGATATAGGCACATCATGCTAAATGTTCCTATGATAGTGTCTCTGCTCACAATCGATTCCAGAGTTCTTCAAAGTGACCTTGAGAGAGTCCTTGTAACACTTCTGACCTCCATGTGAGCACTTGCCTCCCTTCTCAATAAGATAGTCTTTTATGTAAATATATGTTTGGCAGCCCATCAGAATTGCTCTTTCTGCAGTATGGTTTAAATGTTGGCAGTTCAGCTTGAGAAGGGTCAGAGTCTAGTGTCAGAATCTTCCCAAGACATTTTAAATGGAAGTAATTCAGTTTACTGGCATGACACTGGTATACTCTCCCAGGTATACAACAATGAGGTCTGCACAATGGTTATGTAGACCTTCAGTTTGGTTGGCAGTTTAATACAGCCTTTCTCCACACTTACCTTTGGACAGTGATCTAGCTCTGGCAATGTGTGCATCAACTTCATTAACTTGGTGTACATTTCTACAAAGTATACTGCCAAACTAAGTGAATTAATCCACAACCTTGAAATTTTCTTCATTTGCTATAACTAATGGTTCTATGGATGGATGGTACTGGCTGGTGGAGAACCTTTATTTCCTTGATGTTAATTGTCAGGCCAAAATTAGCCCAAGTGGCAGAGAATAATCCATACTCTGTTGCTTCTCAGCCTCAGCAGCTGCATTTAATGCACAATCATCTGTCAACGAAACATCACACACCAACTCTCCCTCCACTTTAGTCTTGACTTGTAGCCTTTTCAAGTTAAATAATTTACATTGGTATGGTAGCTGACCTTGATGCCATTTTTGTCCTTGTTGAAGATATCCAGTAACATCACTGAAAACATCATGCTAAAAAGCACGGGAGCCAGCACAAATCCTTACTTCATTCCATTGGTAACTGAGAGAGTGCTAAAGCATCCTCCATTATCCAGAACTTCTACATGCATGGCATCCAGAACATACATGAAACTGAAATACTGTTGAACTTCTCTGGGTGAACAAATTTTCCCATGATCTTCCATAAGCTTTCATGGCTGACAGTATCAGAAATCTTGGTCAGAAGGGTGAACATTATGTACAGAATGCTCCTGGAGTTATCAGGGTGCACACACCCTATAAACTGCTCCTTGGCTCTATCTGAAGCCACTGGCAGTGAGTGAAAGTGAAGGACTAGCCTATCAAGGAGCACCCTGGCAAGAATCTTACCTCCTAGGGATGGGGTGATGGGGAAATAGGATGACCTATTTCCTTTTCCTTTAAAGAGATGGACAGTGAAAATATCCTTGAACTCTTAGATGATAACCTCTTCTTGCCATTTAACCCAGAAGATTTTAGTCAGTTTTTGTATGAGTAGTAGACCCCCTATCTTGTAAATCTCAGCTGGAACAGAATCAGTACCAGGTGTTTGCAACACAAGAGAAACCTTTTAGGTTTCATGCAAAACATCTTTTTTTTTTCAATAGTATTTTACTTTTCCAAATATATGCAAAGATGTTTTTGACATTTACCTTTGCAAAACCTTGTGTTCCAAATTTTTGTCTCTCCCTCTCTCACCTCTTCTCTCCCCAAGAGGGCAAGTAATCCTATATTAGTTAAATATGTGCAGTTCTTCTAAACATATTTCCATATTCATCATGCTACACAAGAAAAATAGATCAAAGGGGAGGGAGGAATGAGAAAAACAAAACAAACAAACATACAACAAAAAAATGGAAATACTATGTTTTGATCCACATTCAGCAAAAACCTCTTTATTTGGAAATTTGACTAGAGAAAGATTAGTTTCAACCTGAGGTATATAGTCAGTGGTTTTAGCATTGGTTAATGATACTATGTTGAGAACACTATGGAAGTGTTGAGCCCATCTCTCCAAGATCATGTCCTTATCATTAATCATTGTGGCTCCATTAGCACTGAATAGTTGAGATATACCCTAGGTCTTTGGTCCATAAATAGCCTTTGGGGTATTAGAAAAGTATTTTAGATTGTTACTATTAGTATAAACATGAATTTTGTCTGCCTTTTTACTGAGCTAAGAATCCTGCATCTCTCTAAACTTCACTTGCACTCTATTTTTGATGGAATTAAATGCTACTTTCTTAGAGATGTACAAACGATCCTGAGTTCTCATTTTTAACATATATACACACAGAGACACAGATACTAGAAAGAGAGACAAGAGAGACAGACAGATTCACTTACATATACACATATATACATATATAAATAAGTTCAGAACTTTTTATAGCTCAAAATAGAACAATAATGTAGCAAGATGAAAATAAGGTAGCTTGACCTGAATAATGAATATTTGTTTCTCCTTAATCTCTCACATTTATTGAAATCCAGAGGGAAGACCATCACTTTTACTTCCTTGAATTTAATATGCTTGGATATCTGATAGTTTTTCACTGAACTTGCAGAAAGAAATAGAAATAATGAAGGGCTCTCTAATATTCTGTGTTCGGTAGTTGCATTAGGCCCTTGTCATTTCTTCCCTGTTATTCTTGCCTCAAATCTCCATCCATTTCAATCCATGTTTCACAGAGCTGCCAAAGAAATTTTCCTATGATTCCTGCCTGATCATGTTATTGCCCTGCAAGGTAAACTACAATGACTACTTATTATCTATAATATGATCTCTATTATACACAGTGCACTAACAAACATAATAATTTTTATTCACTCCTACCTAGGAAATTTTTTTTACTATATTATATGAAATAATCACAGAAGATAATTACAAGAGATGTGCTTTGGTGGCCCTTAGATATCTAGGACCCAGCAGCAGTGATAAGGTTTGAAAAGAGACCTTTTCTTGTGGTAGTCAGTGGTGAGAGTTTTCATGGGAGCCCCTGAGGACTCTGGCTTCACTTAACCTCTATCCTAGATCTAACTGCTTTATACAAGAAGATGCATATGTATTATATTATGAAATATTGACAGATGAGAAAAAGTAGAACTATTCTAGTCCTTTTTGTAGAAAAAGACAGGACTATGAGAAAAATTGAAGCCCATGATTTGTGAAAAGATGATAAGAGTACCTAGCTATTTGAAATTAGCTTGGATCTGTCAACTTGGACAAATTACATTCTCAATGTCAGAACCTTGTCTTGTCAAAGCATTACAAGAGAGTAAAAGCTACCAACTTAGTAGAGGTCAAGACCACATTTGAGTCCCTGTCAGCAGCTAGTAAGAACCAATGATGCCAGGAAATCAGGTGGAGTGAAGCAGGGCTCTAGGCCGTGAACCAAAGTGCAAGATGTAAAGTGACAGCAATGGGAAGACAAGCTAAGCAGGAAATTAAAATATAAGAAGCCAGGATCAAAGTTATAAAGTCAGACTTCATAAAGGCCGGTCATTGCAGAAACAAATTATGTTACATTTTGTTAACTCTGCCTATGTTCCAGAGACCTAGAAGCCGTCTCTAAAATGGGGTATCAAAGGGACCAGCATCCAGAGAGCTAGAGTTCCAGTAGCAAGATTATTTAAGAACTTGCAAGTGCATTTGGCAAGCCACAGTGAGTGTTCTTTGCAGAATCCTGGTTAATGTAAAAGTTGCCAGAGACTAGAAAATGACAAATGTATGGATTTTCAAAAAGGGAAGAACTTGGATTCTGCCTAGCTTTTGTAGTCAAATTTGATGTCAATCCTCAGGAAAAAAATTTAGAGTGAATTATTAAATGGTTGATATGCAAGGATTTAGAAAGCAAAACAATATTCACTAGATGTAAGCACAAGCTCACTAAGAACAAGTTTTTCCAAACTAAATTTCTCCCTCCCTCCCTTTCTTCCTTTCTTCCTTCCTTCCTTTATTTTCCGTTCCTTTCTTTCCTTTCTTTATTTATTCCTTTCTTTTCTTTCTTCCTTTTCTTTCTTCCTTTCTTGCTTTTTTGCCACCATTACTAGTTTGGTAGATCAGAAGAATGTTATAGTATATCTAAATTTTATCTAGGCACTTGACAAGATTTTTTCAACATTCTTTTATAAATTTTAATATGTTGTCTAAGTTGTAGTTTAAATAGATTCAAAAGTGGCTGAATTATAAGACCTAAAGTATTAATTAGCAAAAGTTGTTGATGTTTGTCCTTTGTTCTTGAAAAGAACCATGACATTAGGAAGACAATGTCATGACTTGTGAGGGAAGGACATGCAAAGTCACCAGCGTCTCTCTCCTCCAGAGCTATCTGGGTCCAGTGGCCAGATACAGATCAGGACAACTGGAGATAGCCCTCAATGCAGTGGGAAACCTTGATCTCTTTCCCAGATCTGAGTTTGATTGAGACAACTCCCATTCAGTGATAAGGTTAGGTAAGAAATGAGACAAAGAATGGCCTGTTTTGCCTGGTTTGTCAATATGAAGAGGAGACAGGAGGCATGTGATAGGACTTAGCTTCTTGCAATATTTTTATCATTGATTATTTAAAGATATAGATGGGGCACTTGTCAAGTTTAAGATGACATAAAGCCAAGAAGGATAATTAGTTGTTATTTGTATGATAGATAACTTCAATCCTACCTTACCCCCACAAAACCCCACTCCAGATGTCTACTTTTTATACAGTGCTTTCGAACTCCTGCTCCTTCTGTCTTTTGACATTCACTAATACCTAAGTCCCCCTCTAAATAAAGTGGCATCCTTAGCCATCCTTTCCAGGACTGGCTACTTTTTCTCTCAATATCACCCTTAGTCCCTGTGGAGGGATAAAAATAAACCTTGCTCTCCATTGTCTCTTCCATCCTGGAAAGGATGACCAAGGATGCAGGATTATTTAGATAGGGACCTAGGTCTCGGTGAATGTCAAAAGATTGATACTTTCATGCTGGCAGGAGTCATAAAACTATAACTTGAAACATGATATCAAGGGGTGGACCAAGTCTACCACAAATTAGTTGTCTGATTTCAACTGGACCCTCAGTGCAGGAAGGTAATCTTTCTAATCATCTCTAATTCATACTTTATCCCACTCATCACAGTAAGTATTCCAAAACTTTTCTTCTCTTTTTGAGCACCCCCTTTGCTTCACTTGGTCATTTGAAAACTTTCCCTCAAACTTTACAAAAAAAAATCTCATCTCACTTTCCCCTGACTTTATATTACACAGGGCTGATCACTTAATTATCAAACCCATTGGCCTTTTCACAGTCTTCATTATTCTTGAGATCTCTTCATCATTTGACACTGTTTGCTGCTTTCTTCCCTTTGGAGACCCTCTTTCCTTTGAAATTCTGTGACACTGCTTACTCTTCTTTCTCCTATCTGTCCTCTTGGTCTCCTTTTTTGGCTCTTCATCCATATCATGTATTCCCTAAGTCTCTGTCCCTGTTTTAAATCCTCTTCTATTTTCTCTGCCTCACCTCCCTCAAGTGTAAAATAATAGTTGTAGTAGTAGTAGTAGTAGTAGTAGTAGTAGTAGTAGTAGTAGTAGTAGTAGTAGTAGTAGTAGTACCTGTCTTACAGATTTGTTGTGAGGATCAAATGGGTTAATATTTTTAAAGTTTTTATAATAGTTTCTGGTACATAATAAGTGTTGCTTAATAAATGCTGTCATCCCACTCCTTCTCTCCATACTCTCCCCTCCAACCCCAACTCCAATAGAATTTTAAGATAGCAGAGAACTGGAACAAAGGTTCATCAATTGGGTTCTCATTAAATAAATTACTAGATCTGAATGTTATGAAAGGACCAGTGGTCTCCCTGATGCAGCTTTTTTCCTACCACACACAAAATACAGAAAATTGCCTAAAACAAAACAAAACTATCCTGGGACCTGATTGGCCCCAGCTTCTCTGGTTGACTTTTTGGTCTTCTGGGGTATAGAAAGTCCCATCCAGATGAAATCTGAACTCCTCAGACTTGGTGGATACTTAAGAATTGCCATATCCTGATGATCTGATGACCAGATACATTTCCATAAGAAGATGAGGATGCTTCCAGAGAAGCTAATTGTATCCTTATTTCCATTTCCTTGCTATGTTAGACCTTCCTTCTTTGTTAAGATGTTTAATGATTTATTAGTAACTTATTTGATGTAAAAAAATGACATGTAAGAGATTGGTAGCACTGGAGCTCTGCCTCAAATAAATATAATAAAATATCACCATGCCATAAGAAATTATGAATATGATAAATACAGAGAATATAGAAAGAATTACATGAAGTAATGCAGATGACGTAAACAGAACCAGGAAAACAATATGCCCAATTTCTAAACAATGTAAGTTGAAATAACCACAGTAGTAATAACAACAAAATCAAAACTGAATGATGCAAAATTATAATGAACAGGCTTGTCTTCAAATAAAAGACATGCTATATCTCTCCAAATCCCTTGCATAGGAGTGAATTGTTGCATGTAATGTTAGGGTTTTTTTTTTTTTTAATGCATTGGTTAGTTTTTGCTGAACTTCTTTTTCTTCCTCATTTCTATTTATTACAAAGGATGGCTCTCTGGGAGTGGTGGGGGAAGGAGTGCAATGAAAAATGAAAAATTAAAAGCTGCATCAGAGAGACCACTGGTCCTTTCATAACATTCAGATCTAGTAATTTATTTAATGTTAAATTTGTCAATGTTAAAAGATATCACTAAAATCCATTTAATTTTTTTAAAAATAGGCTGCCTATTGTGGTTACTGAGTTACACTATATTGGTACCATTGAAGCTGAGTCTGGAGGACCATTTTTCAGGAGTGCTGTAACAAGGATTCAGCAAATCAGGAAGGGGTTATATTAAAATTGCTTTCAAAGTTCCCTCAGACTTCCAGACTTTGATTCCTCTGCTGGTGCCAAAGCATACATTTAAAGGCTCTTTCCTATACCTAAGTTGAATGTTAAGTGGTATAACTGAATATTTGTATATTTTATTATATCTGAATGTTGAATATATTATATATATACATATATATACATATATATGTATATATATATATATATATACACACACACACACACACACAAACAATACACATTTTCATATTGGATTTTTGACTGGCTAGTCATACAAGTCTATTAATAATGAGAAACTAATTTGAAAAAAAATATTATAGCAATGTCTGTTGACTCTTATTTTTTTTCTTTTAGGTGAGCTGTGCTGCTAAGCAAAATTTTGATGCTCCTAACAAAATGAGATGCAAGATTCCTGTTATTCTCCTTGCCTGTGGTTCCTTTAACCCCATTACAAATATGCACCTGCGTTTATTTGAAGTGGCTAGAAATCATCTTCACCAAACAGGTCAGCAAAATAAATCTGTTGTTGACAGTGCTGTTTAGATTGAAGAAAGTTGACATTTCAGATGCTTTGAGTTTGGGCTATTATTGTTAAAAGTACTGTATTAGGTTAGTAATTTACATCATCTCCAGGAAAATGTACTGACCAAAAAATATATACTTATTTTATCATTTTCAGTATTTTTTTCTAGCTAAATAGTACTTAAGCAGGTCATATTCCTATTATAGTAATTATATACTTTTAGTACTTCATGGCAGTTATTACATTGAATACCAACAAGAGGTCAGATACTTCATAGAACATTTGGTCCCATCATTTCAATTCCAATTTAAAATCTGTAATAAAATTAGAAGGTAAGGTATATACTTTATAACTTCTATCATAGGATGGGTATCCAAGCACATTAATTGATGGTGATATTGACATTTTCTCTTTCGTGACCATAGCCTTTTCAAAGGTCACATCTAAGGAATTAATAGCCATACACAAGCACACACAAGCACACACACACACACACACACACACACACACACACACACACACACTTCTGTAGAAGATCCTGAACTATATTCTCTGGCAACAAGAGACAAAATACATGTTCATATTTGTGACTCTAGATATATAAACATATATACATACACACACACATACATGTGGACATACATATATAGATATATAGATACAGATAGATAAATCTGTTTGTGTATATTTTTTCCTATAGATGTAGATATTTCAGCTTCAATCTTACTCTATTTCAATCCTTTTTCACATACATTGCTTTTGGTCTGAATTGGTATGTTCATCAATATAGGAGGACTTTATTGAAACTCTTTATAGCTGCAGATTTTTATAGCATCACCCAGGATGTCATTAAACTATGATTAGCTTATAGCTCCTACCCAGTGCTTGTCAGAGGCAGGATCTGAACTCAGTTCTTCTGTCTTTGAAAGTAGTCCTTTCCAAATCACTATTGATCAGAGAAATGCAAATTAAGACAGCTCTGAACTACCACTACACACCTGTCAGATTGGCTAAGATGACAGTAAAACATAATGACAAATGTTGGAGGGGATGTGGGAAAACTGGGACATTGATGCATTGTTGGTGGAATTATGAATGAATCCAACCATTCTGGAGAGTAATCTGGAATTATGCTCAAAAAGTTACCAAACTGTGCATACCCTTAGATCCAGCAGTGTTTCTACTGGGCTTATATCCCAAAGAAATACTAAAGAAGGGAAAGGGACCTGTATGTGCCAAAATGTTTGTGGCAGCCCTGTTGTAGTGGCTAGAAGCTGGAAAATGAATGGATGCCCATCAATTGGAGAATGGCTGAATAAATTGTGGTATATGAAAGTTATGGAATATTATTGCTCTGTAAGAAATGACCAGCAGGATGAATACAGAGAGGACTGGCGAGACTTACATGAACTGATGCTGAGTGAAATGAGCAGAATCAGGAGATCATTATATACCTCAATAACGATACTGTATGAGGATATATTCTGATGGAAGTGGATTTCTTTGACAAAGAGAAGATCTAACTCAGTTTCAATTGATAAATGATTGACAGAAACAGCTACACCCAAAGAAAGAACACTGGGAAATGAATGTAAACTGCATTTTTGTTTTTCTTCCCGAGTTATTTTTATCTTCTAAATCAAATTCTTCCTGTGTAACAAGAGAACTATTTGGTTCTGCACACATATATTGTATCTGGGATATATTGTAATTTATTTAACTGCTTGCCATCTGGGGGAGAGGGTGGAGGGAGGGAGGGGAAAAATCGGAACAGAAGTGAGTACAAGGGATAATGTTGTAAAAAATTACCCAGGCATGGGTTCTGTCAATAAAAAGTTATAATTATTAAAAAAAAGAAAAAAAGAAAAAAAAGTAGTCCTTTATCCACACCACACTGCCTCCCTTATCAGCCATATAGACATAATTCAAAATGCCTGACATGATTGAGCAATTAGGATAGACAACTTTAATTTGAAATGCTAATAAGTGGTTCTCTAAAATGTGGTATGTACTGATATACAAAATATTTACTTTAATCTCTCAGGTTATAATACTAAGCACTGGAAAGGCAAAAGGTAGTTCCTGCTCTCAAGAAGGTAACAGCGCAATGGAGGAAACAGAATTTAAATAACTGTAGAAATAAGTTACATGTAGTATAAATTAGAAATAATCAACAGAAGGATGGCAGTTGCATTGCCCAACTAGAAATGGCCAGTTGGATGCCCCAGTGGGGTAGCTCATACTACTCACTGGTTGTTATTTGTCCTTTGTTCTCAAAGAGGACCATGACATTAGATGATATTTTATCAGGAACTTAAAGGAAGCTGAAGAAGTCAGGAGATGAAGATTAGAAGAAAGAGTGTAAAAGGTATTTGTTTATTTGGAATGTCTCTTTCAATTGCTGTGACTTGAAATGATATAGAGTTAATCCCTAATTACTTTTTTGCAGAAAGAACCACAACTACCAATAACCATTTAAAATAACTATCAAAGAAATTCCATGAATTTGCATGTCTATTTGGAAGGAAATGTCTTTGTTATTAAAATGCAATTAATTCAGTGTTCAAAAAGAGAATGCAATATCTGACTATTTCTCTTTTTTAAAAAATACTAAATATTTTCTAGTATGATCAATAAACTTTGTTTTTAATAGTATTTTATTTTTCCAAATACATGTAGTATTTCCAAATACACATAGATAGTTTTCAATATTCATTTTTGTAAAACTTGTGTTCTAAATATTTCTCCCTCCCTCGCTTACCTTTTCTCTCTCAAGACAACAAGCCCAATCTGATATAAGTTAAATATGTGCAATTCTTTTAAACACATTTGAATATTTGTTAGGTTATACAAGAAAAATCAGATCAAAAGAAAACAAAAACCATGAGAAAGAAAACAAACAAACAATGATGACAAAAAGGTGAAAACACTGTATTTCAAACCTTGTTCAGTCTCCATAGTTCCCTCTCTGGATGGGATGGCATTTTCCAACCCAAGTCTCTTGGAATTGTCTTGAATCATCGCCTCGTTGAAGAGCCAAGTCTGTCATTGTTGATGAGGTTGATAAACTTTGTAAATGCAAAGCTGACTCTTGCCTTCTAGGAAAGTAAAAAAAAAAAAAAAAAAAAATCTAGAATCTATCTGTCTATATGTCTGTCTTCCCTCTTTCTGTATCTTCCCAAACCCTGCATTATTCATCTTCTCATTCTCTCTTTCTCTCTCTCTTTCTTTCTCTCTCTCTCTCTCGTTCCCTTCTCTCTCTTTTTATTTTATTTTTTTATTTAGATAGGTTGGCCACTGTTCCGTGCATAGCCTTTGATCTAGCAGTATTTCTACTGGGTCTGTATCCCAAAGAGATCTTAAAGGAGGGAAAGGAACCCACATGTGCAAAAATATTTGTAGTAGCCCTTTTTGTTATGGGAAGAAACTGGAAACTGAATGGATGCCCATCAATTGGAGAATAAATTATGGTATATGAATGTTATGGAATATTATTGTTCGGTAAGAAATGACCAGCAGGTTGATTTCAGAAAGGCCTGGAGAGACTTACAGGAACTGATGCTGAGTGAAATGAGCAGGACCAGGGCATCGTTGTACACGACAACAACAATATTGTATGATGATCAACTCTGATGGATGTGGCTCTTTTCAACAATGAGATTATTCAGGCCAGTTCCAATAGACCTGTGACAATGAGAGCCATCTACATCCAGAGAGAGGACTGTGGGACTACAACATAGCATTTTCACTCTTTTTGTTGTCGTTTGCTTGAATTTTATTTTCTTTCCCTTTTTTTTTTTTTCTGATTTTCGTTTGCACCAAGATAATTGTATAAATATGTATGCCTATATTGGATTTAACATATATTTTTACCATATTTAACATATATTGGATTACATGCCATCTATGTAATGGGGTGGGGGGGAGGGAAGAAAATGGGAACACAAGATTTTTAAAGGGTCAGTATTGAAAAATTATCCTTGCATATTTTTTTATTATTATAGCTTTTTATTGACAGAACATATGCATGGGTCATTTTTCAACATTGACCTTTGCAATCACTTCTGTTCCAATTTTTCTTTTCCTTTGCTCCACCTCTTCCCCTAGATGGCAGGCAGTCTCATACATGTTAAACACTTGCATATGTTTTGAAAATAAAAAATGTCAATTAAAAAAAATAACTAAGAGAACATTGCATGCAGCAACAACTAGATTATACTATGATCATTTCTGATGGACTTGGCTCTTTTCAATAGCCAGGTGATTCAGGCCGGTTCCAATGCTCTTGTGATGGAGACAGCCATCTGCATCCACTGAGAAGATTGTGAGGACTGAGTGTGGATCACAACACAGTATTTTCACTCTTTTTCTTTTGTTTGCTTGATTTTTGTTTTCTTTCTTATTTTTTCCTTTTTGATCTGATTTTTCTTGTGTAGCATGATAATTGTGAAAATATGTATAAAAGAATTGCACATCTTTCAACATATATTGGATTACTTGCTGTTTAGGAGAGGGAGTGGGGGGAAAAGAGGGAAAAATTTGGAACAAATTTTTTTGCAAGCATGAGTGTTGAAAACTATTTTTTGTATATATTTTGAAAATAAAAAGCTATTATTAAAAAAAAAAGAAAAAGAAAACTAAGCCCATCATCACTGGTGTCAAAATATTTGCTGTTATATATCTAGCACTGATGGTGCTATATTCTATCTGGTTAGCATCCTTATTTGTCCCAATATTTTTGTGGACCATGTTACTCCCCTTTTTGGATTATCTTTTTATTAATGCTATTCCCTCAGCCCTTTTTTGTTTTTTTTCCCCAAAAGTAATTTTCCTTTCAAACCAAGCCAAGGAAGAAGGCATAAACCTCACATCAAAGCCAGCCCACCTAGTCTCAGCAAATACTGTTGCTGACTCATTAAATAGAGAAACCCCAGAATACATGTTCTCTCTGCCCAGGGGAAGTTATAAAAATGAATCATTAACTTTTCTACATATCTTAGCCCACAGACAAAAACTATGATTTGGAAAAATATTGAATTTTTTGTTTCCCTCCCAATAAATAACCTAATCACCTCCTTTTAACCATATTCCAGCAATAATGTGCACAGATTTGATCACAATTGCTGTTTTAAGAAACAAAGTACATGTAAATACAGAAAGACAAAGACTGATTAGAGACTGGTGCTAATGTTATCATGGCAACTACCCTTCTTCCCTTCTTCCCCTCTCCAGGCTCTATATGGTCTCTCTCCTTCCCAAAATTCTTTATGATGGGAGTGACAGGACTGTGAGTCATATCAATTGTCCCTCCCATTATGAATGTGTGAGCAAGACTCTCCAAAAGTTGAGGAAAACTGTGGAGGATTTCAGCCTGATCAGAAGGTATTGGTTGATCTCATGTCCTAAGAACTTTAGTGTTGCACAGATATGGTTACAGATTAGTAAAGCAGACATTCTGCAGTCCCTACTGTGTGTCTGACTCTGGATATAAAACTCAAGAAGCACTTATTCTATTGAGGGAAAATAACACGGATACAATTAAATATATTTAGTGCGTATTATTGCTCAATTGTTTTTCACTTGTATCTGACTCTTCTTCACAAACAGGGCTCCATCGGCAAATTGCCATTTCTTTCCCCAGCTCGTTTTTACAAATGATCAAAGCGAGGGAATCAGTCAGGTGACTTGTCTGTGATTCCACTGCTAAGTAAGTGTCTGAGGCCAGCTTCGAACCAAAATTAGTCTTCCTGGCGCTAGTCCTGGCACTCTATCCACTACCCCACCTAGCTGCCCACCTAAAGAATGTATTTTGGTTTAAAATAAAGGGAGGTGGGGAGAGAGAATTTCCTCTTTCTGCAAGTTTGAAGCAAAGGACAGAGTTGGAAAAGATATTAAGGATTTTAGATGAGAAAAGGGGAGCAAAGGCCATTTCTTTTGTTTCTCTCCTATCCCATACTCCTCTAGTACAGGTTTATGAGCATTCATTTAAGTCTTTTTCATCAGAATAGGGCACTCCTGTTACACATTAAAAAAATGATACTAACAAGTATTTATATGTCCAACAAGTACTATCAAATATGTATTCAACAACAACAAAAACGATTGAATCAAGTTATCAGTTTTAATCATTTTTTTCAGTCTTTCAAGAATATCTAACTCTTCTTGACTCCCCACAGTGGATCTTATTCTTTCATTAACAATGTTACAGGAGTTTGGTATGTATAGATATTCCAGTAGCAGAATGTAACTAGGTGAAGAATAATATTAGTAACCCCAACAAACATAGTAGACAAACATAGTAAAAAGTTAAATAGAGCTCAAATAAATTAAAATATTTTAGTTTACATTTTCCCCATAATGGTATTTGTGTACTAAATAAAAATGTCTAAAAGGGGTTATGATCAATCAATTAAAAAAACAATAATTTTCTGTTAGGAATTTACTATGTGCCAAGCACAGAACCGGATATATAGTAAGACAACAAAGAAAAAACAAAAACAGTTCCATGTTCTCAAAGAGTTTATATTCTAATGGCAAAGATAACATAGCATTGTTATGAATTATGAATAATGGTTATAATTCTTTATATTTATATATAGCACTTTGTAGTTTTCAAAATACTTTCAAATGCATTAGTTTACCTAACCCTTGACTATCCTTTGAGGAAGCTTGGGTAGTATCACTATTCCCCCAGGAAACTGAAACTTGGTAAGATTTAGTGAATTTGCCCAGAACAACAAAATGTTTAAACATGTGGTATGATTATCATGTTCTATCATGTCTTTATTTTATACATTCCTTCCAGTTACAAAATATGTACATTTTCAAAGAATATGTCAATTTGCCAAACTATAAATCCATAGCACTGCTACCAGTCAAGCTAGATAAATATTGTCTAAGAGAATTCCTATGAAACATCTCAATATAAAAATGGAGGTGAATAAAATAAGTTCCTAATGGATCCAACAAAAAGTGAAGGTGATACCTCATATTTCATGTTTGACCTGGAGCAACTTTTTTTTTTAAATACTGAGAGAATAGAACTCTCTTCACTTCATTTTATCATTTAGCATTCACATCCTCATTATAGTAGCAATATCAGCCTAAAAACATCAAAATGGACACAAAATAAAGGTAGGCACTATTTCAAAATATTTTTAAAGAAACTCTTAAAAACTCTTCGGAGATTCTTATGGTTTCACAGACCATAGTTTGCAATGCCTACCCAAGCCTAATATTCTTTACTACCTCTAAAACTAAGAATTTTTAAGGTGTTTTATGTCATGGATCCCATTAACATTCTGGTAAGGTATGCCTTTTCAACATGTTTTTAACTACATGAAATAAAATATATTGGTTGACAAAGGAAACCAATTATACTGAAATGAAATTACCAAAAAAAATTTTTTTTAAGTTTACAAATTCTAGGTTAAAAACCTCTATTTTAACCTGAGTTGCCTAGTTTGTTAAAACCTGGCTGATAAGAGATTCCACAGCTTTTTTATTGAGTGCTGTACTTAACTATAGAGGTCTGGTTCTACCAGCAAGAGGGAATGAATTATTCTTTATTTCAGGTACTTATTCTGTGGATTGGATGAGATATGGCATGTGTTTGTTTATGGCACCTATAATGAATTACCACAGAAATGGATTCATACATATTAACAGATATCACAGGCCATGAAATAGGAGGACATCTCTAAACTTAGGCTATTTTTAGGTTACTAAGGAAAACAGTGATACTTAATGAGTGCAATATGGATATAAAAAGTATTATTTATGGAAAAAATTCTCCAAGTCACTAATAAGATAAATGCAAATTAAAACTATGAGATTCCACCTAATGTACATAAAATCAGACAAAAAAGGATAGCTATGGGAGTTGCCGTGGTGATGGAAAGGGAAATACTTGCATTAATAATGGAACTCTATATCGTTCCATCCATTCTGAAAAACAATTGAATCTGTACCTAAAATGTCACTAATTTGTTTATCTTCTTTGATCTATTAGGCTTTCTCCTTAAAGAGCTCAAAGAAGGAAAAAAAGGACCTACACACAACAATATGTATATTAGCTCTTTTTGTAGTCTCAAAGAACTGGAATTTTGGGAGTGTCCATCAGTTGAGGGATGATTAAACAAATTATTGTATTAAATCTGGGAAAACATTTATGAACTGATGTCAAAATGAAATGAGCAAAAACAAGAGACCAATTTATATAATAATAGAATTGTAAAGACCAATCACATTTTCAAGTCACTGGTAATGAAATACTCCACCCTATCCTAACAGAAAGATAATGGATTTATAATGCACAATTAGAAATTCATTTTCTTCCAAATGTCAGAAAAGTCCAGTATGGGGGATTTGTTTTTCTGGATCATATGTAACTGATATAAATGTTTTTTTCCCCCTTTATATATAAGGAGAGGGGAGAATAAAGAAATGTAATTATAGATTTAGCAAAATAAAAACAAAGAATAAGAAAAAGTCATTGAAGCATTTTTAAATGCATGAGAAATGTTAGATTTTAAAGGTCAATAGAAAACAAACCATCAGGGCAGCTTTGAAAATAATGTATTTATTACACTAAAAAAAAAGCAAACTATATATGATAGGTTTTTGGCTACAAGTAGAATTCTCTTTCTGTTATATGTATGTAAATATTCTGCTTATTTAGTATTGGTTAAGTTCAAATGTTGTAAAAAGATGGAACAAAAGAATGAGTATATGTAAAAAGTGAAAGTAGACACTGTAGAACATTATTTCTAAGAATATATCTTAGTCATAAGCACTATCATTGTCAAAGAATTTAGGATTTTTTGTTTTGTTTTTTGGATAAAGGAGACCTGAATATGATTACAGACAGAGAGGAAGGGAACAGTGAAGTAAGAAGTTATACCTGGTGGAGAAAGTGGACAGAATTGATGGCACAAGGAAAGAGAGGATGGGACTAAAGTCACAAGTCTCATAGTGGTTAGCTCTGGAAAGAAAGAATGGAAATTATTGCTCTAAACAATATGAAAAGAAAGTGGGCAGCTCTGTGACTTAGTGGATAGAATACCAGGTCTGCAGTTAGGAAGATTCATCTTCCTGAGTTCAAATCTGACCTCAGACACATTAACTGTGTGACCCTAAACACGTCATTTCATCCTAATTTGCTTCAGTTTCCTCATCTATAAAATAAACTAGAAAAGGAAATGGGAAACTATTCCAGTATTTTTGCCAAGAAAACCATTCTAAATAGGGTCATAAAGAGTTGGACATGATTGTAAAATAAACAAAAAATGTGTAAAGATAGAGGTGAATAAATGTTGTTAAGAGATAGAAGGGAGAAGAGGTAAAAGAGCTCACTCCAGATGTCCTCAATCTTCTTAGTGAAATATAAAATAAAGTTACCTGCTGAGAATGAGAGAAGAAATAGAATTGGATCCTTGCTCTGTCCTGGACTTCCTGCTGCTATTTCCTTGGCCACTTGGGCTTTAACTGACCTCAATATAATAAGTGAGCCACAGGGAATATTCTGTTCATTTCACCTTCCTTGGATTGACCTCCAATTTAAAAAGTTACAAATGCTTGGCTTCTTAGGAAGAATAACATTCCATACTGTAGCGATTAGATCAGTTTTATTTAGTATTCCTATATCTCTATGAAGAAGTAAGAAAACAATTTTTTTCTGATTTTTTTTATTATCACTCCACAATACTTTATGAGACTATTTTCTAACTAGCATGCCCCATATACTGTCGGTGCTGTAGAATGAATTGCATCATAAAGATAACAATACAATCTAAAGCTATCCTTTTCTTCCTTTGGCAACCTCAAAAAAAAGAAAAAAAAAGATATTTTATTGCTCCCAATTTTTTTTCCTCTAAGAGTTTAAGTTGAAATTGAAATGTATTTATTGTAATAACATTTAAACTAACAATTTTCTTTGGTGAAAGAAAATGTGTACTCCCTAGTGTCTAATCAGTGTCCAACATGATGAATTTCATAGTAGCTTCTGCTGTGACTTTAACTTTGATTTTCCATTACAAAATGTATGTTGAGAGAATTAAATACCTTATGATAAGGTGATGCAATATAATCTAGACATAAGGTTGAAGTGTAAGCTATAATAATTCCATTTAAGACTACAACAGTGCCAACTTCTATGCTCCTGAGCTTTAGAGGATACCAGGGTACCTAAAATAAATATTCTGTAAACTCAGTATGTTATTCTAATATTGGACTAGCTCAGAAAGTTTTTTAATCAAATAGAGTCGTTTAATATATATTCATGGGTAATTTTTCAGGCTGTTCTGAAGCACTAGTCATTTACACATTTCTAATTTAACTGACTTTTTTTCTGGAGGAGATAGATTAGAAACATTGAATCAATGATGTTCAAATTCTAGCAGTCATTTTAAACCACTTTCTTTTTTTTCCATTTAGATAGAGAGCTTGAGGATTTGGGAGCATAATTATTTTATCTGAAATTCCTTAGAGTGTCAATTTTAACTAACAACAAGCCAACATTTTTCTTACCCTTGTGGTTCTGCCCTGATGAGTTACCAATTAAAATATGTAAGTCATAAGATTTAGAGCTGGAAGTGACCTTAGAGATCCCTTCATCCTCATTTTGCAGATGAAAACCTTAATCCCAGAAAGGTAGGGTGACTTGTCCAAGCTTTCACAAGTGTAATAAATAAAAGATTTTAAAAGTTGTTCTTAGGAAAATATGATTTTTTTATGCCTCATGCAGTAATATTTTGCTATAATACTGCTCTCAGGTTACATGTTTGGGGACTATTCAATGTTTAAGTGTTTTATGACAAAGTCCTTAGCTTCTTCCTTTGGACCCCATTCAACTCTAACCCCTGCTCTCTTATTAACAAATTCTTCTTTATCCCGAATTACTTCACATTCTCTCATCTTCTTGCACTTGTAGAAATTCAGATCTCCAAAAAATAATGCTTCCCTATCTATTGTCTCCAGGATTAAGGCTCTTCCTTTCCCACTTTCTAACCCCAAATTACTGGTTCACAAGGAAGAGTCAAATTCCTTTCTCCTCATCTCACTTGCATGTTGTTGCTTTATCAACTTATTCATTAAACCCTCCTTTTAGCCTACTCTATGTTCATCTCCCATCTCAATCCTCTACACATCCCCAGCTCATTCTCTTTCTTTTATCAAGGTATTCAGTAGACCCACAATCTTACTCTTCTGCATTAACTCTAGCCTTCATTATTGATGACTTCATTTATAATTCTTAAAATCCAAAACGCCAAACCCCTCTCTCCAGTCATAACTCTCTGGCCTTCAATTTCTCCTCTTGCCTCCAAAAGTATTTTTTCTCCTCATTATAACCTCTAGTCTCTTTATTTGTCCTTGTTCTTACAGTCTACCACCCCCACCTACTGTGGCCTTCTTTCATAAACTTGATCCTTTCAACTTTCCATTTGAGTCTACATTATCAGCTACTCTTAAATACCCTGCCTTCTTGTCAGATCTGTAATTGTCTTGCCAGCATCAACTCTGAATTATCTTCATCATCTGCATTCTCTGCTCCAATCAGTGTGCTACTTCCTGAAGAAAGTCATATTACAATGCTACCTGGATCCATTACAAATTCATAATGTCTGTATCAACTGAATTATCATTGCTGTATGACAAGTCTTTTATTTCTCCCTGGTGGGATCTATTCCATTATTTCTTTTCTTCTCCAACTTCCTACAACATTTCTCTACACCTCCTATACGTCAAATAAGAGAAACTTAATGATATTATTTTGGTCTTATTTGAGAAGGAAGAATAACAAGCAACAAACTAACCAAAAAGGAGACCATATGTCATAAGTTCTTCCTTCCCTACCCTGCTACTCTCCTCCCAATCTCCTCTTCAGTCACTTCTCCTTTACTAAAGTCTTTAGCGAAGAGATATTTGTATTTTTTGCTTTAGCTAACACATCTTTTTATGCTTTGATTCTGCCTTTTTCTATCTCCTTCCACTGATCAGCTTTCTCTTCAATCTCTTTATCCACTGATTCATTCTTGTCCATCTACAAACATGCTCACATATCTAATATTATGTTATTAAGAACCAGACATTTCTTAGGCCATGGTTTACTGACTTTATCAATAGAATACAGTTCCTTAGTGATAGAGAAGGAACCAAAATTCAGGTTATCTAGACTCATTTTTGAGTAATGAGCAAACTAAATTTTTGGGTAATTCTTTAGGAACTGTAAATTGGTCTCATGTTCATCATTCATGGTTCAGCACCTGGAAAGCTGGCCTCAAAGCCAGGAAAAGCCAAAGTCTTTTCAGGTCCCACCTTTAACATATTTTGATTTTGTGACCCTGGGCAATTCAGGGGTATAGGCAGCTTAGTAAAATTTTTAAGTTACAGCAGAGTTGCTGTCTTGTATTAGTAAAAGTAGTTTCTTTACATGGCAGTTCCCTATATCAATAAAATAAAAGTTCAATCCTTATCCCTATCCTGTACAAATGGGGAAAATCATCTTCTATCACTGAATTCAACAACTCAGTACAATAAACATTAATAATAAATATAATAAATAATAAATATCAGGGATTATTACTTTTAAGACACTAGGGTCTGAGGGTAAAAATATAAAATAATACACTGTCTCTGACCCCTAAAAGAACTTGCAATCCAGTCTAACATCTATATACAAAAGGTAGTAAGTACAGAGGAAAGGTCAAAAGTTTTGACAGAAATTCAATGAGAGATCACTTCTAGCAGGGAACAGGATCCTGCTCTAGCAGGTACAAAACAAGGAAAGCTTTTTTTCATTGGCTTTAGGAAGACTAAAAATCTTCTTTTGAATCAATGCCTATGATCAGAGTCATCATTTTAACTCCTTTTCCTCTTGTGGAGATCTTTATGGAGTAGTCCCCAGGCTATGTCCTTAGCCCAGAGGGGCAGCCCCAAAAGACCATATGAGACTAAAAGATAAGAGCGTTAGAGAAAGGATTCTATTCAAACCTACTGTGCAATAGCAGTGCTGACTTGAATAAAATAAACACTATCTGGGTACTGGAGAAGAGAGGCTTTAACTCACCATGAGCTAACATGGAGTTAAAAACAGACCTGTTTGATCAATACCAGGTGAGAGCATTCCCATAGGCTCTAAAGAGGTCTTATTGGGTGAGAACAGGAACTGTAGAACCCTGATGGACTTAAAAAGATTTCTTCTGAAAATAGAGGTACTGGATACTAATATTCAAAGGCTCCAGTGTGGACTCTATAGTAAATGCCTAGATGTTAGAACACTAGCCCCTTAAGGCTAGATGACAAAATTTACTAGTAAATGGAAAAACCTTAAAAGGTTTTGATACAAGGGTTTTAAAATTAGCCTCACGTAAGATGTACCATTGAAATTAATATAATAAGGGTTCATAATCCATAAATGTGTGTCATACTCTTCTTAGATTATGTTTCATATTGATGGAATTCATACCTTTTTGACAAAAACGGGTTTTTGTCATTACAATTTTGGAGTTGGTAATAGGAACTGGTTCTTTTATAAAACAATGAAAAATCACATATCATACTCATATTGATATTAAAATTATCATGTCCTACACCACCATGACCTTTTCCTATGTATCAGCTTTTATAACATTATAATGCAAATTCCTTACACTTAGACTCAGTACTGGTCTAGAAATGGTTCTCATGCCCTATTTTACATAACCACCAATATTAGCACCAAGTATATAATCTTGATGACCCATGCAGTGCAATTGAAGAATTAAAGGATTTACTAACTGATTATTCAGCAACATTTCGTCTTACTGAGTAGAAAAGGAAGCTAAACTGTTTTAATTTTGTCCATAAAATTATGTTCTGTGTTTAGCTGAAGCATTTAACTTAGTGTTGACCTATTTTATAGAATCCAGTGGCAAATCTTAGGCTGTATCCTTCAGTATAATAACAAATAAATTAAAATTTTTATTGAAAAATTAAAATGATGTTAAGACATGTACGTTCATTAAATGTCTTAAGGTATAAAGTTAGATCTCACCTGAATTTCAAAAATAAATCGCACAATGAAAGGCATTAACTATTAATAAAATGTTTTCTCTCAGATGTATATAATTTACTTGTCTTCTTATCATATTTAATAGAAATAGGGATGTTTGGTGATAGGCAAATATCCTGTCTTAAATCAATATGGTCATTACATTTTCAGGAGTGATCAGGAGTGGTTAGGGAAAGGGAAATGATTCAACAATAGTCAATGAGAATTATTAAATGCATACTATTTACTGAGTATAGAAAAGTGATTAAATACCTAAAAAGTTACTTATCTCATAGAACTGATATTCAGAAATTATGGGTACAGATGATCTCTAGATTAAAACTTGTTTCCAATAAAGCTTTTATTTACCTAGTTCAGATGATTTTTGAAGTTTCTAGCTTTTCTGGGTTAAGCTCTGAAACAACTGAGGAATACATTCCAAAATACTCCCACATTGAATTGGATAGTTTATTGGAGTCCATAGTTAAATGACCCAGAATTGAAATTCATTTAATCTGCCCTTTATAATAATGTTATCCTTAAAAGCAAAACTGCAAAGCAGTAGTACATACACTGAATATAATTATACCATCTTCCTCTTCTTCTCTCCATTCTCTATGTGATTAGACTAAAGGCAAGCAGCAGAAAGTAGCAACAATAGGACTGAGGTTAGTAGGAGTTTAAAGAATTATGGGAATCCCCTTCTGATCAGTGCAGGTCCTTCATGAAAGAATTCACGAACCCAAAATATTGAATGGCAAAAGGGAAGTTTATTGGTGGATGAGAAGTCAACTTTGCTAAGAAGCCTGACTTCCTAGTGGCTAAGTCCTATTAGGGAAATGGATGCTGGCACTGAGAAGAGAATGTCTTCACAGCAGGCAGGAGTCCCGGCAATTATGCCAAAGAGGCAAAGCATACTACTTTGGACATTCTGCAAAGAAATGAGCAGAAATCTATTTTATGAGCAGATCTTGGGTGGGGGCTGGGGGTGGGGGACTAGGGACAGTTTGAGCTGATTAGACCAGGATCTCCCAATTGAATGAAATTGCTTTGAAGACCTTTTTCAGCCTGAATTTGAATGGGGATCCAGCTATCAATGTGTGTATGTGAGGGGAGGAGGCGTGATTTGCCTTAGAAAAGGCCAGCCAGGAGGATATGCTCTCTCTCATGGACTCTCTGGAGTCTGGGAGGCCAGGAATCAAAGGGAACAGAATTTCAGAGATTTAATTTTACAGATCAAAAGGGGAAAGTGTTTTTTTTTTTGTTTTTTTTAACAGAGTTTACCTGCATCAGGACTAAAGACTAAAGGACTAAGTAACCCATGGGAGGAACGGTCAGCTTTTGAAAATTAAGAGGCCCTATGTTTTAGATGTTTTCAAAACTAGAAGATTTAAGTTGAAGAGAAGTGTTATATATAAAAGGGGGGAAAGAAGAGCTAAATGATCAAAAAGGGAACGTTGTAAGATTTAAATACATTAAGGGAACTTAATATCTAAATGAATTTGAAATCATTTCATCTGTAGCCTATGCCTCCCAACCTTGGATTCTCATTAGGTATTTTGTTCATTGTAACATATTATTCAATTGGCTCAAACCCCTTTACCAGTTGAGCTGGATATGTCCAAATTTACCTGGACTCAGTTTGCTCTTTACTAACTGACCAAGAGCATGCAATTTAAAAGTAAAATATTTAACTGGGATCAAAACACTTAGCAAACAAAGGGAGAAAACTTCACACATTCCCAAGGTTTAGTGCAGTTGTTTTTTCCATCATGTCTGTGTCTGACTTTTAGTGATCCCATTTGGGCTTTTCTTGGCAAGTATTAAGAGTCTAATCTCTGCCTTTCCTTCCATCCCACCCACACCAATCTCTAATTTTGTAGATGAGACAAAGAAAACAATTGCTTCAGGAATAAAGGTGACCTGTAAAACTCACTGGGATGGTATGACTGAGGTTCCAGCTCTATTCACTAGTGCCCTGAATACCCATTCCTAGGATCTCTCAGTGTCTATCTCTACACAAGTTGAATATATCCTCTACTTGCTCTTTGGCCTTGTCTCTGGATTTTGAGGATTAGGCCAGAATTTCTAGGCTGATGGCTAGTACTATTGGCAGATTTCACAAAGCTATCATATTCTCTAGCCCTGAAAGTCTCCTTACACCAGCCTCTGCATTTCCTGATACAATTTCCATTCTTCAAAGGCATTAAATCTCTTGGAACATCACTATGGAGGAAGTAACTTCCCTCTGGTGAAATGTCAAACCTGAATTAAGCCATTTCTCTCTAATAGTTAACTCTCTAATATGCCCCAGTGAAACAACAAATACTCATTAAAGATGTGAGGTATATAGAACACTAATATAGGCCCTGAAAGAAATTCAGAGTTTAAATAAAATGTGGGTTTTTTTCCCTCATAGAGATTATAGCCTAAGTAATAAAGACTGTTTAATAATGTAAAAAGCACAAGGATTTTAAATTGCCCAAAGCCAAATGATTGAGAGGAGAAACACAAAATTGTTTGTAACAGGAGAAATAGCAAAGAATACTAAAGATCCTTCTATGAAAGATCAAAAAAGGAAGTTTAAAATTATTAAATAAGAGTAAAATCTGTTGATTCTTTGCCAAGTCTTCAGAAACTGCACATAAAAGAAATAAGACATTTGGAAATGAAAGAAATAAATACTTCATACAGAAGATGACATGTACATTAAAAAATTTTTTTCAGAGACCTGAGGAGCCTTTATATTCTGTATGTAGCATCTAAGTTAATTCAAAGAAAAAAATCCATGTATAGAGAAAAATGAGAAAAACTAAAGGAAAATCAGCACAGAAGAGAAACAATTTCAGAGGGTACCAAGGAGTATTTGAAAGGACCTCACAGAATGAATAACTTGAAAGGAACTAAGCTCTGGTTCTGTTAGGACTAATTGTTGTTCTAGGCAGTTTATATTTTACTTCAAGTTTAATTGATAGAAACTGAATCTGTTTTTCATCTTGCACCCTATCTTGGTGGTGCAGAGCCAAGTGTGAAACTCTCTTTGAAACTGATGGAAACCTTATGCTAGCATTAGTCCATGGGGATGTAGAGCAGGACAAGAAATGAGCGGTTTAATTATTTTTAAGTTTTATTCATGACTTTAGGCTTGTTTGTTTGGTTATTTTTTTTTTTTAAATCTCCTTAGTCACAGGCTGTCCCTGATCTCTGGAATACATTTCTTATTCTTCTTCTAGAATCCCAACCTCTCAAAGTCCAGATCAAATACCACTTCCTGCGTGAAGCTTTTCCTGATACCTGCAGCTCTTTGTCTTCCAACGCTCTCTACTGCCAAAATTTTTTTATATCCATATTGCATATATTAGGTATCTGCAGAATGTTATTTCCCCGATAGACTACAAGTACCTTCATTTAGGCTGGAGACTTAATTTTTTTTTTCTAAAAACCTAGCATTGTTCTTGGCAACTAGTAGGTGTTTAATAAATGTTTGTTTATTGATTGATTCTGCAGTCTAAAATTGGGCATTGAAGTTAAGTTGGATATAACAGTTTTTGATTATTGTTTTTGTTTCTGCTACTGTAATCATTATCTAGTCATTATTCTAGCTCACCTTCACTCTGTCTTAGTTCATATAAATCAAATTCCTCATATGTTTCTTTTTCATAGCATAATAAAATTCTTTTTCATTGATATATCACAGTTGGTTAATCCATTCCCCAACAAATATATAGTTACTTTGTTTCTATTTTTTTGTCCCCACAAAAAGTTAGGCCAGCTAATTGGTTTAGAAAATGTGTTAATAAATTTTTGGCTTGAGAAATGTAAAACTTTGTACATAAATCTACCAAAGAAAAGTAAAATAGAAAAATATGCACAATTGGAACAAAACTATTAAACATCAGCTAGATTCCTTTTTTAGTTTTCTAGCCAAGTTTTTGTCAACAATAATACTGATGATGATAATAATATTAGTTAGTGTTTACATAGTGATTTAAAATATGCAACATCTTTACCAATACTATCTAGTTTTATCCTTAAAACTACCCTCTGAGCTGAGTGCTATTATCACCATTATATAGATGACAGAATTGAGGCAGAGGATAAATGACTTATTGAGGATCATGCAACTAAGTGTATATTTAAGAATGAATTTGAATTTGGATTTTCCTGATTCCAAATATAATCCTTCCATCCACTATGGCACCTAGCTTCCTTGTTACAACTATGGTCTTCTTTATTTAATGGCATAATCTCTTTATTAGCTTATTTATAGTATCAACTGATTCATTTATTTTTGGATAGGTTTTGGTCTCTGTGGTCCCATCTCCTAGAGTTCTATGCAAGGAAGATAGTCAGGATGGAAGAAGATAAAGAAAGGGACCAAAATAAAAGGCCATTTCACTGCATATTCTAGGGAATTTATCTTTCCCAGCAGGAAAAGAGCTGTGTGGATAGGATTGTGTAATCAGAAAAAGAGAACTGAGCTATTTTGAATTGATACTCATTATTAATATCTTGTCTTTGTCTTGCTGGCCCTCATTTGCCTCATTCAAACCAGAATACATTTAATTGGCTTTCTGCTGTTCACTCAAGCTTATACTCATCACTGATTTCTGTGGTGTTCTCTGTTTAATATATAATTTCAATACCACATTTAATGTTGAAGTCTTCTTTCTTCATCATGGTCTACAGAGGCAATTCTAGGATCATACCATAGATTTTGTGTTTTTCTTCTCAGTCAGATATAGCAGCTGAAGTTGAGAGAGCCAGGTGTCTGGTCCAAGATCATACAGAAAGCTAGTGGCAGAGCTAGAACTTGAAAACTCCAGGGTCTTTACCCTATTTATTTTTCCTTTGAATGTCTCCCTTCCATTCCTGTATGTCCATAGCTATGGTTTTTCTCCTGCTTGAGTCTGCTGTCACAGCCAGATTCCCAGAGGGGCCTCTTATTGGTCTTCCTGCTCCCAATTTTGCCCTTTTCTAATCCATCCTTCTCCATGCTGATGAATTAGTTTTAAAATACTTAAATACTTAAAATACTGCTTTCATCATGCCATTTTATCCCTGCTTTTATGGAGCTCACAATCTAGTAGAGAAGGTACCTCCATACCTATGCAATATATTGCAGTACCCCCTGAATCATTATAGATTAAAATACAAGGAGAAGTACAATATCTAAGGATAGCAAGATCATTTCTGAATCAAGGTGTTGAGGGAAAGTTTCATGAAAGAGATAGCATTTGAACTAGCCTTAAAGGTTAAGATTTCAAAAGTTAGCCTTAGGGAGCAGCTAGGTGATTCAGTGGATAGAGCACTGACTCTGGAGTCAAGAAGACGACCCCATTTCAAATCCTGCCTCAGACGCTTACTGTCTGTGATCCTGTACAAGTCACTTAATCTCAGTGGCTTCCAAAAACAAGAAATCTTGGGAATGGAGGAGTATTCTAGTTGTTGAGTACAATAAAAGTCACAGAAGTGAGAAAGCATTAGATATATACAGCAAACTGAGAATGCCAATGGGATAAAGTTTCTGTTTCATAATCTGGCATTTAAGGGCTCATCTATCTTTCAAAAAATAAGAAGTTGCTCCTTTGTGGTTCTCCTCTTTAGAGTTCCCACTCTGAGCTTTGAGCCCTTTTACCCCTTCCACCTGATCTTTCACTCTCCTAGCGCTTACCTGTCCTTTATGGTCCATTTCAAATTCTAACTCATTCATAGAGCTTTCCTTAATTAAACAAATCCGTGATTAAACAAATCTGTGATGATCTCTGCCAGGTAGAATATCCTATGTTTCTTTGTATTACTCTCATGTAACACCCAGCATGATGCTTTATTAAGAATAGGTAATTAGAAACTACACTGGCTGGTTGATTAGCCACTTTTCCTGCACTTAAATTGTCAACTCTTGAACAATCCATTAAGACAGGAATTTAAAGATCAAAATCGAAAATTAATATTATATGCTCTATAAGGAATAAATCCCTATTTTAATCTTCCTAAATAGGAAGTCTCAATCCATATTTTTATCTCTTTTACTTAGAAAATTATAATGGTAGAGTGTAATCAGAGTGAATAATATTCAACTCAGTCCTTGAGCCACTTATTATTCTCTCACATATAACTTATGGCCATTCGAGATCTCTATATTAGAATATGGTATTACTTTAGACTCTACAGTATATACAGTAGTAATGTGGATTCCTTTGTTAATGGTGATTGCAAAAGCAGTTCCAAAATCACTTAACTATGAGGACCACTGATCAAAGTCATTTAAAATCTGGCAAAGCCTCATTAATTCACATTAATAACTGGGCAACACATTACAAATTACCAGACTTTGAACATTAGACTACATTATAATACAAAATAAAAAGCAGTAACATTACAAAACATTTTTCTCAATTGTTTTGACAAGTGTAGTTTTGTTTTAAATATTTATAGTAATTTGTAATAATAGGGTGATATAAATGTGCTGAGGCATACTTTGTGAAAATAATGAAATCTTTATAGTCCAAAATGTTATTAAGCCATTGCCTCAGAGGAGTATGAGACTGTAAGAATGTTTTTGAACGCTAAAAGAATCCTTTTAAAGTGCTGGCAGAGATCAATCAATTTGTTCAAGTTTCTAGAAGCTGATCCTAGCTTTATCCTATTTTATAGGGATATTTGGGGCTTTGAATTAATCAAGCGAGCAAGTAATAATTAATATTTATGCTATATACTGTGCTAGGTTCTGGGGATACAAAGTAAAAAATGAGACAGTCCCTGCCTTCAAGGAATTTACATTTCTTCTTTCAGATGCAATATATATAGAGAGATATGGTACTTATACAAAAAAAAAATCGAGTAATTGCATAACAAACAATGCAGGTAATTTTGGGAAAGAGTTCACTAGCAGCTGGACTGAATAGAAAAGATTTAATGTAGAAGGTAGTGTTTGAGCGGCAAATTTACTGAAATAATGGATTGTAAGGGGCAGAGATAAGGGGCAAGTGCATTCCAAGCATAGGGGACTATTGGCTTAAAAAAAAAAATGTACCAGAGGGTAAAAGAAGTCAGTTTGGGAGAACTGTAAAATGAAAAAATAATGTATAAAGAAGCTGGAAAAGCAGTTAGGAAAGTGTTTTACCTGATAGACAAATTTCTGTTTGATTCCAAAGGTAATAGGGAGCCACTGGAATTCACTGAATAGAAAGAGGTATGACAGTTATACTTGAACTCTATGAAAATCATTTTATGAAGAACTCATAAAATTGATTGGGACCTCCCTTGATAAATCTTCTTTACATATATGTAAATACAGAAATGTATATTAGGCTAATATAATTAGAAGTACAAATAAAGGAAAACTTATTCAGGAACAGTTTTTTAGATATAATTCTCCATATGTGACTTGACATTTATGACTCTTTCTTGCCCAACACTACCATAAGAGCTGCCTTCTTCTCCTGGTCTCCAAAGACCCTAGATCACACTCAAACTGAGTTGGATCATGCTCATTGGTCCATTAGAGAATGATCCCAAATTTACTCTCAGCCAATAAAGAAGTCTTGATTGCATGATAGGTTTTTTTTTTTTCTTATGCTCTGAACCAAAGGAAAGACAAACAAATATAAATAGACAAAATTAGTGTTCATATTGGCTTGAAAATATGAATAATCCAACAATATTCTGAAAGTACATATAAGGAAACTTGCTTATTACAAGGATCATCAGGGTTTAGAGTAAAAATTTAGACATTAAGAAGAATTGTATATGGAGCTTTCTCTATACGTGTCCTGGATCATGTCAAGAATTGTATTATACAGGCTATCCCAAAAAGTATTAGTGTAGTTTTGTTGCTGTTCAGTCATTTCGTTGTGAGTGACTCTTTTTTATAGCTTTTTATTTGTAAGATATATACATGGGTAATTTTTCAGCATTGATCCTTGTAAAACCTTCTGTTCCAACTTTTCCCCTTACCCCACCCCCTCCCCTAGATGGCAGGTAGACCAATACATGTTAAATATGTTTAAATATATGTTAAACACAATATATGTATACATATGCATACAGTTATTTTGCTGCACAAGAAAAAATGGATTTAAAAATAAGGTAAAAATAACCTGAGAAGGAAATAAAAAAATGCAAGCACACAAAAACAGGAGGAGGGGAAATGCTATGTTATGGTTCACACTCATTTCCCATAGTTTTTTTTTTGCTGGGTATAGCTGGTTCTATTTAATATTGAATAAATGGAACTGATTTGGTTCATCTCATTGTTGAAGATATCCACTTCCATTGGAATACATTCTCATACAGTATTGTTGTTGAAGTGTATAATGATCTCCTGGTCCTGCTCATTTCACTCAGCATCAGTTCATGTAAGTCTCTCCAAGCCTCTCTGTATTCATCCTTCTGGTCATTTCTTACAGAACCATAATATTCCATAACATTCATATACCACAATTTATTCAGCCATTCTTCAATTGATGGGCATCCATTCCATTTTCAGTTTCTGGCTACTACAAAGAGGGCTTCCATAAACATTCTTGCACATAGAGGTCCCTTTCCCTTCTTTAGTATCTCTTTGGGGTATAAGCTCAGTAGTAACACTGCTGGATCAAAGGATATGCACAGTTTGATAACTTTTTGAGCATAGTTCCAGATTGCTCTCCAGAATGGTTGGATGCATTCACAACTCCACCAACAATGCATCAGTGTGCCAGTTTTCCCACATCCCCTCCAGCATTCAGCATTATCTTTTCCTGTCATCCTAGCCAAGCTGAGAGGTGTGTAGTGGTATCTCAGAGTTGTCTTGATTTCTCTGATTAATACTGATTTGGAGCATTTTTTCATATGGCGAGAAATAATTTTCATTTCTTCATCTGAAGATTGTCTGTTCATATCCTTTGACCATTTATCAATTGGAGAATGACTTGATTTCTTATAAATTAGAGTCAATTCTCTATATTTTGGAAATGAGGCCTTTATCAGAACCTTTAACTGTAAAATGTTTTCCCAGTTTATTGCTTCCCTTCTGATCTTGTCTGTATTAGTTTTGTTTATACAGAACCTTTTTAATTTGATATAATCAAAATTTTCTATTTTGTGATCAGTAATGGTCTCTAGCTCTTCTTTGGTCACAAAATCCTTCCTCCTCCATAGATCTGAAAGGTAAACTATCCTATGTTCTTCTAATTTATTGATAATCTCAGTGAATGATTATGACCCTATTCAGGATTTTCTTAGCAAAGGTATTGCAGTGGTTTTCTATTTTCTTCTCCATTTCATTTTACATTTGAAGAACTAAGGCAAACTTGCCCAGAGTCACATAGTTAGCAAGTGCCCTTAGCCAGATTTGAATTCTTAAAGATAAATCATCCTGATTCTAAGCCCAGTGCTTCCTCCATTGTTAGGATAGCAATTGATAGGAGGCTATCTGCCCTAGTTTTAAACCACCAAAGCTTAAAACCTACACTGAGATTTTTTGGGATCCCTGTATAATTGTACACCATTGTTTTTAATTAGCATCTGAAAATCAATCAATCAAACAAACTAGATAGTTCTAGCATTAAGGATGAAGTTCTACTTAAAAATATTGGAGCCAGCCTCTAAAACTTGGATTATCATTCTTTTGGGGAAAAACTTGAGACTAAAACCCTGATATATATTCCTAGGAATGTGTCTTTAATTGAATAGTTGAGGTCAGAAAGGCTTCCTGGCTCTGCTGGGTCTAGAACTGTTAATCTATTGAGGAAATATTAGGAAAGTCACTTCTGAAGAACTAACGGGGGGGGGGGGAGAGAAGAGAGGGGAGGAGAGGAATATAATAAATCTGAAACTTAAAACCCTCAGTTTATAGATGAGAAAACTGAGGCATCCAGCCTTTCATTAATAATGAACTAACCAACAACTTTATTCCTAACTTGATTGGCTCTCCTGTTTCTCAAAAAGACAGAAAATTCTAATAAAAAAAGTAGTGAGTAAGAGTGAACAATGCCACATCTCTAGACCAAAAAGGATTGAAATAAGAGTTAATGCCACTAGCTGGTATGCTGAAACAGCTTATTGAATTGTTGCTGGATTTTGACAAGAGATAAGAAGGTGAGGAAGGGGGTGAGTGGTAAAGGGGTTAAGCTTCATGAGGACCATTGACTAAACTAAGAGAGAGGCTTATGCCTTAGGAACAAACAGGATTCTAAAGTACATTGACCCCGAAAAATCTAGATCCCAGGATTCTTACTGAGAGTTTGGAAAACTTTTGGCAGAAATTCATTTATTGTAGGACCTTTATAGCTAGAAGGGGCATAAGAGGTAATCTAATTCAAATCACAACTAATAAACTGAAGCCTGTTAGGTATCTAATACTGTTAATGTTAATTTAAAATATGTACATACCCATTGTCTAAATTTTTATCATCACGAGGCAATCTGTTGCTTCCCTATCCATGTTAATAAGAAGTGATGTAGAGTCTTTCTTAATTTACTATTCCATGATTTTCTTTTTTTGTGTTTGTGGCTCATTTGTTTTTACTGATTTATCTCATCTCAGTGCTCTAACAGTAATCAGTATGCAGACCAATTCAGAAAGATTATCTAAATCATCAGATGTAGTGTCTTTGTAGAAAGAAATGGCAGAAAACAAAAAAATGGGCATCAAGAGATTTCATATATACAGAATTATTACATATTGGTATCTTTAAAGGTCTGGTTCAGTTGCCCCCAGATTTTCCATGAAATAGAGATGACATACTCTTTGAAATTCTCATATGCTTTATTTTTACCCCTTTAATGTATTACATTCTTTTCATTTTTCATTTTTATCTACATGTACTATCTCTCATATAAGCCTCCTTAAGCACAGAGCCCATGTCTTATTTCATCTTGGTATCACAAGAACTTTGCATAATGTTTTGTGCAGACTAAGCATTTGTTGAAGTTCTCAATTAAGAGCCCAATTCTGGGTTTTCAGCTAAGCTCTTTGAAAGCTATATCCCTTTCATTTTAGTGCCTTTTAACAATTTTTTTAGCAATTTAGATGGCAACAAGTTTAAGAAGATTGTTTATTATTCTGTTATGATTTAAAATAAACTAATTTTTGGTCAGCTTCCTTTTTTTTTCTTAAACAAGTTTTAGCACAATTGCCTTCTATACAAAAGAATGAGTAGATAAGCCAACATCTCCTCCAATAGAGGCCCATCAAGGAAATCCTGTGAATGCATCTAACCAACCAGGCCTCTTTTTAAAATATACTAACAAGACCAAGTGACTGAATTAAACAGATTTTTAGGCTCTCTCTCTCTCACATGTAATTTATAGCTTAGGACCTTGATCCGGGTCCTGGTTCTACCTTTTGATCCCTGTGGATGTCTAATTGCCTAGAGGCTTTACCAAATTACATGGACTCTTGATCTCCTCTGAGAAGGATACTTGAGGACAGAAAGGCTACCTGAGTCTACTGTGTCTAAAACTATTGTTCTATTGGGAATGTCTCTTAGGAAATAAGTTACATGGATAGATATGTCATTTGCCTCTCACCTTTAGTACCATTTTGGCTGGCCATGGGGATCATAGGTATATAATAATTCTGGACAGGGAAGGTCATTTTTCTACTCAATTAACTCTAGTGGATCTCTATTGCTTTTAGGATAAAATACAATAAAGTCTGTTCCAACTTTTTTTTAATTTTACATACAGAATCTGTTGCACTGATGCTCTCTCATACTTCCCAGCTCCCTCATTCCTCAACATCGTTAAATTCCATGACGTAATTTTTCATTCCACCTCAGCTCAATATAGAGATGTCACCTTCTGGATCTCAACATTACTAACAAGTATTCCATTTCTTGAATTGAAAACTTTGATATTCTATCTAGCCATAACCTCCTATCATTGCATCTCTTTCTAACCTTCTTAAACCTATTCTTTGTTCTCACTATGATTGATAATCCCAATGTTCTTCCAATCCCTCCACCTTCTAGTCCCTCTACTAAAGCTACCATAATGGCCTTTGACTTTACTTTCTTCCCTTCCTAATCTCAACTCTACAGTTGGCCATTTTATCCCTAAAAGATGCTCTGCTCACTAATTACCTCATTGCTTTTCTCCTATCATCATCATCTTTTTCCCAAACTTCATCTCTAGATTGCTCCATAACCTCCTTTCTTGCTCATAGGCTGGAACCCAGAACAAAACACAAAAAGATGTTGAGTAGGTTCCTTATTAATTAATGTTATTCAACTTCAACTGGGCCCTCCCTGCAGTGAAGAGACTTTTATTCCTCTCTGAGTAACTTTTCTCATTCCCCATAGAAGCTATTCCCAACTATCTCTTTCCTCTCTAGACACATTCTTCAAATTTATTGATAATCTCAGTGAATGATTATATACCCTATTCGGGATTTTCTTAGCAAAGATACTGCAGTCGTTTCTATTTTCTTCTCCATTTCATTTTACAGATGAAGAACTAAGGCAAACTTGCCCAGAGTCACATAGCTAGTAAGTACCCTTAGCCAGATTTGAATTTTTAAAGATAAATCATCCTGATTCTAAGCCCAGTGCTTCCTCCATTGTTAGGATAGCAACTGATAGAAGGCTATCTGCCCTAGTTTTAAACCACCAAAGCTTAAAACCTACACTGAGATTTTTTGGGATCTCTGTATAATTGTACACCATTCCATTATGGTGTACACATCTGAATTCACACATCTTTCTCCTTTAACCATCCCTCACCTGAGATCTGTTACCTTTACTAAGAAAAGTGAGGCCATTTACTTTACCTGTTACTTTACTGAGAAAAGTGGGATCATTTAATATGAGCTCCATTTTCTCTCCTCCACATCTCTAACCCTCTAAGAATCATCATTCACTCTTCTCTTTTCCTCCAGCCTTTAAGAATGAGAAAACCTTCCTTTTTTCCAAGGCCAATCTCTCTTTGTGTGCTCTTGATACCATTTCTTTTTTTTCCCATTAGAATAAAACTTCAGACATCTCCTCTCTCTTGAATAATAATCCTTCATTAGATCCTACCATTCCATCACTCATATCTCTCCTCTCCTTCTTGATTATATCCCTAGAAAAAAGCTTTCCATACTACCTGTCTTCACTTCATCTACTCTCTCTTTCTCTTCCTCCTTTTGCAATCTGTCATCTGTCCTAATTCAATTGATACTACTTATTCCAAAATTAACAATGATCTCTTAATGACAAAGGCTGATGGTCTTTTCCCAGTCATCATCTTACTGAACCTCTCTCCCACATCACCAATTGACTACTGGGTGTTTCAAACTGGGCATTTTCTGTACAACTCAAATTTAACATGGTCAAAATTAAATTCAGTATCTTCCTGCTCCCAAATCATCCCCTCTTTCAAACTTTGCTATTTCACTCTAAGAAACCATCTTTTCTCCAATCTCCTATCTTTATAACCTCAGAATTGTCTTTGAGTTCCTACTCTTCCTCACCACAAATACTCAATAAGTTACTATATCTTTCTATGTCTTTCTCCATTTCTTTCTCATTTGATCCCCTTCTCTCTACTCACACAGAAAACACCTAAGTATATACAATCTGCTATCCCCTAGATCTTTACAACAGTCTCTTAATTGCTTTCCTGGCTTCAAGTCTTTCCACATATCAGTCTATCATCCATGGTTGCCATCGTGATTTTCCTTGAGCACAGATGTGACCATGTCATTTTCCTACTCAATTAACTCTAGTGGATCTCTATTGCTTTTAGGATAAAATACAAACTATTGTATTTATTCTGTCTTATTCTCATTCTTATTTATTTATATACATTATGTATATTGATATACATTTTCTTAACATATTCTCTTTCAAAAATCTTTTACAAACTGACACTAACCTGTTTTTTTCCCAATAATATTTTATTTTTCCAATTACATGAAAGATAGTTTCCATCTTTCATTTTTATAAGAGTCTGTGGTGTTCTCTTCTTTAAAATATAAGATGGTTCTCTCTGGGAGCAGGTTTCTTAGGGAGGTTTTCTGAAAGCAGCCTTAGTTTCAGCTCTGAGTAATAATTACTCCAAATGCAGCCAGGGATTAAAGTACAGTCTTTTATTGTCTCTTCCAAAATCTTATCCCCTTCACTTGGGGCTCGGCTAGTTTTTCTGGAGACCTTCTCTCTCCTTGGTTCCAAGAGCTCTTGCCGCTAGTCCTTTGCCTCTGCTCCCTTCAGCCTCCAGCCTCCAGCCAGCACAAAGGTGGAAGATGAAATGAATCTGTCTTGCCTCGAAGAGAAGGTTTCTCTCTGAACTCCCTTGATTGGCTCACTGAAGCTCTATTTATGCTCCTCTGAGAGTCGGATTGTGGGAATCTGAGAGTGGGATTATGGGTTTCCTCCCAGAGTGCTCTCTGGCCCTAAGAACTTCTTGCTTATATGAGCTCTCTAAAGGTGTGAACACAAGCATTGTTTCTTTCAGTTCTACTTATTACCTTGTTTCAAGTTCTGGCCCATAACATCTCCTAGGATCAGATCAATCATACTGAACTAAATTAGATAATTATTGTCTCTATCAACTCTAATGACTTAACACTTTGTAAGGATTCCAACAAGAGTCCAAATTTTTTTCTCCTCCCTCCTTCCCCCTTCTCCTTCCCAAGACAGCAAGCAATCTAATATAGGTTTTACATGTACAGTCATTTAAAACATATTTCCATATTAGTCATATGTAGTCAGAACACAAGAAAAAAAAACATGAGAAAGAAAAAGCAAACAAAAAGATGAAGATGGTATGCTTCAATCCACATTCAGTCTCCATAGTTCTCTCTGGATGCGGATGGCATTTTCCATCTCGTCTACACCAACTTGTTTTTCTAGCTTCAATGTATTGCTGTACATCCCACATTCTACGGTATAATGAAAAGTGGCCTCTTTATCCCTCACATATGATACTCTATTTCCCATCTCCATGCCTTTGCACTGGCCATTTTTCATGTCTAGAATGAACCCCTTTCTTGCCTCTTTCACAACCTCTTCTTCCTTCATGAAAGGGCTTGAGTACCACCTTCTACTTCAGGCCCTTTCATAACTCCTGAACTGCTAGTGCCTTTTCTCCCTAACTAAATTGTATTTAACTACTTTGTGTTTATTTGTAATTATTTTCTTTGTATTTGTTATGTTTATATTTTGTATGTACATATACACATATATAAATATGTACACCCTATTAGACTATAATCTAATTGCAATTCTGAATTTTATTCTTTGTATTTGCAATCCTAGCACTTGATATATAATAGGCACTTAATCAATGCTTATTATTGATTGATTGAGTTCAGGATGCTAGAAGTGGAGGCTTTCTGGACAGGGCAGAAATCTGGACAGAAATCATTCATTTGTTTCTATTCTTGCTTCTTTATCCCTACCCCAGAGAAATGACTCAATGGGGTTCACATTTTGATAAGCTAGCCCTTCCAGTCTTAAGTGAATACAGGAGTTGCATGAGAAAGGAAACTCAAGAAAATATCCCAGGAGCTGCCTTGACAAATGGTAGAATTAGAAGGTGTAATCAAGGGAAGGAATAGTACATCTATGAGAACCTCAGTTCTGAACTCCGAGCCTAAGGTTAAGGATGCTGATCATAGATGAGAAGTGTTAGTATAATCAGTGCTGCTGAAACACCCCTGTGAACAACAAACCTACAGGGAGTGATTCCTTTATTTACTTTTTTCTTCTTTCTTCCTTTACCAGAGGAAGCATGTCCCTGTTTCTTAAAACATCTCTAGTTCTTAAAGTTGTTTTTTTTTTAATCTTTCTGCTTAGTCTCTTTTATGCTGGTGTTCATGATAAATACATAACCACCATATTATTCATCTGTGTGTGTTTCATTGTACCAACACAAAGAATAGAGACAATATGGGAATGCCCAGGAGAAGAGATAGGCAAATTTCTCATCTGCTGTTTATTTCTTCCAGTGGAGTTTTTCTAAGTAGGGGCTCAGAGCTATAGAAGGAGAATGACTGATTCATGTTACAAATTCCCAGAAAACAAAGGAAACAATTAATACTAGAATCTTCCTCTCTAGGTAATGTGTCAGGCAAGGAAAGGCTGTGACTAGCTATCTGGAATTGGAAGAAGAAAAATCCTGTAATTTTTCTTCTCCTTATCTTCCACAACCCAGTTTTAAAAAACTATTCCTTCCAGAGGAGGAACTAAGGAAGTTGTGGGGGAAAAGCCATGCCAAAGGGAGGAGCCAATGGACTGACTGGAAAGAAGTAACAGCCCACCCAAAGAGGGTAAAGGCAAATAAGAATTAGAACTTGTTACTACCAGCAACATTGAACCACATCTTTTCATCTGAATCTATTCAAATGAAAAACTTAGTGAATTTTCCTAAAGTCACATAAATAGCAGATCTGAGATTCAAAACCCAGCCTTTTTTTCATCACTGGCTTCTTTTTTATGGACAAGTTCTATACCTCAGCCAAACTACTAACAGTTGAGTAGGCCCAAGCACTTATGTTGTACCTTAAGATGCCTTCACAAGCATCCTGGAAGATTCTGATGTCCCGCTTTCTAAGACTACTCTCTGCAAGGCCTAGTTTCTGATTTTTAAAAAAATGAATGTAACTTTTTGGCTTTTAATGAGTTATCTCTTATTCTAAATTTAAAATGTCGTCTTCACTTGTGAGTTCTTGGAGTATTTACTTCTGAATCGTTTTTCCAATCGACAAACTTATTTTCATATTTCATTAACATAGCTACCCAGATGTAAAGGGACCTTCTTGTCAGGCAAAGTCAGGGAAGATGGTATACCATGCTTAGCTTGCTTTAAATGTCATATGTCTATTATCTTTTCTAAAAATCTATCAATTTGGGGCCAAAGGAATCATATATAACTATGGTTACCAGATCATGAGAAAGTGAAATGATCCCATTAAGTAACATGCAGGTGGTTGTTATTGTTGTTCAGTTGTGACCAATTCATTGTGATCCCATTTCGGGTTTTCTTGGCAGAGATAATAGAGTGATCTGCCATTTCCTTCCTCATCTCATTTTACAGATGAGAACACTGAGGCAAACAGAGTTAAGTGACTTGCCCAGGACCCTACAGCTAGTAAGCATTTGAGACTGAGTTTGAACATTTCCTGACTCCATCTCAATCCATTGCATTATGCTGGTAGCTAGGAACCAATACTGTTTATAACCAATTCTTCATTTAGTCATTCAAATTGCTATCTTGGTGCAATTGTTTGAATTCAGAATTCACTAGCTTTATTTTTAGTTAGCCTGACTCTCTGTTTTGTAAATGAATTTTGAGAGGAGTTTATATACTCATTCAGCTCTTTTTTAATGTTGTTTAATGGAGCTAATACTCCCATAATAGGATTTTGAACAGTATAAACTGACGAATACATACATTGATTTTCAGCACTTGCATAAATTTCAGAATCCCATTATGTATATCCATAAATGGATAAAATATCTCTACTTTCTCTTACCAAGGAATGTACCAGGTGATTGAAGGCATAATTTCACCAGTAAATGACAATTATGGAAAGAAAGATCTTGCAGCTGCAAAACACCGAGTCTCCATGGTACGACTGGCACTACAGACATCCAGCTGGATTCGAGTGGATCAGTGGGAGAGTGAACAAAAGGAGTGGATAGAAACAGTAAAAGTGTTAAGGTAATAATAGCATTCTTTTTGTGTCTGGGAAAGATGACAACCACAGGGAGTTTACATGGAAACCTTTGGATTAAGAAAAAAAAAAAAAAAAAAAAAACAATAAGCCAGAAAAAGTTGACAAGCAGACCTAAGACTAAACCTTCTTAAACACAAATAAGGAAATGTTCACTCCTTGAGAGATATTAATAGTTAAATTGTTAATAGTCCTTTAGCTATCACAGTACAAGATACATGTATTTTTAATCTTTTTTTTTTTTTTTTAAGTAGACCAAAAGCCACTATTGGACTATAGACTGGACAATGGATTTGATAGGTGCAGTATAAATAGTGATTGCATTTTCCCCATAGTGTACATATATAGAATCAAATAGCATTTATGTGGCACTTTAAGGTTTTCACATCATCTTATAAATATTATCTCATTTCATCCTCAAAAAGGTATCATCCTTACCCCCATTTTACCAATGAGAAAACTGAATCAAAACTTAGACAACCTTCCCAGAATCACAAAATTAAGTAAATGTCCTAGGCTGTATTTGAACCCAGATTTTCTAAAATTTCAAAGAAGCAACATCTTTAAAATGACTTATTGGATCTGTTTATTACAAAATGGTTGATTCTAAGAGAAGGCTTGGTGGAGGAGACCCCAGGGAAGTGGGGTCTTAATAACTACCTTCAAGTACTTATTGGGATTCTGTGTTCAAGAAGGAATATTCTTGTTATTCTTTGCATTAGGGAGCAAAACCTATATACAATGAGCAGAAGTTGCAGAAAGATAAATTTTAAATAAGAAAAATCTAAACAGTTAAAGCTGCCTTACACTGAAATGGGCTGCCTCAAGAGGGAGTGAGTTTCCCTTCCCTGGAAATTCTCAAGTGGAACCTAGACAGCCACTTGTTAGGGATGTTATAAAAGGAATCCTTTCAAGTTCATGTTGAACTTAGATGATCTCTGAAGTCTCTTTTTCAACCCTGAGAACTTATGATGGCTTGTCATCTGTGATCATAGACACTATAAGTTTTATGTCATGTGTGAAAATGCTGATTGGCAAATGAAAATCACTTTAAACAGTGGATCAGTTTTATATCATTATATTACAGTCAATGCTGTGGTGATAAAGAAGAGAAAACAGCTATATAAAAGTCCAGGAAAAAACAGACCTATCTTATTCACCACTAAGCCTGTATCTATGATATTATCAAAGCCATCTTCAGTTTTGTGTTTGTTTAGACAGCCATGCAAAAACAACAGCACACATTTGAAGGTCACAAAAAGTGATATGTGACCTCAATGATACAGGATAGGACACAATTGGTCTAGTATGGAAGGTATTGTAGAAGCTTGGAAAATAACCCTAGACTGAATGAATTCCTGGACATAGGAATATTTGGATATTATTTTTTATACTTATATACTTATACTTTTTTTTAATACTTTTTATACTTATATACTTTTTTTATACTTTCATACTTAATATCTTTTTTTATATTTTTATACTTATACTTTTCTACTTTTTATACTTAGTAACTTTTTTATACTTTTATACTTTTTTTCTTTTTATACTTTTATACTTAATAACTGTGTGACCACAGACATGTAACATAAATTATCTGAGCCTCCATTTTCTATAAAATGAGAATTATACCTTTGATACCTAACATATAGGATTACTATCACCTTCAGATAATATAATGATGTTAAGTGTTTTGCAACTTTTAAATTTTTTTCTTATTCTTTTTCTTACACTTATTATTTTCTTATATATAAATATATAGGTGGTGATAGGTATGTATATACATACACATATGTATATACATATATACATATGCATATGCATATACACATATATAGATGTGCATCTAGAACAATATTAATATGGATGACATATAATATAGATTTCTCCATTGAATGAATCTTTAGGTTTGACTTTAAGATCAATGATTTCTAGCTCTACTTTTTTTTTTCTATCGAATTCTACTTCTGATCCTTGTTATTGTGTTTGTGTATATCTCTCATTTTCTAATCCCTGCTAATTCTATTTTAACTCTAATATTTAACTTGCCTTGCTATTACTTAACTGCCCCCCACCTATGGATTCCTCCCTTATCTTCTCCCCCTATCCTTTCCTCCCTCTTGATCCCATTCCCATTAATCTACACACCTTTTCCCATTTCTATTAATCTAAACACCCTTTTGTACCCCAACTTATCTTATGTCACCCTTTCTCTTTCTTTTTATCCCTTTCCCATTAATCTACACAACTAGTCCCACTGACAGAAATCTACATACCTGAAGAAAAACACTGGTGAACAGGGAAAGAAAGGATGAAAAGAAAGAGAAAAGTATAAAAATGGTATGGCAGGAAATGCAGAATTAGTAATTATAAATCTGCATATCCTTTTATATCTCATGTTATCCTGTTTCTTCCTCCCTTATTTGTTTATAGATTTTGGAAAGTGCTGTATTCTTCATAGTGGATATATTTGTATTGTTTCCCATTTAACTCATTGCCAATATGAGGTTTTCAGAATTACCAGGCTTCCATCCCATCTAGTAATATTTTTATATCAGTTCTTCCTCTGTACCTTATTAATATGGCAGAATTCCTGTTTTTACCTTTTCCTAGATGGTGTAATGCCAGAGAATTGAGGCAAGATAGAGATTGGGTTTTAATCTTTTTAATGTGGAGAGTTTTTTTAGACTAGCCAGCCAAATGGAACTTATGTTCAAAAATCATTTAGCACTGAAGAACTGAGGCAGGGAACTTTTATAGCTAACTAAGGTTTGCAATCTTAGGGGAAACAAAGGTAAATGGGGGGGGGGGGGCGGGACGAAGACATTGGGAGGATGAACAAGCCATAATTCCAGAAAAGGGCCATAACTTAATCCTGACAAGATAAGGGTCAAGATAAGAAGGTGGAGGGCAGGAGACATGGAGATGAGGAGGAATACTCAAATGGAGAGGTAATTATCCTTGCAAGAATCGAGATAATACACCTGAATTTTATGATACAATGGAATGTAAAGTGGCCAGAGCTTCAAGGTTTTTCCTGACTCAATTCTGCCAGTCTTAATGGCAAGGAAAAAGAATTTGGGGGGGGAGAACCTAATAATAATTTTATTCAAGGCATAACTAGTTTTGCTTTTTAAAGTCATCATATTCAGCTATGCCCCAACATTTTCTTTTGGACTACCCAATTACTAATGTCATTCTTAGACATATGGTTTAGATCTTCATGAACAGTTTCCCACAAACAGTTTATTATTACTGGTCTCTTAAAATTAATCTTTGATGTTTAGTTGAGATAAAATCCTGAAAATCTGCAAGATCATTGAATGTCCATTTTTTGTTGTAGTTATTGTTGTTCAATATTATACTCAGTTTTGCTGAATATGCTTTTTGGCCATAGGCTTAATTCTTTTGATTTTTGATATGTAATATTCCAGGACCTACAGTCTTTTATTTTAGCTGCTAATAAATCCTGTATGATTCTAATGGTAGCCTCATCATATTTAAATTTTTTTTGTTGTTATTCCTTGTAAAATTTTCTCTTTGATATGGGAGTTTCAAAATTTTACAATAATGTCTTGTATCTTCCTTATAGGATCTCTTTGAGATGGTGATAGGTAGATTTTTTTTTCTATTTCTACTTTCTCCTCATGTTCTATAACTTCAGAACAATTTTCTTTGATAATTTTTTTTTTATTGTGCCAGGATTCCTTTTTTTTTTTTTTTTTTTTTTTTTTTTTTTTTTTTTTTTTTTTTTTTTTTGGTCACAGCTTTCAGATAGTTCAATTCTTATGTTTTCTCTTCTTGATCTTTTTTCCAGATCTATTGGGGTTTTTAAATAAGATGTTTTACATTTTCTTCTATTTTTTCATTCTTTATATTGTTTTGCTATTTGTTGGTTTCTTTTAATTTCACTGGTTTTCCCTTGCCCAATTCTAATTTTCAAAGAATTATTTTCTTCTTTAAGTCTCCTTTTCTAATTGGTTGACTTTTTTTTTTATAGTCTTCTTGTTTATCTTAGATGGTTCTTAATTTAATTTAGTTTTTCCTCAATCTCTCTCATTTGATTTTTTAACTGATTTGGGAATTTGGGGGTTTTGTGTTTGTTCGTTTTTGTTTTTTGAATTCTATGATTTTTTTTTCCTGGACAGGTAGCCATTTAACATTAATCTTTGGGGTAAAAGAAGCCTTTTTTACTTCACTGTCCTTTTCTGAAGATGAACCCTGGTCTTCCCTATTACCATAATAAGTTGCTATGGTTGGGTTTTTTCCTCCTTTGCCTGTTCCTTTTTTTTTTTTCAATGAGAGCTTATTAGTGTCCTCTACCACCTCTAGTCCTTCAATGGTGGGGAAGGGAATGGTGCCTCTGGCTTCACTTTAGCTCAACCCTCTGACCTGAAATCCTAAAACAAAAGCTCTACTCCCATGTGCTGGTTCCTTCTCACCCAGGACCCCTCTCTGCAACGTAGCTGGGTCTGGTGTTCCTACTCAGTAAAGGTTCCTTCAATCCTCCTGGACTCCTGGACTTTGGAACCCAGCTGGCCCTGGGACTCCTAGCTGGCTGTATCTGCCCAGCTGGCATGGGGGAGGAGTTGCACTTCACACTGGCTAAACCTTAATCATGGTGTTTTTCTTCCAGTTTTCTCAGAATTGTCCCTGGAGGAGTCTTATTCTGCTACAAGTCTTATCTGTTGTTCACCAATCTATGTTCAACCTGAGACACAATTTTATTTTGTTTGTGGGGGAAATCTGAAAATTTGAAATTTGAAATTTTGGAATTTTCTAACATATTCCACCATCTTCCCACAATCCTCCCCTTGCTTTTCAGCTTTTAAGGCACTACATGGATATAGCCAGTGTCCCAGAGAGTAAATCCTCCCACAAGGGGATCTGAGTTCAAGTAGGCCAAGATTCAGTTCTTAGGGAAGCTTGATCCCAAAGAAAAGAGAATAATATTTTTCTCATACTCTATTATTTATTCCCCTGGCCCACTGTTCTAAAAGAAATCTCTTAAGTAAAGCTGAGGTATGGCTCACATCTAGAACTTCCCACAAGGGATTAATAGATTGCCTTATAGAAAAGATACTCAGTGTACAAAGTAGATATAAAGTATGACAGCTTTTTATTTCCTCCATACGAAAGAAATGCTTAGAACACAAAAGACTCATAACTACACATTGACAAATACTTAAAACATGAAACACTAACCAACCTCCTATTATATACTCCAAGGAGATGAAGACAACTTTATAGGGTGGTTAAAGGATATTTCATGTTCACTTTGGGTTTCTACTGCCTGGAAACTTACAAGTCCAGATATATTGACCAGCAAAACCTAGCTCTTTAAATCTTTCAGCTTTAAAATCCTACTAACAGTGGTGTCCTTTTCCAAGAAGCTGTGTAGAAATCACCTTTTATCAGAAAACTAGTTTAGGAATTCTCCAACTAACAAGTTGACATCAAGTCCATTACAGTCTCCTCTCAGGATTGCTCTTTAATCTCCTGCCCTTAGGGAAAAGAGACACAAAACAGAAGCAGCAGCCAGGGTCTTGTGGTTCATTCTTTCATCTAGGCAAACATATGTTCTCATAGGCCTGTGAGATATTCCCAGCAGAGAGGACCGTGAAGTTCCCTCCTTCCTCCGAGTCCATAGAAAGCTAGGTTCCAAACCAAGTGAGAGAGGCAGGAAGACAGACAGGGAAATAAAGAAAAAGCAAGATAGGGAGAGGGAAGGACGGGGAGGAAAGAAGGAGAAAGGAGGAAAGGAGGGAAGGAGGGAAGGGAGGGAGGAAAGAAGGAAGAAAGAGAGGTGGAAATAAGGATGAAAGGGAGGAATGAAGGAAGGAGGGAGGGAAGGACAGAAGGAAGGATGGAAGGAGAGAAAGAAGGAAGAGAGGGAGGGAGGAAGAAAGAGAGGAGAGGAAAGGGGAAAGAAAAGGAGAGGGAGAAAAAGGGGAAAGAGAAAGGAAGGAGGGAAGAGAGGGAAGAAAGAAGGAAGGGAGGAGAGACCGAGAGAGAGAAAAAGATCGAGAGAGAGAGAGAGAGAGAGAGAGAGAGAGAGAGAAAGAGAAATGAGAAACAGAAAGAGAGATATGGAGCTTTTCTCTACACACAGTTTCACTTAGAGGCTATCAAATGGACAGTCATTAATCCTCTTTGATATACTCTAATCTTGGAGCCAAGAAATCCCTCAGAATTGCTATGTTGCTAATGTACTATAGAAAGGAGCCAAATTCTATACCTCAAACAGAATTCAGTTCCCATGGTGCTCAGCTTGCTCTTGCTACATAAACATAAATTAGCATAATCCCAACTCTTATACATTCTCCATCCCAGAGGCTTTGAACCTCTAGTTCCCGATGTATAAACTCCATTACCCAACTCCAGCTTCTCTCTTTCTTACTTCCATCTACCTCAAAACAAAGCTCCCAATGCCCCAATCTAGATCTGCCTTACCTTTCCACTGTATTTTCTGATACGCCTGTTCCATAATTAATAAACTTTTCATTATAAACATTTCTCCCTACTTACCTCAAGCCACTCACTGAGACTTGATGCCATCCTAATGATACCATTTCCCTCACCACCACCCTTTATATACAGGAAGTACTTTCAATAATACCCTGAACTCACTGCTTGTGGTGAGGGACTCAATACCACTTCCAGATTCTCGTACCACCATCATTCTCTCCTCCACTGAAGTTTATATTATCCAATTTTATTACATAATCTAAATCCTGATGTCCATTTCTATCAATTCCCAGGAATTCCATAATACTAAAATATTTTCTTCCACTATCCCTTCCTTCATTTCCCTCACTACAATGAAGAGTTGGTTCTTTTCTTTAACAAAAGAAATCTTTGTACATGTACCCCAATCTCATTCTTTTCCAGAAGAATTCCAGAAGAATTATTCCCACATTATTTCATAAATTTCTCTCCTGTGCTGGCTTCCTGCAAATCCATCTATGTCTCCTCCATAAAAAAAATTCACTTGATCCTGTTATTACTGATAGCTATTGTCCCACATCTCTCTTCTCCTTCTCCCCTACTCCTTGAAAAAGCTCTCTATTCTAGGTGCCTCTGTTTCCTCTTGGTTTCTTCCAGGCTTTCTGAAATCTGACCTTCATCCCATAAGTAAAATTTCTCTCTCCGGTGTTACGAGTGAAGTCTTAATTGCCAAATCTAGTGACCTTTTCTCAGTTCTTATCCTTCTGGACATCTCTGCAGCACTTGACACAGTCACTCTTTTTTTCTAGATACTCCTGCCTCTCTAAGTTTTATGGGAATTGTTTTCTTTGAAATTCCTCCTATATCTGACCACTCCTTAGTGTGATAATTGTGAAGATAATTGATCCCTTCTTCTATTTCATATCCACTAACTATGGGTATCTCCCAGGAGTATTTTTCTGGTCTTCTTTGTAGTAATATACATGGTGATCTCATCAACTCCAATAGGTTCAATTATAATCCTTGTAAATGATTCCAAAATCTATATATCCAATCCTACCTACTCTTTCTCCTGTGCTGCAGTATCACTTTACCACCTGCTTTTTGGACATCTTCAACTGGATGTTAATTAGGTATCTCAAACTCAACAGGTCCAAAATATGTCATTATCTTCCTCCTCAAAAAACAAGCAAAAACAAAAAACTTCCCTTTTGACCTCATTTCATATTTATGTAAAGACCCTACCATCTTGGTTAACTAGGTTCACACCCCTCATACATCATCCTTGGTCCTCAGTCACCCATATCCCACATCTCACACATCCAATCAATTTCTAAGTCTTGTTTTATGTTCATAATATCTCTAGACATCCCCTTTTCTCCACTCACAAAACCACTACTCTATTTCAGGCCCTTGTCACTTTTAAGATGGACTGTTGTAGTAGCCTGCTAATTGATCTTGCTCCTGCAAATCTCTCCTAACTTTGATTCACATTGCACTCAATTTCCAAAGCTGTTTTTTTAAAATGCACATCGTATGATGTCTCTGTCTCTCTCTCACTCTCTCATAAACATTGTAAATTCTATTGAAAATCCATTAAATTCCAATGATTCCCCAATTTACTTTCATAATCAAATATAAAGTCCTTTGTTATTTAAAATTCTTTATAATCTGCTTCCTCCCTATTTTTCCAGTCTTCTATTTCTCTTCCTCCAACTTCCTTCCTTCATTGATCTCTCTATTGAACTAATGACTGTCCGTTAAATGGGACCTTTCATCTTTTTAATCTGCTTTTTTACTGACTGGCTGAAGTGCTCTCCCTGCTAACCTCTACCACTTTCTGGTTTCCATCAGACTCCAATTTAAATCCAACCTTCTGTAGGAGGTCTTTTCTATTTCTCCCACCTGCTAGTGTCTTCCAATCTCACATTGCCTTCTCTCTACTGTATTTATATCCTGTATATGCCTAGTTATATACATGTTGTCTTCAGTGTTAGAATGTGAGAGCTCTTGAAAGTCAGGGACTGTTTTATCCTATTTTGTAGCTATAATATTAGCATAGTGCCTGGTACATCATATGAATTTGAGAAGTACTTCTTGATTAACTGATAATTTGGATGCAGATGACTTACTTTCACATCTTAAGTCTGTTTTTAATTATTCTTATGATGATAAGCAAGTCTTTTTTTTTTCCTACAGCTTTCAGTTTCCTTATCTACAAAATGAAAGAATACGAGACCCCTTTTGTTTCTTAACATTGTATAGCTCTGTTTTAAAATTTTGTTTTGAATTCTTAGCTCCATGTTTCTTGGGGCCTTCAAATTCAGGTTTTTATTTAAAGTAGAAAAAAAAAAGACTATAAATTTAGAAATATTTATTCAGAAGGCATTTAATTGGATTTTTTAAAGTTGAGATTAGTGCACAGCATAGATAATTTAGCTATTTAAATGATCCATGCAATTTCAGTATGCAGGCTCTGCATATTAGTGTAATGAGTTATTGACTTGCATTTGGGAGACTTTAAGGAAGAGTTGCCAATGAAGCACAAACTCATGCCTGTAAAACTTGAAAATGTTTTTGGTATCTTGTTGCCAGAGGGCAAATACCATTGTGGTATTTATCTGCCAAGTTGTGATGGCAACAAAGCTCTACTGAATGGTAAATTGAGTGTTGTGGATTTTACTTACTGTGAATCACTGTGGCTCTGGGATAGAGAGGAACAATTGATACATGAGAACATATTCCTTATTAATCTGGGTTTCATTTTCATTTTACCAGAAGGAAGAGGACTTCAGTCACTAAAAGAAATATCTGCTTTACTAACTGGTTTATGTGCACTTTATAGGCAAGATAGTCACACTATATTCATACCTCTACTAGAACATATATAGAAGGTATAAATTGAACTTTATTATATGACTTTAAAAAAAAAATCTATTGGTCTAAAATAAAATCTTGTACTAAAAGTTATCCAGGAGATCAATTTCTATATAACATCAATGTGTAGAGATAATTTTGTAAGAATGAGAGCAATGTTTATTGTCCAAATGACATCACTAAGTTGAGATCAAGGTGTGATGTGATCAGATGAATGCAAGCTCAGAAAGTTCTTCCAGAAGTCAGACTCAAATAATCCATATGAACAATTGGAATAGAGATGTCTTTAAATTCACACATCTCATGCTTCTTTTGAGCTACTGCAATTCTGCTTTGCTTATAGAACCCATTACTTTGATGCAGGAAAGGTATACTATGCTGTGCAGTCTTGTGCCAGTGTGTCTCCAGTGTCTCAAAATCGATTCCAAAGTTCTTCAGAGAGACTTTGAGAGTATCCTTATATCAGTTCCTCTGAAGCAATATAACTCCCTTCTTTCATTTCAAAATAATAAGAAATATAAAATGCAGAAAATATTAGATATCCTTCAGAAACCATAAAGTAATAAAACCAGTAATCAATAAGAGAAATAGAAGCAAAACCTAAAAAAAATAAAATGAGTAAATAATTGGGAAAAATTATTAAGCTCTTCCTGTATGCCAGGAAATAGGCTAAATGTTAGGTATACAAATACAAAAGTGCTTCCTTTCTAAGATGGAGAGATAAAACATAAAAGGGAGTGATGGCCAAAGAAAGTCATGGCCTGGAAAGTCACAAGAATGATGAGGTAGTTCATAGGGGAAGTAACTGAAATGCCTTTTTCAGACTACCCTCCCCCTTAAAAAAAATTAAAGCATTGATTAATATACTTGGAATAGGAGGTAGAAAAAGTGAGTCCTGTGGAAAGGAAAATAGTATCAGAGCAAATAGCAAGATGTCCCCAGTACATGGCTCAATGTGATATGAACATAACCTGACTGAAGATTTGGCTATATCATTTGGCTAGTTCAGTTTATACTTGCTCACCAGTCAAGAAAGCTCTTCCACAGGATAAGAATTCAGGAGATGTGATTTCTAAAAGACTGTTCTTAGCAATACAATTCCAGGCAGGGAGATGTGGAGCAGCAGCAGAGTAAATGGCAAGGTGGCACAGAGTAATGATATCTAAATTAGCGAGTGAGTTAATGTCATAAAAATAGCTAAAGTTATATTAAAGAAAATAATAAGAATGAGGCAACATGCTAAAAATATGGAATGCAACTAATGCAATACTAAGGGGAAAATATATCTTTAAAAATTGCATTAAAAGTAGAAAAAAGAAAGGAACTATTAATTGGGTATGCAATTTTTTAATGGGAAATGAATAAATTAACCCCCTCCAAAAAAACAAAACAGAATCAAAAACAAAATTAAAATAAAAAAGACTACTGAACTGATAACCAAAATTAGAAAATTTTTTGAACTAACCAAATTGATAAGACTTTCGAATTTTAAAAAGGAATATGAAACTACATTGCCAAAAAGAAAAAAAAAAGTGAATTAATGACTTGAAAGGATATAAGGAAGATTGTAAGAAACTTCTATTCTAAGCATATGTCATCAAAACTAGATTTATAAAGTGGATAAATGCTATAAAAATACCAAATAACTAAAAACATCTCTTACCAATTTTATATAAAACATTAGTAAAAATAGCTATAGTAGTTTATCTACTCTGTCTCTCCCCCCCAAAAAAATAATGTTCATTCAGACTATAGTGGATTTCTTTGCCATATGTAAAAGAATTGTTCATCATAAGGAAAACATTTCCCATTATTACATATGTACTAATATACATATGAATATATATGAAAAACAACATGATTGTATCAATAGATGCAAGAAGAACCTGAAACAAAATGCAAAACTCATTTATGCTAAAGAACAATGGGAATAAAAGAGCCTTCTCTATGTTGAAAAAGTGTTATCCATTTTCCAGACATGTAAACTGAATCTCAGAAAGGTGAATAAATTCATCCCATGGTAGGTATTACAGTCAATTTGGACTTAAATTATTTATCTGTATCTACTTTTTTTTTTCTTATGGTATCCTACTGGTAAATAACAGTTTATAAAACTAGTTTGGTTGATTGAAACAACTGAGCAACAAAAGAGTATGTTAAGTGCTGGGAGAAGTAAATAGATGGAAAATTAATCAGGGAAGGCTCTCTAGAGGGTTTGAACCATGAGATAAACCTTAAAAGAAGCATCATTTAATATGTTTAATGTGATTGTACAGGTATAACCTATATCAGATTGCTTGCTATCTTGGGGAGGGGGAACAGAAGAAAAGAAAGGAGAAAAGTCTGGAGTTCAAAATGTTACAAAAGTGAATGCTGAAAACTATCTTTACATGTAATTGGGGAAAAAGTAATATACTATTAAGTGGGGGGTGGGGTAGGATGGAAAGACACCATTTAGGGTAGAAAAATTAAGCACTTTTTTTGTGAGAAAAAGGACACTACTGTCACCTAAGCCACCTACCTGGAAATCTGGACTCATCAATCAGTTAACAAACATTTATTAAATACCCACTATATTTAGGTACTGTGCTTAGTGCTAGGAATACAAATATGTTTAACTGATACCTAGAATATCCCCAGTTCTTATACCTCATTCCCACTCCAATTTTACTTTTCTTTCCTCCAGCCTAATCTCACTCCTCGTAAGGAGTACTTCAGAAATCTTGCCTGTCTTAGACTGACTCCTCACCCCTCCCATATCACACACATCTCTCAACTCTTTTTCCCAGTCTCCATCCCTTTGGAGCCCTTGACCCAACAGAGATAGCTTTCCCCCAAGCTTCCTGCAGTACATGAGAATAAGGAAATTGTCATTCTTGTTATCAATATTGTAAGGAAACCAGAGTATGAATACTGTATTTCTGACACTCCAAGCTGAAATTCTGAACATCCTTTGTGAGGGACACATTATTATGTGGTAATTTAAGTTCTAGCATATGCTTAGTACTGTAGTTCAGGTACATTTTAGACTAAATGTGATTTTTTTTTGTTGTTGTTGTTGTTAACTGCTAGCCTAAGAATCTAGCCTCCTATATAATAATGGGGAAATGCTTTTAAAATTCCAAGAAAAGGACTAATAAACACATGGTGTTTTTGAATATATAATCCATTCATCAGTTAGAAGTTACCTAATTTGATTTTTCTCAAAGCTAGGAATGTCGTATTTTCTTTGGCAATCTGCATCCTTTATGAGAAGTCTTTAAAATGGGTGTGTGATCTTAGTGAAATAAAGACTATTCAACAAATATTTTTTTAAGTGGAAAGACTTGGAACATTCTGTATCGTTTAATTTATTTCTAACATCTTTCATAGATGATGAATATAATGCATTCATGAATTGCTTCATTCAAAGCTAAAATAAAGTCAAATGGTGGTTTAAAATCTGAAAATACAAAGTCATCCCTTTGTGTGTCTGATGATTAACTCATGCAGAAATGGTTTTTTCCCTTTTTTTTTGTAAAAAATACAGACATCATTACAGTGAATTGCTCAGGAAAGAGGCCACAAATTTCAAAGCAGGTTCTGAAATACCTACTGAAGATATTGCCACTCCAGCATATACAGGTTTGTGATTATTGTAAATAGTACTTTTTTTTCTTAAATGAAGAAAATATTGTAGAACAAAGAATAAAAGCACAAAATGTTTGAGAAGGTAGGTAATGCAATGGATTTGAATAAGAGAACTGGATTTAAATACTAGTACCAACAGCAGCTAACCACATGAGCTTTGGAAAATCATTTTACCATTCTCTGCCATCTCGGTTTCCCACATATGTCAAAAATGTAAAAAAGTTTCCTAACCAGCCATAATGTTATTATGCTGATCACATGATTAGGTCTGGAAGATCAAACCTACCTTCCCCTAAACCACCACTTTACAGATAATGTAACTGAGGTTAGAAAGGCAAGGATCACATAGCTAGTAAGTGTCAGAGCCTAAATTCTCCTGACTAAAATTCCAGTGACCTTGTAATGTCTCACATTCTTATGGAATTGTTATAATTTGGCATTGTCAGTTCAAAGTAAGAAATAGCACTTGTAGCTGCAAAATGAACAAGAGTTCCTATTATATAGATACTTACCTACTTGTTACCTGGGTGGTGATGATTGTTGTTGCTTCAAAAACCTCTGAAATGAAAATTCTTTATTGGAAATAAAATGTTACTGTAATTTTAAACAGTAAAAGCATTCATTAAAAGGACTGGTTCTTCAAAATAAAGTTGATTCACCAGAAGCTGAAACATTTTGAAATTTTAAACACAAAATTGAATGATGATGGTATGAAATATATGAACTTTTCTTGTTCCTGTTAATTCCCAGGTTGTTTTTTGTTTTGTTTTGTTTTTTTCCAACAGTGTTTACAAAGCATGCCATAAATCTCACGTGGCAAAGTCAGGGAGGCATTCTGATAAAGCAGTCTTCTGAAAAGGAAGGTGATCTCCTCCCCTTATTATCTGAGTGACCCTGGGCAAGACATTTAATTCTCTCTCTCACCTTCTTCATCTGTGAAATAAGACGATTGGACTAGATGGGCTCTGAGATCCTATGTATAAGATCTATTTTAAATGCTCTTTCATAGTGGCTGTAGTGTATTTTTCCAAGCTTACTAACATTTCTCCCCTTTACAAAACCTTTACAACCAAAGTGGCTTTCCTCATTTTTTTCCTACATGACAGTATGTTGCTTGCATCTATATTTGTTCATAGGCTGACCCTCGTGCTTAGAATAACACTCTCACTTCAGCTCCCACTTAGAATCTCATGAGGTCATCTCAAAAGCATATTTTTTATGAACCCTTTCTTGATTCTCCTAGCTGCTCATTCCTTTTTTTTTTTTAAGTTACTTTGATTTATTTTGTATTATACATATATGTATTATACATATATACATATACATATGGGGATATGGGGTCCCCAGTAGAATGTGATCTTCTTAAAGATGAGAATTATTGCCATTTGGGGGAAATTTCTCACATATATCTCATATCCAAACACGAAACTCCAGAGACTGTCTAGATGTAATTCGGTATCCATGAACCTTAGGAACCTTCAGTGGGTTCTCATTTGGTACTTACATCTCTAAGTGCCATTTCTCATTATCTCAGTGCTTCTCTCCTGGAAGACTGAGTTTTCTTAAAAAACAGAATAAGTAATCTGGCCCAATTTCATTTACATTGTTATCCACAATAAAAAGTATTGATTAGGTCTTTGTTGAAATGTTTATTTTTGAATACTAAACAATAGGAGAACTGTCCAAGGTCTCTTATAGCTTTAAACCTAAAATCTGCTCCTAAATGTTCAAGTTAATGAGAAGTATTATGTAGAGTGACAGCTTTTTAGACATAGAAATTAAGAGTCTTGAGCATTCTTTTTCAACATTGTTTTTAAAAATAATAGTAATTAATAATTGAGGTTGTAACATTTGCAAAGCATTTTATATATATATTATCATATATATATTATCATTTATTCCTCAGAGCAACACTCAGAAAATCTCTAGAAAACTTCCAAGGCCTCTAAATAACCAAAACAGCTTTAAAGACCTTTTTCTTGGTGTTTTAATTTCATGTAGCCAAAAGAAATTTTCATCAAGTGAAAATGGGGATTGTTAATGTAGCATAATTTGGCTTCTGTGAATAACAGGCATATGTGTATGTGTTTTTTAAACCATCCTAAATGCATAAGTTATTCTGTTGTTCAGTTCATTCAATAAATATTTTTAAACCTTTACCTTATGCAAAGGACTGTTGGTGGCTCAAAGCTGGATATAAAAAGACTAAATCAGATTCCCTGACCTCAAAGAACTTATAGTCTAGTTGGAAAGTGAAGACATCTCCCCAAATAACTCTAATATGGAATAGAATATGAATATGTAATTAAAGACACAAAGTCTATAGTAATTCAGAGAAAAGAGAGATTATTTGGGGGAATGCAGAAATTCTTTTTATCTATCATTTTCTTTTTAGCTACCAATGAATTTGCTGTCATGAAATCTCAGAGTTTGAAATGAATTTTAAAGATCATAGGATTTAAAACCAAAAAAAAGGGGACCTTATTGATCTCCTGGGCCAGCGTTTTTAGTTTACAGAAAGTGTACTTTAGACCCAGTGAGCTGAAGTGAGTTGCCCAGAATCATTCAGGTAGTAAATGGTGTTGGCTGTTCTCTGACCTCAAATCCGTTACTCTTCTTTCCACTGTTTTGGAATTATGAATCTTCTTCATGAATTTTAGTGTCCAATGATCATCCTACTCCAGCTTGAATGCTTCCACTGCTTCCAGAGTCAACAGACTTGTTCTACCATTCTCATAGTTAGAAAATTTTTCCTTATACAGAGTTGAAATTTACCACTTTTTAGTTTCCTCCCATTGATCCTCATTCCATCCTGTGGGACCAAGCAGAACAAGTTTAATCCCTCTTCCCTGTGAATGTAGCATATTACATTCTGCAGCTTCATTTTCCTGCTGCCAATAGAAGTATATCTCCCATCATTTTTGTGATTTGCTGCTCTCCTTAGACTCAGTTACATATTCTTGTTCATCTCTGAACTCTGTTCTACTTTAGTTTGTGAAGCTTCTAGATTGATGGTATCTTAAGTTCCTTCACTTCCCCCTTGATTCTTATATATGATTCTCTAAAGGATGTGTTCACCTCTTGGGTTGCTTTGCTGAATTTAGCTTCATGTACTAGATGGTATTTCCTTTCCTTTTTTACAAGAAGAAACACTTGATCTTGTTTCACTTTAAATTGAATATGCTGTATTCCAAGGCTCTGAATCCCCTGATATGAATGACTTCCTTGTCACTTTTCTAATCCTTTTCCACCCACCTCTCTCATTCTGTCTCTCTCTCATTCTGTTTCTGCTTCTTTTCTGTCTCTCTTTTCTCTCTCTCTGTCTCTGTCTCTGTCTCGCTTTCTCTTTCCTTTTCTCTGTCTCTATCTCTCTTTCTCTGTCCCTCCCTCCCTTTCTCTCCCTTTCCCTCTCCTTCTCCTTCTCCCTCTCCCTTTCCCTCTCCCTTTTCCTCTCCCTTTTCTCTCCTTCTCCTTCTCCCTCTTCCTTTCTCTCTCTCTCTCTTCTCTCTCTCTCTCTCCTTCCCTCCCTCCCTCCCTCTCTTTCTTTGTGTCTCTCTCCCTCCCTCCTCCTCTCTGTCTCTCCCTCCCCCCTCTCTCTATCTTTCCCTCCCTCCCCGCTCTTTGTTTCTGTCTCTCCCTTCCCCCTCTGCCTCTCTTATGTCTCTCTCTCTCTGTCTCTGTCCCCCTCTGTTTCTTCCTCCTCCCTCTTTCTATCTCTCCCTCCCCCTTCTATCTCTCCCTCCTTCCCCCTCTTTGTTTCTACCTCTCCCCCCCCCTTTTTCTCTCTCCCTTCCTCCCTCCCTCCCTCTCTCTCTGGCTCCCCTCTCCATCCCTCTTCTTGGCACCCCTGTTCTTATCTGATTTCATCTAATGGAACCCTCCTTAATTAAGCCTTGCAGTTTCAAGGATACAGACACATCCTGTGGGCTGCCGGTGGCTGTTGCTCCTTTGGCTCACCCCTTCTTCCCTGCACGACACCACCAAGCTTTATAATTCACTTCTGTGATCATTATTGATTTGGAGCCACCAAACAAAACATCTGAAAAAAAAATTGGTGCAGAATCTTTGGCACCGACTGAAGTTTTTTATGCTCATTTGAATTGTAGCCCAGCAGAAGCCCACGAGCTTTAGGACCATTATCCGTTGAGGATGCAGCCTTTCCTTGTTGTTATTTAGTGAGCTGCCAGAGAGTGCCAGAGAACACTGAGGACATTATATTTGTTTCACTTTATTGCCTTTAGGACAAGTTATATTGGTCGTCTTTTTGCAATACCAGCAATTTGTTCTCTTTGAGTTTGAAAGGCAGAAGCTACTCAGTCTGGAGAATTTCATAGGAAATATTTGAATTCTTTGTTAGGATGGATGATGGCTTTGCCCAGAGTTGAAATCTGAAGCAGGCTTGGCCGCTAGAGGCAATCCATTGTAATATACTGCTTGCCACCGTGGAACAGGAAGGACTGACATGCTAACAGTAGCATTGATGTGATACTGGGCACTTTCTTACCCTATAGGCAATATGGTTGAGATACATTCTTCTTTATTTTCATCATTAACTTAATGAATAAGACTCAAGCCTAAGATGCTGAAAACTCAGTGCCCAAAATTAGCTTCAGATTGAAAGGAGGTATCTTCTCTTGGATGGCTAGGAAAGAATTATTCAAGAAGAGGTAAAATGACTTCCCCAGGATCACATGTCTCAGAAGAATTAAACATGAATTCTCTAAACACTCAGCTATCTAACCCTTAATCCATCTAGAAATTACCTGAATATTTTATTTTATTTTTTTAAATAACTTTTTATTGATAGAATGCATGCCAAGGTAATTTTTTACAGCATTATCCCTTGCATTCACTTCTGTTCCAATTTTTCCCCTCCCTCCCTCCACCCCCTCCCCGAGATGGCAAGCAGTCCTTTACATGTTGAATGGGTTACAGTATATCCTAGATACAATATATGTGTGCAGAACCGAACAGTTTTCTTGTTGCACAGAGAGAATTGAATTCAGAAGGTATAAATAACCCAGGAAGAAAAACAAAAATGCAAGCAGTTTATATTCATTTCCCAGTGTTCTTTTTCTGGGTGTAGCTGCTTCTGTCCATCTTTGATCAATTAAAGCTCTCTTTATCGAAGAGATCCTCAAACAGTATCGTTGTTGAGGTATATAATGATCTCCTGGTTCTGCTCATTTCACTTAGCATCAGTTCATGTAAGTCTCGTCAGTCCTCTCTGTATTCATCCTGCTGGTCATTCCTTACAGAACAATAATATTCCATAACATTCATATACCACAATTTACTCAACCATTCTCCAATTGATGGGCATCCTTTCATTTTCCAGCTTCTAGCCACTACAAACAGGGCTGCCATAAACATTTTGGCACATATAGGTCTCTTTCCTTTCTTTATTATTTCTTTGGGGTATAAGCCCAGTAGAAACACTGATGGATCAAAGGGTATACACAGTTTGATAACTTTTTGAGCATAATTCCAAATTGCTCTCCAGAATGGCTGGATGTGTTCACAATTCCACCAACAATGTATCAGTGTCCCTGTTTTCCCACATCCCCTCCAACATTCCGCATTATCTTTCCCTGTCATTCTAGCCAATCTGACAGGTGTGTAGTGGTATCTCAGAGTTGTCTTAATTTGCATTTCTCTGATTAGTAATGACTTGGAGCATCTTTTCATATGTCTATAAATAGTTTCAATTTCTTCGTCTGAGAATTGTCTGTTCATATCTTTGACCATTTATCAATTGGAGAATGGTTTGATTTCTTATAGATTAGAGTCAATTCTCTATATGTTTTGGAAATGAGGCCTTTATCAGAACCTTTGATTGTAAAAATGTTTTCCCAGTTTATTGTTTCCCTTCTAATCTTGTCTGCATTTGTTTTGTTTGTACAAAAACTTTTCAATTTGATATAATCAAAATTTTCTATGTTGTAGTCAATAGTGATCTCTAGTTCTTCCTTGGTCATAAATTCCTTCCTCTTCCACAGGTCTGCGAGGTAAACTATCCTATGCTCTTCCAATTTATTTATAATCTCATTCTTTATGCCTAGGTCATGAACCCATTTTGACCTTATCTTGGTGTACGGTGTTAAGTGTGGGTCAATGCCTAGTTTCTGCCATACTGATTTCCAATTTTCCCAGCAATTTTTGTCAAATAATGCATTCTTATCCCAGAAACTGGTGTCTTTGGGTTTGTCAAACACTATATTATTAAAGTTATTGGCTGTTTTGTCCTTTGAACCTAACCTATTTCATTGATCAACTCGTCTATTTCTTAGCCAATACCAGATGGTTTTAGTAACTGCTGCTTTATAATATAATTTTAGATCTGGTACAGCTAGGCCACCTTCATTTGATTTTTTTTTCATTAATTCCCTTGAAATTCTTGACCTTTTGTTTTTCCATATGAACTTTGTTGTTATTTTTTCTAATTCATCAAAGTAGTTTTTTGGGAGTCTGATTGGTATAGCGCTAAATAAGTAGATTAATTTAGGTAGTATTGTCATCTTTATTATATTTGCTTGCCAATCCAAGAGCATTTAATATTTTTCCAGTTGGTTAAATCAGACTTAATTTGTGTGGAAAGTGTTTTGTAGTTTTGCTCATAAAGTTTCTGATTTTCCCTTGGCAGATAGATTCCTAAATATTTTATACCATCAGTAGTTACTTTAAATGGAATTTCTTTTTGTAACTCTAACTGTTGGGTTTTGTTAGTGATATATAAGAATGCTGATGACTTATGTGGGTTTATTTTATATCCTACAACTTTGCTGAAGGTGTAGATTGTTTCTAATAACTTTTTGGTAGAATCTCTGGGGTTCTCTAAGTATACCATCATATCATCAGCAAAGAGTACCTGAATATTTTAAAGATGAGAGGCTAGTGAGACTGCATGTAGGTAAAGGAATAACAAAGCACAAGCTGATTCTCCAACATCAGAATTAGATTTGTTTTTTATCAGGGAAAATCAAGATGTATCATCAAGTACTTCACTACTGCACTGCAAATCACAAACTCCTCCATCTGACTTGGACCTTCCTCATATATTGTCTCCTCCTACAAGAATTATGAACTTCAATTTGGAACTATGCTCAAAAAGTTATCAAACTGTGCATACCTTTTGTTCTAGCAGTGTTACTATTGGGCTTATACCCCAGAGAGATCTCAAAGAAGGGAAAGGGACCCACATGTGCAAAAATGTTTGTGGCAGCCCTTTTAATAGTGGCCAGAAACTGGAAACTGAGTGGATGCCCCTCAATTGGAGAATGGCTGAATAAACTGTGGTATATTAATATTATGGAATATTATTGTTTGGTAAGAAATGACCAGCAGGAAGATTTCAGAAAGGCCTAGAGAGACTTATACGTACTGATACTAAGTGAAATGAGCAGGACCAAGAGATCATTATACACAGCAGCAAGATTTTATGATGATCTATTCTGATGGGCTTGGTTCTTCTCAACAATGAGACGATGCAGTCCAGTTCCGATGATCTTGTGAGGATGAGAACCATCTACACCAGAGAGAGGACTGTGGGAACTGAGTGTGGATCACAACATAGCATTTTTACTTTTTTTATTGCTTCCTTGAATTTTATTTTCTTTCTCATTTTTTTTCTTTTTGATCTGATTCTTCTTGTACAGCAAGATAATTGTATAAATATATGTATAAATAAATATATTACCTATATTGGATTTACATATATTTTTACCATGTTTTACATATATTGGATTACTTGCCTCTCAGGAGAGTGGGTAAAGGAAAGACAGGGGAATTGGAACACAAGGTTTTGCCATGGTCAACGTTGAAAAATTATCCTTGCTTATGTTTTGAAAATAAAAAGCTTCAAAAAAAAAATTATGAGCTGCTAGAAGAAAGAAGCTGTCAACTTTTTTATTTATATTCCTAGTGTTTAACACAATGCTTTACATCTAATAAGTTCTTAATAAATGCACTTTTGTTAATTCATTTATGAAGGATGTTAGAATCTAGTCTTGGGTCTAAAGACCTCATATCTAGGTTTTCAGCACACGCTCATCTCCATTGAAAGCCTGTTCTGGAACTTCTTTTTGTACCATCTTTATTAAATTTTAATGAATTATCACCTTTCATTCCTTATCTTCCCTGATCACTGAATGAACTAAAGGTACTGAACTCCTTGATCTTCTGAGTCCCCAAGCGAATTGAGTCTTTGTAGCAGAGACCTGCAGCCAGGGATTTCTAATTTATCCGAATATTCTAAGTTCTAATTACACTTCTTCCTGTTTGCTTCTACTTTTGTAACTATCTCTGATCTTAGTACCTGCTTCTCTTTTCTCTTTCTGCCACATAGTTTGGACAGCAAGAGTTTGTTTTGTACAATTATTTTATAAAGCAAAAGAAAAAAAGATTAATAGAGTCATAAAATCATAGATCTAGAGCCAGAAAGTATTTCAGCAGCTATCTGCTTCACCTTCTTCATTTTACAGATGAGGAAACTGAGACTCAGATAAGTTAAATGATTTGTCCAAATTAATACAACTACTGAGCATCACAAATGGGATTTCACCATGTGTCCTCTAAAGAAAGAGAAGCATTTTTTTCTTGTTTTGTGATGTCTTTCAAACACAGTAAGTAAAGCTTATTAGGAGTTGTAATTAAAAGAAATTTAGCCCATTTAGTCCATTCTAACTTAGTTTTCTGGTCTAAATCTTTACTGAGGCTCTGTAGGTTTAGCACATTGTTCTATTTTTCCTATCTCAGATTCTTTTCCAGGGAATCAGGAAGCCTGATATTTGGACTTCAGGTTTCTAGCACTAGTCTCTTCCAAGGAATAGGCAGGACAAAACTAGTAAATAGCACAATATCTGTCACCTCACAATTAGAATTCATACAAATATACTAATCACCCCCAGAGTTTACAAGAGGCATCTTTCTTTTTACAATGGCAAGAGAGTTACATCTGATAAATTGAAACCAACAAATCACAGAATTTTAAGGACATTATGTAATCTAATTCCATTTTATAGGTGACAAGACTGAAGCTCAGAGACTTGGTGTGACTTGATGTGAAGCTCAGAGCCCAGTTAGTGGCAAACCTGGGGCTCAAATCAGGGCCATTCCAACATAGCTCTCATCAACACATTTATTGTTTGCTATGAGGCCAGTCTCAAATACTGAAAAGTATGAATTATAGAGTAATTTAACATCATTGTATTATTTTTAAGTTAAGTATATATAACAGGAACTAACCAAATTCCAAATAGAGGTTGTGCCTATTGAAAAGATAAAAATCATTGGTAATTAATCCATTCATGATTGATAAATGATGCTGCTAAAGCTTTTTTATAGTTTCCCCTATTGACTAAGTTAAACTTCTTCCTCATGATATTTTTGTACTCTTATAAAAAACTTTTCACCAACACAGATGGCATAAAAGTAGTCGCCTACTTAAACAGTGTCCAAATTACCACAAATTCTAAATTAGCAGGATTACTTTGTGGGGCTTTAAAGGGTAATATGAAAGCATGTCCATTTTTTGAATTAGTTCTTTCCCACTATCTCCCTCCCCCAGCATGTGCAATTGTAGCTGAAGCTGCAACTTCCTATTAGCAAACTATGGCATTCCATGGAATGACATGTGTAATGTTCAGAAGATGGAATTATTTTATGAAAGAAGGAAAAGACAAATTCACTGTTTAAATGAATTTTTAAAAAATAAACTTATTCTATCATATTTATTTTTATACTTCATAATATTGCAAACAAGTGGAAACTGAGTTCTGCTAAGATAATAACCACCCCCATTGTACTTCTAAACACACAATGTAGTTAAAGTATATATATGAAACAAATAACAACACAACAAGCTCCAAGAATTGCCCAGATTCTTTGGTTCTATTGGAATTTCATTGGATAGGATAATGTTTGAAACAAATGGCCTATAATTGAGGCTGAGAGAGATTTTTGTCATTATGCGATTTCTTATGATGTGATTAATGTAATGGGCTGAAGCTTGAGTTGATGCACTGAGGTCCCAAGCTCGTGAGGCTAAATAGTAATTGGACCATACTCTATTAATATATATGCTTGGAGAAAGAATGGCCCCCGCCCACTCTTTGTGCAAGTCCTGATGTGTTGTATAGGAAATGACGATTTTGGTGGGTGGAGGCAGGGGAGGGGAGAAGAAGCGGAAGGAGAGACGGCTGGCTGGAGTCTTGTCACAGCTGCTCACATTGCTATGGTGACCGCCCTTCACCTCCAATCCCCCTCTGCTAGCTTGCTTCCTGTCTGCCCATACTGCTATCACAATCCTTCACCTCTTCACTTCTATAAAGATTGAAGATTTTTCCCTTAACCTGAATTCCTGACTCCGGCTGATTTTAAATATGGGGTCATTGCAGATCAACCCTATAATTATCCTTGGCTTTTACTAGGAAGATGTGGCACAGATTGAAATGCCAATTCTACTTTGGACCACAACTATTTGTCTTTTATTGCAAATATTGACTTTTCAGATTTTTCAGACCAGTTTGCCTAGACCTTTCCTTCATAGTAATATTACTTTCAAAACTACTTATATCCTTTTCTATCCTCTTTTCCCATTACTAAAATATAAGTTCAATGAGATTCCTAGAAAATAGAATGTGTTGTACATCTCCTAGGCTCTTAATAAACATTTGTTGGATGGAACTGAATTTAGCTATAATACTATAATCAAAGATTCTCTTCCTTACCTTATATATTACTTTCCAAGTGTTAACTGACAAACTAACTAAATTTGTACTTAAGACAGTTCTAGGTCTGTTTATATTTTTATTTTTTTAAAGCATAAATACCAAAACATTTGAGTACCTTTCATATCAAAAACAAAAGTAAGTAAAACTTTCCAAACAAATGTGACATCATCTTTAAAATACTCTTTCTGTAATTTCACAATGAATCTCTTTGTTTTTTCAGCTGCTCCTGAGTTAAAGCTGCTCTGTGGTGCAGATATCCTGAAGACTTTTCAAACCCCCAACCTCTGGAAAGATGAACACATCCAAGAAATAGTTGAAAAGTTTGGCTTAGTATGTGTTAGCAGGGCTGGCCATGACTTTCAGCAATATATCTCTGAATCAGCCATTTTAACTCGCTATCAACATAATATACACCTAGTTAAGAATGTGGTACAGAGTGATTTGAGTGCCACATATGTAAGACAAGCCTTGTACCAAGGACAGAGTGTGAAGTATCTGCTTCCAGACTCAGTCATTTCTTATATTAAAGACCATGACCTCTACCGGGAAGAGGGAAAATAAATATAATTAAAGGAATGGAATGATGAAGGAAAAGTGATGTTAAGAAGTTGTTACGGCTTCTTTATTCTACATGTGAAATTCGGTTCCACAGTTATTAGAAACTTTCAGAGTTTGCACAAATAATAAGTTTTTTTTTTTTTAAGTATGGCAAAGTATTCCTTGTTCATACAATATCAGGATTGTGCATATGGAATTTTTTAATGAGTCTTTAAGCACAATATACTCTTCTTTATTAGAGATATTTGACACGATATTGATTACTTTAGAATGGACTTGGTAAGCTTTTGTTTTGAAAAAAATAATACTAATAGAGCAAAATCATAATGGGAAGTTTAGTTGTGACAAGTGTGGACTCTTTGACTGTATATTCAGCACTTTCCTAAGCAGTATTTGATATTCCACAGAGAACTATTTAAGAGGAATACATTTCTATTTGGTATTGAAAATTAAGCTATTTTCTAAGCAAATGTTTTTATGTATTTTAATATAATAAATATTTTAATACTGTTTTTAGCAGGAAACATGATATTCCTGACTGTAAATGCCAATGTTCTCATTTTCAAGATTTCTTTAAAAAAAAAAAAGTTGATTCATTTAATTTTAATAGGATCTTTTGAGTGTTTCATGTCTGCATATTGGCAAACAAAAAATAAAATGACATCACAAAGTCCTAATGAATTGCTATTTATTTCATTTTCTTTTCTTTTCTTTCTTTTTTTTTCTTTTCTTTTCTTTTTTCTTTTTTTTTTTTTTTTTTGCATTGTTATGAATAATGTATTTCAGGTTGCTTTTTTTATTGGCCATTCAGAAATACTAGTTGGTGTGCCACTCGAACTTGAATGCACTGAATTCCTCACCTCAGGGTACCAAAAAACAGTAAAAAACTTTGCCCTATTTCTGAATGTAATCAGGATGTTTTATAATTTGAACCACTGCTAGTGCTTTTATTCTTTTTCTTTCCACAAGGGAGCCTATTAACATATGTTCATTTTACTCCTGGTTTGTTAAGAGACTTTCATAGGGATGATTTTATATTTTCATACTTGCAGAGGAATTTCCAGTTCTACTAGTGAGCATATATACTTACAGAGATTTTGCTTATAGAAAATTTACTTGTAGAAAAGTATACACTAGTGATTACATATTCTTTTACAAATTCAGAAGATATGATTTTACCCTGATTTTTCTTCAAATCCATGAAATCTTCTGATCCTATAAGCTCACTGTTTCCTAAACTGAGGTATAAGGAGACTGTTGAGTCTGATCACCCTCCCTCCTTCAGGGGCTGCTCTCCAGATTACTGCAGATGTATTCAGCAGTATTAAACCATTCTTCTTTCAGAATCATGGCATGGTAAAAAGGCCATTAAAATTTAAAAGAAGGAGGATCTGGATTTAACTCCTAGCTTGGTAATGTCCTACTTTGTAACTATTGACAAGTCACTTTCCCTCTCTCAATTTCTTCTTATGTTTTTAATCCTTGTGTTAAAGGTTTTCTCCTGACCTAAAAGATTTGGAGTACATTTTAGGGATTTCTCACAGATTCTTTTTTTGTTGCTCAGTCATTTTCAGTTGTGTCCAATTCTTCATCACCCACTTGGGGTTTTCTTATCAAAGATGCTAAAATAGTTTTCCATTTCCTTCTTTAGCTCATTTACAGATGAGGAAACTGGGGCAAACAGGATTAAGTGACTTGCTCAGGGTTACACAGCTAAAAAGTGTCAGAGATCAGATTTGAACTCAGGAAAATGAGTCTCCCTGACTCTAGGCCCAACATTCTATCCACTGCACCTATCTCACTGCCCCTATTTGTTTTTTTACCCCTATTCAAATGAACTAGGGATATCAGTTTCAGCTCTTCCTCAAGAATATATGTCAGCTTGTCTTATATAATTCACCTTGGGACAACTCTGTGAGACAGTTATTATTCCACTTAACATTCATGAAGTTTAAAATGTAAAAGTTTTATTTACAAATTATTTTGCACATAAAGAACTTGCATCCAAGACCTTAGAGAGTGAAGAGAACTCTTTTTTCCCCCTCAATAGACAATCTTTTCATCAGAAAACTGATTTACAGTACCAAACTCAATATGGGACCACAGGAAAGGAGTAGAAAGAGCGAAGTAGGGGGGTTTGTGCCTCTACACCTATGTCTGATTTGCCATGGACCAGTATATTCTCTCATGAGGTTTTCTTGACAAAGATTCAGGAGCAATTTGCCATTTCCTGTTCCAGTGGATTAAATTGTTAAATGACTTGTATCACACAAGGATCACACAACTTGAAAACTTCTGAAAGCAGGGTTTGAATTCCAGTTTTCCTGACTCCAGGCCCAAAACTCTATTCATTGTGCCATCTATTATTATGAAACTTTTTACAAAATAGCTAATAGATTCTGGCTCCAAAAGGTCTCTATAATATTAATAATAATAGCTGATATTTATTCACTCTTTTAAGATCTACAAAGCATTTTATTTTAATTATCTCATTCACCTGAGGACAATCCTGTTCAACAGCCAGTACAGGTATTATTCTTCCAGCTGTAGAGGGTATTATTCACCCTCAGTTTCCTCAACTCTCCCATTAGAGGGCTAGAAGATAGAGCTTTCCTGAAGCAAATTTCCTGAACAATCTCCTCCCATACACATCAACACTGGTTTCCAAGTTAAGGAAAACACAATACTCTACCCAGACCTTGTTTTCCACTCCCCATCATCCCAGGAAACAGCTGGGAGGCATTATTAGAATTGCTCTAGAACCCCCTTTTGAAAAATTTCCAAAACAGATGGGAAGACCAGAATCAGTTGCTCTTATGCCAAGGGAGAATAAAATGTGGAGTCTCCGGTATATGTAAAATGATAGGTTTGGATTATTTTTGATTCCTATCAGCTCTAAATTTTAATGTCTTACAATCCATGCTACTCACTTCCCTTTCTAGCAGGCACCTTCCTTATTAATCTAGCTTTTTCTTAAACCTTCTTTTCCTAAATCAGCAGCACACATTGGCCTAGGTCACAATACTCATGAGGGAGTATCATGGTACAGTGGATACAATGCTGAATTTGGAGTAAGGAAAACCTGAGTTGGAATCCTTCCTGGGATATTTATGTAGCTGTGGGATCCTGTAAGAGTCATTTAACATCGCAGCCTCAGTTTTCTCATTTGTAAAATGAAGATAATAGCACCCAAGTCACAAGGTTATTGGAAGGAGCAAATGAGATACTTAGAAGGTACTTTGAAGCAAGTAAGCTTAATTATCAGCTTATGAATTTAAACTACAGGAAGACTTTTGAGAGGCTCTATAAATGTTAATTTATCATTACTGGTCCCTCTCCTTTTCCCTTTCCTAGCAGTATTCACAACCTGCTTTGAACTTACCTTCTTATCTGCAATGGAGACAGCAAAGTAGGAAACAACTTCAGGGCACAGTGGTGGCCATAAATGTGGCAGATATACTGTAAGAGCATGGATTTAGATTTATATATTCCTGTATGTTTATGCATGGGTATACGCTGTCAATTCCAACTAAGAAACATATGATGATATCAAGGAAAATAAAATTTAAAATGCATTTACAGCTGTTTCATCATTATACCCTAACAACCATGGGACATTTCCACTAAACTTTGTAGCTGAAAATGACGCTATCTCCCCTTATCAGAATTTGAATTCTTTGAGAGAAGGGTTTGTTTTAATTTCCTATTTTTTCCCCAACATTTAGCATAGTGCTTTCCCTATAGTAAAAGCTTAACAACTGATTTTTTTCTGTTTCATTGATTTCTAGAAGGCAAAGAACTGTGGGCTCTACAAATGTGAAATTATTTTTAATGAAGGGGTGGCAGTAGGGATCATGAAATGAAAGATCATAAGGTCACCAATGTAAATAAAAAGCTGATTACATTGTAGAAGTCACTTTGTCATCGGCAGCATTCTTGGAAATATGCTAGCACAATATCAACAAATCCTCTCTAATCTAAAATCTAATTTTAGTTGATTCCTTCTGTAGTAGGTAGTACCTAGAGTAATTTTCCCTTTCATGTTCACCATGGGCTGAGTCTAACATCCTTGACTGCATACTCATATACCAGCCAGTAAGGCAGAAAATCTCATATAAGGCAAATTCTCTTTGGATTTTATCCAATGGGGTTATCACTAGAAGTACTTGAAAGAACTACTTATTGTCTCACTTCACTAATGCTTGTTGACAGGTTATTTAACAAAGCCCCAATTTTACTAGAAATCCATTGAAAAACACTTCAACTCAATAAATATTCAAGTGCTTACTCTGAGAGTTGAGAGTAGTTACATAGATCCTTGCCTTCAGTACAATCTAGATTGGACACACAGCAGATAAATAACTGACCTCTAGGAGCTTATTTTCTTTTGGGTGAGACAAATATAGAAATAATTACAAAATCAATACAAGGTAATTCATATGGTCTGAAATGGGTTGGTAAGAACAGATGGGGAGACTCAAGAAAGGTCTCATATAGAAGGTTCTTAAGCTGTGGTTTCTGTATATATAATTTATCTACTTTTTAGGAGAATAACTATTTCCCTAGTTAACCTCTGTGATAAGCATTTCATTAGTTTACAAGTCCCCACCAAATCCCTTACTCCAAGCTTTTTACTTGGCTCACTTTTTTATTATCTGGTTCTAAGACTATCAAGGGATATGTTCTGATAGTTCTTCAGAAGTTCACAAAAATCTATAATTCCCCTCATTAATTAGATATCCCAACTCAGAAATCAGAAAAGGCCTTTTTTTCCCCTTAAGCCATTTCTCCTATTTCTCAGACCCCCTAATCTCAAAAGACTTCACAACATTATTAGTTATACAACTTGATAGCAGAGGAATAAAAATTATATAGATGTGTATTTAAATATTTCAAATATTTAATCACAATGACAGAAATGACAGCCAGAGTCACCTCTCATCATTAACTACAATTACAGATTTTTCTCTTCAATTCAGTAAATATAGTCTCACCATTCAGCTCTCTCAGGAATTCTTCAGAGGATATTTTCTCCACAACAAGTGTTAAAAATCAGTTTTCTCTGAATCTGTCTCTCTAGTTCTTCCCATATATGACAATTAACTGAGTCTCTCAAAAAAGAATTTTTCTTAATCCTTTTTTTCAGTCCCTCACAATCTATTTCCAGGTAAGACCAGTAAGAGTCAGCACATAACAGTTAAATTGCCCCTTTCTTGAAGATTCTAGTCTGTCTTAGAGATACAGTAATAGTACCCATATCCTTCAGGAAAGTGGGGATGGGGGGCACATAACTGAAACTGAGATAACATTTACTTATATTGGTTCTCCCAATAAATATAAGTGCCTTGAGGGCAGCAACTGTTTCATTTTTGTTTTTATGTACCCAACAAATAGTAGATACTTAATAAGTATTGATTGACTTACTGCTCATCACAATCTATCTTTTACTATGATAATTTATATGTGATATCCCCTAATTAGACTATAAATTCCTTGATGGCAAAGCAATAAGCTCCACTTTCATGAGTTATATCTCACCAGATACTGCTTTAATTTTAATATCATCCATATGGGAACTATCCCTCTTCCCAGATGCAGAGCAACTTCACCTTTCTGTATCTCAGTAGAAAGTTTCATGAATTGTTGTGACAGTTAACAACTTACCTCCTGATACTTGAATTGCTAAATGTGAAGTTCTCCCTATTTAGCAAGACTATTTCTCAGCCATACATTATAACTTCTATTACTTAGCACTTTCAGATTAGTAAAACCAGCCCCAGCTTAGATAATGGTTTTCAAGAACCCAGGAACACATTTAATTTGGGTTCTCAGGGTTCTTTAACATGTTGAGGTATAAAATATAACTAAACTATCCATTTCTAATTTTTCAGTTTTTTTAATTCTTGCTAAATTTTAAAATCCATTACTTTCCCCAAATACTATAAAGTAATTGTATTTTCTAATATCTTTTTATTAATTCATATGAAGATAGGTATCTGTGTATATGTACATATATTACAGGACAAAAAATACAATTATGATTTCAATACATTACATAGACACTGACCTCAAAACTGGATTTTAAAATTTCTTTCTACTTGATCAAGTTCTTCTTTTGCATTTCATTAGCTGAAATACATTGTTTATGTTACAATAACTAAAAAATAGTAATTTTATCTCCTGGACAAATATATATATGTATATATAAATGCAATAGAATTTTTGGCTTTAAATAATGGTTTGTATGTTATAATATACTTTGTCCAAATATTATACGCTTTATATTCTAGCCTGGGGAAACAGATTTTTCATTTTTATTATCCTTTTTTCACTTGGGATAGGAAGATGTGAAATCACATTTTAAATCTACAGTGTGTTCCATACTGGCAAGGTAAGTTCAGTAATTAGGTTAATATATGAATATGAATTTCCCCACCACTTCTCTCTTACCTTCTATTGCAACACTATTTTGATACTCACTTTTTGTATGGATCTGCTTGCATTTGATTCAATCTCCATTGTGGTGTTTTTAAATTAACATCACATCTACATATATATATACACATACATGTATATATATATATATATATATCTTGATCAAATCAAATTTATATGTATATATAAAAAGGTTTATTTTTTAAAATGTATACACATTGTATGCACACAATTATGTATTTCATATATATTGCTATAGCTCAAACAGAATAATCACTTGAGAGTCTATTACAGTAAAGGAATATTTCCTCCTTGTTATTTTTGTTTTACATATTGGAAAAATTATATTGTTATAAAAATTGTCTAGGAAAGATAAATCCCCAGTCTATCTTGTGAAATGCAGTTCCCTACTTGTGTTTATTTCTGTGTGGAACTGAGAAATGTTAAATAGCTAGATCCTCTTAGTTGAGGTGTTTTCATTGCTTCTTTTAATTTGACTTTCTCCACATATTACTAAGGCCTCAAAGCACATACAGTCAATTCCTAATTAATTTCTCCTCACATGGATGTTTTTCTTTGCATCTAAAAAACAAAACAACAACAACAAAAAAAAAAAAAACTACTCCAATCTGTATGAAATCTTAATGATTCATTGTCATATTATGTAAAAGTATAGTTCATTCGAAGATAAGTATATATCCTTAGAATTTTAGTATGTGAATATATAACATAAAAATGATGTTAAACAAATGAAAGGAGATAAATGAATTGCAAATGAATTCTTTACACTTTAATTCTTTTAAATAGCAAGCACTTATAGTGAACTTTAAATGTTCTTTTTTATAGAACTTAAATGCATATGTAACTTTCCAGGACCATATAATTGACATGCCAAAGTATACCCTTATTGCCTTAATGTTTGCCAAAGCAAAAGTATATAATAAATGTATTTTAGCTATAATTTACATAAATTATTTTCTCAATAGGAAAATAAAGTTAATCACATTTAGAAACAAAGTGCTTTTACTAATAATGGTGATAATAACTGATTTTTTTTCATACCATTTCAATCCTTACAAAGCATTATTTCATTTGAATTTCACATTTCTGGAGGTAAGAACTTTAGGTCTTAGATATTATTTCTCCCATTATATAGATGCAAATCGTCCCTACATTAGAACATATTTATTATTTTTGTCTTTTTCTTCCATCTTTTTATGTGGAAATGCTTATAAATTTGTAAATTAAAAGAATTTATTCACAATCCATATTACTTTAACAGAAAATGTCAAAATTGAAAAGGGTAGTACAGAAAGTGTTTGGACTGAAGGAGTTAGGGGAAGAATGACGGAGGACATACAGGAAATTGATCAGAAAGTTAAAGGAACTTTTAATTCACCATCTCATATTTTATTCAGTTGCCATTGATAAACAGATAGGAGAAGCAATGAATAGAGGATTCACCAAAAAGAAATATAGATAATGAAGTAGTACAGTCTTTGTGTAATATAATTATAGTCACCAGCAGAATTATTTTTGGCATGAGCTCATTAGAAAGAAATGCCCTTTTATGTTGTGATAGAAGTGTATGTATGTAATGATGTATGTAAACATGAATCAGTTACAACAATTTTTCAGTCACAAGAGTTGGTTTATAACCCTTGATAAGTCTATACATGATGACTCCTAGAATTGTTTCTGGCTGCTTTCTCCCCAATTCCTTCAGAACTCAGATCTTCCCTGCTTTCTTTCCGATCTGAAGTTCTGAAAGTTCTAACCTAACACAATTAATAACTCTAGATTTTCTGTTATCTGACACAAGCTTCGACTTTCACACAAACAAAATTTATGTAAGTAGGATGAGAAGAAAAGCAGTCCATTTGGGGGAAAAAAAAGATTTTGTGTCAAATTTCTCAGACAAAAGTTTGCTAACTAAAAAACTATAGAACTATCTAAGAATGCATAACAGAAATATATAAAAACACAATCTTTTTCCCAAGAAATAATTAATCTAAGAATATGAACAAAAAGTTCTCCAAAAAAATTGCAAACTAGTAATAATCATATGAAAGAATTCTTCAAATCCCTAATAAGAGAAATGCAAGTCAGTATAATCTTAAACTTCCACTTCACACTCCGAGAACTGTAATATGACAAAACATGGAAATAGTTGTAGAGAGGTTGTGAAAATAAATACAATGATAAATTGGTAGATTGGTACAACCATTTTGGAATTAGAAAAGAGGAGGGACTAAAATGTCTTTTGACCCTGATATCCCAGAATTCTAAAGTTCCCTGGATAGGGAGTCAGAAGATTCAAGGAGAATTTTCTTGAGAGGCCACTTTTATGAACCTCCTTGATTCCCCTCTTTGCTAATTTTATTAATTACATACTTTCTTCTCTTCTATTAGATTTGTGTGTCTCCATTGCTAAGCATATATCCCCATGGAATCCCCAAAGAAGTCACTGATGAAATGAAAATTTTCATAGACACCAGAGTATTTACAGTAGCATTTTTTGTAATAGCAAAGAACTGGAAATATGAGGAAAGTGCATTGTAAAACATAAGGTACTGTGTAATCACAGTCTTAAAAAGCACATTAAATATGTGTATTAAAAATGCACATGTGAGATAAATGGTAAATTGTTTACAGTAAAGTATCATATAATATGGACAATTACAGAATCACATAGAACATAATAAGGGACTACTCATGTGACACTTCAGAGCTCTCTAAATAAGATTCATTATTTAAAGTTTAGCCAGACAACCCACTCTGGGTTGTCATCTAAGTAGATGAAGAAAACATATTGGTTTGTAATTACATTTATGGAAAGAGGAGGATCAGAGAAAGGATAAGACTCCTGCTTGGAGTGGATGAGATGATGATAACTGACAGCAGAGAAAGCAGCTCAATTGTAATCTTCTCTTTTCACTTTCTCTTTACATCTTTAAATTAAAAAAAAAATTAGTTTGAGTTCTCTGCAAATCAAATCAGTCTCTTCAAACAACCCCTGTTTTCTCTTCTTACCAAAATTGTCTATTCGTGTTATCTGTTCAAGATGTATATATTAATGAATCAGCCATATAGCATTTCACTGTGCATTGTAGTTTTCTTCATTTATTTGTTTTTTTTTTCCAGATAGAATTCAAAATGATCAATCAGCCAAGGAAAACTAAGAGCAACCAAAAGGGTGTATGTGTGTTTGTGCATTTGTCTTTGTCTGTCTGTGACTGCATGTGTGTATCTATTTATATCTATAAAGTTTTCCTATCAACCACAAGTTTTAAAAACTCTTAATTAATATGATGGAACTTTAGGGCCATTGAAACCATATAGAAAAATTTTAGTGTTTGGAAGAAAAGATTAGATGTTTCTGGAGTCTGAAGTAGCTTTTGGAAGAATAAGACTTCTAGTACCCTTTTTCTTCAGGCCAGGTACAGTTCTACATCCTGGCTTTCACCTCCAGTTCTGTTGATTCTTTAATTTTCTGACTGAGCTGAATTAGAATTAGAATGTAGAAAGTACAGCATCTATGTTCCAAACTAAGTCTTTTCATTCTTAGGTTTCCCTATCCTAAGGGCTGACCAAGGCAGAAAAGAAACAGGGCACCTCTTCTTATAGCTCCCCTTCTACAGATGGCTGGGCAAAGGCAAAGTCTACTGAATGTTGCAACCAGATACTAAGAGAAGAACAGGGATGAGGTGCACCAGCAGAGACTTCAGCTGAAAGGAAATCCCTGAATCCCAAAGCACAAGCCTCTGGATTGGTTTATGTACCCTGCCAGAGCATCAAGCCTGGTGGGTAAGGGCTTCTGAGTGGGCATATTAAAGATTACATTCTCTATTCTTAATCCAGAAAGCTATAACCTTGTGAAAATCTTGTTTTATTGTTTTAGGGAATCACCTGTAATTACTGTATTTGTAGCACAAAATTCCTCCTGGGTTTTGTTTTTTGCGTTTATTTATTTATTTTTTTGAGATTGTGAACCTGAAGAAAATGTATAGTTGGTCACATGATCTGGTTAAAACTAATACTTCCTAAAACCAAATGGAAGTTGGGTGTCTAAAATGAGCAAGTAATCCATAGTAAATAACCCATTCAGCCTTTTCCCTAAGGAAATATAAGGAAAGATCATTACTAGATTTTTTCCCGCCCCATTAGGTTCAGCAGTACAGATTTCACTCAGAACATAGCACTTATTAAATCATTCTTATCATACAGGCTTGTTAGGTCTTATCATAGTTATTCCTGTAAGGAATTCAATTATCTGCTCTCCATGGCTCCACAATCACATCTTTTGTTTCCGATGGACTCTTACTTTGCTTGGTTTCCTCGTCCTACTAGAACAATAGTTCGTAGGATACCTATCTGCCAACTGGTATCTTCTCAGTTTCTGTCTATAGCCAAGCCAAGGTAGGTGGAAGGTAGGGGTGGAGGAGAAGCAGAGAAAGAGAGAGGGGAAGAAGGAAAGGAAGGGAAAAGGGGAGAGAGAGGGAGATAGAAAAAGTAATTTCTGGGTGTGATGAGAGAATATCAACGTGGGGAGTGGATCTATACAGATCTCTTATAGTCAGAGGTATTTAAGCTAAATTGCAAAAAGAAGCGAAGATTCCCAAGAATCAAAGATAATAAAGGAGGACATTCCAGGTGAGAGGAGAACAGTTTGTATAAAATCACAAAAGTGAGAACTGAAATGTTATACATAAAGCCTAGCTAGCAAGTGGGCCGGGTTCAAGTGGAATGTAAGTGCTTGAAAGGAAATAATGTAGAATCACTGGAAAAATAGCTGAGGGGCAGCTATATGGCTTGGTAGTCAGGAGAAAGAGCAAGGAGGGAAGAGAGAGAGAGAGGAAGAGAAAGGGACAGGGAAGGAGGAAAAAGAGGGGGGGAGAGAGAGAGAGAGAGAGAGAGAGGAGAGAGAGAGAGAGGAGAGAGAGAGAGAGAGAGAGAGAGAGAGAGAGAGGAGAGAGAGAGAGAGAGAGGAGAGAGAGAGAGAGAGAGAGAGAGAGAGAGAGAGAGAGAGAGAGAGAGAGAGAGAGAGAGAGAGGAGAGAGAGAGAGAGAGAGAGAGAGAGAGGAGAGAGAGAAGAGAGAGAGAGGGAGGGAGGGGAAGGGGGAGAGAAAGGGAAGAGAGAAAGAGAGAGAGGGAGAGAATGAGGGAGAGGGAAAAGAAGAATGGAAGAAGAGAAATAGACTGGAATCTGATTATGAAAGACTTTAAATGATCAACAAAGGAGTTTGTATTTTATCTTAGAGGCCATAGGAGATTATTGGAACTCCTCAAGCAGGGGAGTTACATGACTCATGATTAAGGAATATCAGTTTGGCAGCTGTGTGGTAGATAGGATTGGGGAGAGTAGAAAATGGAGAAAGGGAAACATTAAAAATGCTCACTACATCTTACAAGTATTGTCTTATATATCTCCTTCTTTTATCAGTCAAATTCTTTGAAAAAAGTCTTCTATATTCCAAGACCCCACTCCCTTTCTTCTTATTCTCTTCTAAATGCTTAGCAATCTGGCTCCTGACCTCATCACCCAGACCTCTCTCCCAAGCACCAGGGATCTCCTAATTGGCAAAACTGACCATCTTTTCTCAGTCTTTGACTTCTTGACAACTTTTGATCCCACTGACCACCTTTATGTCTTGGCATCTCAATTCTAGGGTTCCATACCACTGCTCTTTCTCTTATTTTTCCTCCTATTTGTCTGTCTGCTCCTTTTCAGTTTTCTTTGCTGGATCATCATCTATGTCTCCATCCTGGCCCGTCTCTCTTTCCTCTGTGCTCTTTCACTTGATGATATCATTGGCTCCCATGAATTCAATTTCATTTTCATGCGATGAAATCTTAATAAGTCAATCAATCATTCAATAGGCATTTATTAAGAATTAATTATGTCCATGCATTGCTAAACACTCGAGATACAAGAAAATCCAAAAATTCTTTTTTATTTCATTTATTTGTTTGCTCATTTATTTATTTGTACACATATATACACACATAAGCATGCATATATATACACATATGTATATATATGTATGTGTGTGCATGTGTATGTGCATATATTTAGTCTTTAAGGCACTTACAAGGAGATTTTAGTCTTATGGGAGAGAAAACATACAACTATATGCATATGAAATATATATAGGGTAAACTAGAGATAGTCTCAGTGGGAACTGAAAGTGAGAGAGTGGGAAAGGCTGGGGAATCTATCAAGAAAAGCCTTTTGCAAAAGGAAGGATCTAAACTGAATCTCAAAGGAAGCGAGGAAACAAGAAACCCGAGTTGGGGGATCATTCCCCAAGGAAAAACAACTAGTGAAATGGAATGGAGTTGAATGGTAGAATATGATGTTCAAAGAATAGAACACCTCCTTCCCCCCCCCCAAAAAAAAAAAAGCTCCTATAATTCTGGATCACAGAGTTTGTGAACAAAATGGAAAAGCAGAAAAAAGCTAGGTTGTGAAAGATTTTGAAAATCAAATAGATGATTTCCTATTTGTTCCTGAAGTTAACTGAGGTACTAGTCTATAATTGATTGAGTAGGATTCATACCTGTGCTTCAGGGAGGTCACTTTGACTACTGAGGGAGAGGATAGACTGGAGTAGTTCAATGCTTAAAGCAAGGAGAAAAAAAACCAGAATATTACAATAATCCAATTGTAAATTGAGTGATTCTGAGTTTCCCTGTTATTATAAAGGACACCACTTATCTCCAACTCATAACTTCCATCCTCATGATGTATTCTGATGGAAGTGGATTTCTCTGACAAAGAGACTTAACTGAGTTTCATTGGATAAATGATGGACAGAAACAGCTACACCCAAAGAAGGAATACTGGGAAATGAATGTGAACTATTTGCATTTTTGATTTTCTTCCCGAGTTATTTTTACCTTCTGAATCCAATTCTCCCTGTGCAGCGGGAGAACTGTTCGGTTCTGCAAATATGTATTGTATCTAGGATATACTGCAACATATTTAACATATATAGGACTGCTTGCCATCTTGGCGGGGGGGGGGGGGGGGGGGAGGAGAGAGGGAAGGGAAAAAACGAAACATAAGTGATTGCAAGGGATAATGTTGTGTAAAAATTATCCTGGCATGGATTCTGTCAATACAAAGTTATTATTAAATAAAATTAAATTAAAAAAAAAAAAACTTCCATCCTCATATTACCAGACAATTGCCAATCTTGTTTTTATTCCTACAGTAGTTCACATTTGTCCTCTTTTTACTAAGCCACCATCTTAGATCTGATCTTTATCACCTCTTAATTGAATTATTCCAATATTGATATCCCTCTTTCAGGTCTTTTCATAGCTCAATCCTTTATCACATAACTGTCAAAAGTATCTTTCCTAAAACACAGGTCTGACGATGTCATTCTCCCTTACTCCTTCATTCAATTATCTGCTGTGGATCCTATTATTTTCTACAAGAAGACTTTTGTGACACTCCTGAAAGTAGGTCAATAGTATACAGTGCTGAACTTGGAGTCAGTAAGCCCCAAATTTAAATCCTGCCTCAGACTCCTACCAGCTGTGATGCTAAGCAAGTTACTTAATCTCTCTCCACCTCAGTTTCTACAGGGCTGTTGTGAGGACAGAGTGAGAGATAAAAGCATCTTTCAAACTTTAAAGCAAATGTGTAAATGCTAGTGCTATTAGCTATCTCTGTCCCAACATTAGTTTCCTCCCACCCAAACTACCTTGTGTTAAGTTTTCTTTTTATTATCTCTATTAGATCATAAGTTTTTTTGAGTGCACAGATTATCTTTCCATTCTTTTTGTATCTCCAATTGAATGTAAATTCCTTAGGTTCAAGAACTGTTTCATTGTGTGTATATATTTACAAAGATTAATATACTGATAAATAATTAAGAAACATCTATTAAGCACTCACTATGCATCAGGGACATAGATTTGGAATAATTAGTGAATTTTTTAAAAAATTGTATTAAGTATCAGTATATTATATAATAATCACTATATTATGTGCTAAGATATAGATACAAAAGTAATTGATGAATCAATAAACATTTTCAAGTGCCTATCATGTGCTAAGTTTTAAAGGAACAAAAAAGGGGAAAAGACAGCCTCTGTCCCCAAGGAATTCTCCATCTAATGAGAGACAATGTACAAATAAATATATACATGGCAAGCTACATACAGGAAAAACAGGAAATAATCTAGAGGAAAAGCATTAGCATTAAGAGAGATTGGAAAAGGCATCCTCTATGTGAGGAGTATGAGAAGTTAGATTTCCACAGATATTGTCAAAACAGGATGAAGGGAGGGATGAAGTACCTGTTAAAATATCTCCAACCAATAATCCTATGAGTCAAAGAATTGGCTAAATATCAAATGTCCTGACAAAGGGGCCCAGGCTTTAAAAAATGGCCCAAACTGGCTAGGGTCTTTGACATATGGAATGGACGAATAAAGAGAATTGTAAATTGTAATTCAGATTATAAAGTCGAGCAATTGTAATTAAATCTGACTATAAATCCAACCAATCCAAACCTTGAAGGGAGGGGTCAAGGACTGCAGTAGTAGTATAAAACTTGCTCTGACTTCAATATTCTGTGTATGTCTAGCCAGTGAGCATATCTACTTCTCATGAGATTCTTCTCTCATTCTAAAAGAGTATTGGTTGTATCACTACTCCTGGGCCAGCTTCCAACTGGGGAAACATGGGCAGTGGCAGCTCGACCTGGGCTTACTCCCCAACCCTGCTGATTCCACAGAATCTTTTGATAATATGAAGAAGATAAGATTTTAGTTGGGACTTAAAGGAAACCAAGAAAAGCAGTAGGTAAAGATGAAGAAAGAAAGCACTCCAGACATGGGGGAAACCAGAAAAAATGCCTGAAGCCAAAAGATGGAATGTCTTGTTCAAGAGTGTCACTATGTTAAGGTTGGGAAAGGGGACCCCAAAAGCTTGGGGTCAGAGACCGGTGTTGTGAGGTATCTCAAAAAAATTTGCATTTTTTGATTTCCTTCACAGACTAATTGTACACTATTTCAAAATCCAACTCTTTTTGTACAGCAAAATAACTGATTGGACATGTATACATATATTGTATTTAACTTATACTTTAACATATTTAATATGTATGGGTCAACCTGCCATGTGGAAGAAGGTGTGGGGAGAAGGAAGGAAAAAGTTGGAACAAAAGGACTTGCAACTGTCAATGCTGAAAAATTACTTATGCATATATCTTGTAAATAAAAAGCTATAATAAAAAAGAGAAGCATAAAAAGATAAACAAGAATGGAAAAGCATTAATGACTTAATAAAGTTAAACTTTACATTTTCAAAAAAAAAAAAAAGAGGATTTGCAGGCTTAAACCCATCTCCTTAGCCAAGGGACAAAGCTTATTGTAATAGTAATGCCATTACAAAAGAGACTGGAATTCTAAGAGAATTCTTAGCAGAGAAAGAGAAACAAGAGATTCCAGCTTCTATCATTGATATACTTATTCTATGGAGGAGTGTTCTCTGCAATTTGGTTCTTTTTGAGCAGATTATCACAAGATTATCAGTCAGCAATGAATTGAGGAGTGGTCTCCAGAATCAGACAGATTGGGTGTGGGAGTTTCCTGAGGCAGACTCCAAAGCCAGAAGGTCTAGAATCACTGACTTATTGCCCCCTATTAAAATCAGGGGACCACAAAATCATATTATATCAACTAGATCAAAGAGTATGTGGTAAGAAGTAAGGTAAAAGGAAACCAGAAAAGAGAGGGCCAGGTTATTTGAATGTCAGAAGATTTCGTATTTGATCATGGAATTATAGAGAACCGTTGGATTTTATTGAATAGGCAGAATGAATGATGTGGTTGAATCTGTGCTTTAGAAAGTTCATTTTCATGGCTAAATAGAGGTTGGATTGGAATGAGGAGAAAAATGTTTCCAGCAGATTCACCAGCAGGCTATTAAAATAGCATAAGTATGAAGTGATGAGGGTCCACACCAGCATGGACCTGTTTGAGAAATATTGCAAAGGTGAAAGTGATATTCCTTGGCAAGAATTTGGATATGGAGGGAAAGAGTAGGAGTGAGAGAGTGTGAGAAGTCAGGAATGACAATTGGTTTACAAGCCTGAGGGACTCGGAAGATGATGTTATCTTCTATAATAATAACGAAGATGGGAGAGGTGTAGAATTAGGGGAAAAGATAATGAATTCTGTTTTGGATATATTGAATTTAAGATGTCTACTAGACATCCAGTGTGAGATGGCTGAAAGGTAGTTGGAGATGCAACATGGGAAGTCAGCAGGCAGGTTAGGGCAAATAGGTCTTGGAGGTGGAAGATACCAGTCAGTTTCCCTCTTCCACCCAGCAACTCTAAGTTATCCTCACTCAAAAGCCTGTTATGTTTCAAGCTACATACTCTTTTCTAGCTCCTCCTGCTCTGAATCCATATTTTTGGCTCTGAAGTCAATTAGAACTCTTTTCATCATAACCTAGGACGAGCCTCTCTGTCATACACAGACATAGTGACTCTCCAAAGTTGTACTTGTTGAACTTGTTTTTTCGAGGAAAAAAATATACACATACTATATATATAAAACTCACCAAGAAGGGAAAAATCCGAGCATTTTTTAGGATCTAGATACTCATTTACCAATGCCCCATTACATATATAAAATATTTTATAAATTCAAAATTATGTTAAAAAATCAGTTATTAAAGGACAATCATTCATGTTAACACTGGAAGTTTTGATAGACTACAATTCAGCATAAGTTAATAGGCTAATATGGAGATCCAAAATACTAGAATACCTTAAGAGAGATAAGTGCCTTTCTCTGCTAAAATTTTGATTTGCAAGATATATAATGAATTGATTCCATTTTCTAAGAATTTCCCAATTGACAAATGGTGAAAAAATTTGAATAGTCAGTTCTCAAGAAAAGAAATCCAAATCAGCAATAGACATATGAAAATTTGCTCCAAATCACTAGTAATTAGAAAAATGCAAATTAAAGCAACTTTGACCTTCTACCTCACATTGGTAAAATTGTAGAAAAAAAGGGAAATTATAAATATTAGAGAGGCCATGGTGGGTGGGGGTGAGGAAGGCATATTGAAGGACTTCAGACAAAGGTATAAATTGTTTCAGACATTCTAGAAAACACTTTGGAACTATGAACAAGAAATTTATTAAATTGGGCATATACAATGACCCATCAAAAGCACTGTTGAGCCTATCCCTCCCCTAAAGAGATCAAAGAAAGAGAAAAAGGTCCTATGTGTACAACAATATTTATAGCTCTCTTTTTTCCCCTTGGCAAAGAACTAGAAATTAAAGATTTACTCATCAGTTGAGAAATGGCTGAATAAATTATTGCATGTAAATGTAATGGAATATGATTATGCCATAAGAAATAATGAAAGTATGGTTAGTGAATTGAATAGGATCAAGAAAAATATAACAACATGTCAAAAATAAACAATTTTAAAGATTTGAGAACTCTATAGTGCCAAAGAACTGGAAACTGCAGGGATATTGATCAATTGGGAAATGGCTGAACAAGTTGTGGTACATGATCATGATAGAACACTACTGAGCTATAAGAAATGATGAATTTGTTCACTTGCACAGAATAATGAAGAGTGAAAATGAACAGAACCAAGGGAATATTATATAGAGTAAAAGCAATGCTGTTTTAAGAAAAACTTTGAGCAAGTCATTTTGTTTATTATAAATACCCAAAGTAACTACAAAGAATCTTTAAAAGAAGTTGCCATCTGCATCCAGAGAAAGACCTGATGAATAGAACTATGTATAAAATTATTTTACATATATATGGTGTGTGTGTGTGTGTGTGTGTGTGTGTGTGTGTGTATAAACATATTTGTGTTTAATGATAGCTGTGGGTGGAGAAAAAGGCGGGGGAATTGCATGATAATTTTATTATATATTTAAAAGGTATAGCAAGTTGTACATAATTTTCAGTTTCATTTGCAATCATCTTTTTTAATATTCTACTATGTTATGAAAATGCTTATTTCATAAAGGAGGAAAAAAATTTCAAAAAAATTTTGGAAAAAAATCTAGGGTTGGATAACTAGAAGTCATCTAGTCCAGGGGTCCCAAACTCTTATGTAGCAAAACTTCCCAGTAGCACCAAATCAGATTAAAATTTAATTGGGGAATCTTTAACAAAATAAACAAAAATATAATATAACATTTAAAAAGAACTCTGATCAATGAAATGATAAACCATGATTTCAGAGGACCACAGATGATATATTATATCTACCTCACAAAAAGGTAATGAATTAAATGTGCAGATTGAGAAATTCATTTTTGAAAACAGCCTATATGGGATTTTGTTTTGCTTGCATGTATATTTGTTACAAGAATTTAGTTTTTCTTTTATTAGGGGGAGAGGTGAGGGAAAAAAAAAATAAATGCTTGTTAATTGAAAAAATAAAAATAAGCAAGTATGAGAGGGAAAAAGAGAGAAGTTAAGTGTCCAGAGTGACGAAAGTGATTTTCCTGCTGTACTCTACCGAGAAGTATTGTATTCAGCTCTGGATTTTACAGTTAGGAAGACAATTGACAGCCTAGATATGTTTCAGGGAAAGGCAACCAGAAATCATGCCATACCAAGATAGATAGAAGAAACTTGGCCAATTTAGTCTAAAGAAAAGATTTATAGAGCACATGATAGCTGTCTTTGAGTATTTGAAGAGTTGTAACCTGCAAGAGGTATTAGACTTTGCCCCAGAGGATACAAGTAAGTACATTGGGTTGAAGGTGCAGAGAAGCGTGTGTCAGCATGATTTAAAGAAAAACAAATACATGTAGAGCTATCCAAAATGGAGTGCCTGGGGAGGTAGAGTTTGCTTTGACTAGCTATCTTCAAGTGGAGACTGGATGACCACATATCAGCTGTGTTATAAATCCATTTACAATCTGCAAAAGCAAGGGTTTCATCTCAGCTCCTTAATCTGGAATCCTCTGCCTGACACTTCTCAGGAGGCTCAATTTCTGGAAAGCAATCTGTGTAAGACAAAGGCTTTGGGGGTAAGATTTTCCAAGTTAAAGGCTCATTCTTTCTCTCCAAATCAAATCCAAATATTTATTAAGCCCCTAAAATGTGCAAGGTACTGTGCTGATTGATGTAATACAAAGAGAAAAACATTATTCCTTACCCCTGTGAAGCTTGTGTTTCCCCTGGGGTCTCTCTCACTCCTGGAAGGCTGAGCCTCAGAGGTGTGCTGGTAAATATTTAATAACCAGATACTCAAAAGAAAAAAATGTTCTATGACACTTTTAAATTTAATGTGTGTTATTAACATTTCCCCTATCACTTTCTGAAGTCTAGACAAACAACAAAGGAATAAATCAAGCCCTGGTTTCTAGCACTTGTAGATTTCCTAAAAATTTAAGAAATGAGCTGGTTCCAGCATATTTCTAGCACCAATGCTTTCTTGAAACTATATTTTTATTTTTATTTTTTTGTCATACCTCCTTACCTCAACTATCCCCCTTTCCGTCAGGTGCTTAATCAAAATGACTATCCTTTCTCCTCTTGGGGAATACCTGGAAGCTAATTCATAGCTTCAAAACACCAACTAAGTCTGGTGCAAAAAAACAGAACTAACTGACTCTTTAGCACTATTATCAGCTGCTCTGGAGGATTTGCCTCTTATCAAGATTTAGCTACTTTGAAATGGCTAGGTTCTTACTTTTCTTATCCTTCTTAGAACACAATCTGCTTCAATGGAACACTCTTGTTTTCCTGTGGATTTTCTATTTCTATCCAGAGAATTTTTGATCTCACTAATCAATCCTGTCCCAACCCCGAGACCTTCAGAGGAAGGATAGTCACTGCCTCAGACTGTACTGTCATAAGCACAAGAAAACCATCACCCTTTTTCAGAGGAAGTAACCAGAGGTTCCTACCCTGACAGTGGTTCTGTAGTGATCTGAGGAATTTAAAGAGCACTTTTCCAAGTCAAGCTAAACAAGAGTCTTTTTCCTAAACAAGGGTCAAAGAAATCTAGATCATACTGGATGGGTCTCCTCTTTTCTTTCAGCCTCTGAGGAAGGTCACACTGGAGGAAATCCCAGGCAAGGAAGTTACAGGTAGAAGAAACTTGCATTCTTTCTCTACCACTTCTGACTTCTTGCATATCAGGGAATATAGTTCAAGGAATTTATTTGTCCAAGGTCACATACCTAGTGGTGGCAAAGTCTTGAACTTGAGTCCACTAACAGTACATTTTTTAAAACCAGATAGATAAAATATTTATTTTTGTAAAAATTAACTAAAAGGCACATATTTGATTCTTTCCAAAATGAAATAAAAGGTGGTTCCAACATTAATTGGATGTGAAATAAAGAAAGAAAAAGCATTTATCAAATGATTACTATGTTGCAAGATCTGTGCAAAGTGTTGGAGAGAAAAATACATAAAACAAAAACAATTCCTATCCTCAGAGAGTTTATATTTTAATGGGGAAGAAAGCACATAAGGTCAAGTGGTGTCTAGAGAAGGATGCTTTTATACTAAAAATGACAAAGAGTTGGTGTCAGAGGTATAATTTGACATCAAGGGACAATGGCACAACTGATTTGATCATAGTTTATGTTTCCATAATTGTGGGAAAGAAGTGGAAAGAAAGGAAAAGGTCAAGAGGATTGGGGAAAAAAGGAGAACATGATTAGAAAGTCAAGAGTCAAGACTTAAGCATGGATGGGACTTTCCTTTAAATACTGGTGTAGAAAAGGAGGTCATTAATCAGGAAGTAGGGGGTCTAGGTTCTAAGTTTCTCTAGCTGTTTTTCATTCTTACACCTTTCTTATCCCTATATCCCTTCTATTTGCACTCAACAAAGTATGCAGCCCTACTGTCTGTCCAGTGTATCCCTAAACCTGAAAAGTTACTGAAGAATTCAACAATGAATCTGGGGCTGAGGCTTTTACCTTCCCCCAAACCAAAGGTATACAAGTTGAATCCCAAAACTTGAATGGAAAATAAGCACTGAAAAATGTTACTTATGAATTACTTGAGAATATTTGTAAGAATATTCTTAAAAACTACTTTGAAGTAAAACATTTCTTTGAGAAATATTTTTGAGAGTCAAGATAGAGAAGGAAGAAAGCCCTGGTATCTAACTTTGCTATAGATTGACAGACTCATTCTTTAGTAAATGGGTTCAAAATTGTAATAATTAGCAAAAATTATTGAAAGTTCTAGAAGACTGAAAAAATAAAAATAATAATAACTAGCATTAGTATAGAGCAATTTTTGCAATATATTTCTCATGTTCTCTCATTTGATCTTCACATAGATCTTTATCATCTTGCTTAATAATGAAAACTAAATAGCTAAAAATGGAGAAGGGCAAAATATGATTCTTTCCAATCTTATTTTCTCTTTCCTTTAAAGATTTCTTTTAACTTCTACTTTATATGTTGAAATTCTACACATTCTTTTTTTTTGTAGCATTTATTTTTTATTATATAGACTTTCTTGAAATGGAAATTTATTGCTATATATATATATTTTTTATTATAGCTTTTTATTTACACGATATATGCATGGATAATTTTCAGCATTGACAGTTGCAAAACCTTTTATTCCAGTTTTTCCCCTCCTTCCCCGCCCCCTCTCCCAGATGGCAGATAGACCAAAACATGTTAAATATGTTAAAGTATATGTTAAATACAATATATGTATACTTATTCATATAGTTATTTTACTGTATAAGAAGAGTCGGACTTTGAAATAGTGTACAATTAACCTGTGAAGGAAATCAAAAATGCAAGCAGACAAAAATAGAGGGATTGGGAATTCTATGTAGTGGTTCACAATCATTTCCCAGAGTTCTTTAGCTAGGGGTAGCTGGTAAAATTCATTACTGCTTTATTGGAACTGATTTGTTTCATCTCATTGTTGAAAAGAGCCACGTTCTGTCTAGCTGTGTGACCCTGTGCAAGTCACTTAACCCCAATTGCCTCAGCAAAAAAAAAGAAAAGAAAAGAAAAGAGCCACATCCATCAGAATTGATCATCATATAGTATTGTTGTTCAATATATAATGATCTCCTAGTCCTGCTCATTTCACTCAGCATCAGTTCATGTAAGTCTCTCCAGGCCTCTCTGTATTCATCCTGCTGGTCATTCCTTACAGAACAATAATATTCCATAATGTTCATATACCACAATTTACCCAGCCATTCTCCAATTGATGGACATCCATTCATTTTCCAGTTTCTAGCCACTACAAACAGGGTTGCCACAAACATTTTGTCACACACAGGTCCTTTTCCCTTCTTTAGTATCTCTTTGGAGTATAAGCCCAATAGAAACACTGCTGGATCAAAGGGTATGCACAGTTTGATAACTTTTTGAGCATAGTTCCAGATTGCTCTCCAGAATGGCTGGATGTGTTCACAATTCCACCAACAATGTATCAGTGTCCCTGTTTTCCCACATCCCCTCCAACATTCTGCATTATCTTTCCCTGTCACTCTAGCCAATCTGACAGGTGTGTAGTGGTATCTCAGAGTTGTCTTAATTTGCATTTCTCTGATTAATAATGACTTGGAGCATCTTTTCATATGGCTAGAAATAGTTTTGATTTCTTCATGTGAGAATTGTCTGTTCATATCCTTTGACCATTTATCAATTGGAAAATGGCTTGATTTCTTATAAATTAGAGTCAATTCTCTAAATATTTTGGAAGTGAGGCCTTTATCAAAATCTTTGACTGTAAAAACATTTCCCCAGTTTATTGTTTCCCTTCTAATCTTGTCTGCATTTGTTTTGTTTGTACAAAAACTTTTCAATTTGATATAATCAAAATTTTCTATTTTGTGGTCAATAGTGATCTCTAGTTCTTTGGTCACAAATTCCTTCCTCTTCCACAGGTCTGAGAGGTAAACTATGCTATGTTCTTCTAATTTATTTATAATCTCATTCTTTATGCCTAGGTCATGAACCCATTTTGACCTTATCTTGGTATACGGTGTTAAGTGTGGGTCAATGCCCAGTTTCTGCCATACTAATTTCCAATTTTCCCAGCAGTTTTTGTCAAACAGTGAGTTCTTATCCCAAAAACTGGGGTCTCTGGGTTTGTCAAACACTAGAGTATTAAAGTTATTGACTATTTTGATAGTACACTTTTTGAAAAAATGCTTTATGGAACTTTTTAAAAACATTTCCATCTTGCCCCGATACTATCACTAAGAACCTTCTCTCGTGATAAAGTACAGTTAAGCACGGACATTGACATATTGATGGCATATACTCCATTCTGCACCTGTACCAAAAGGAGGGAGGCTCGTTTCATCATTAGTCCCCTCAGGACAAAATAAGTCATCACATTAATCCAAAGTCTTGTGTTTTTAGTGTTGTTTGCTTATACATTTTTGTGATTGTATCACTCGCTCAACATTTAATAAGTATCTACTATGTGCCAAACATTGTATTAAGCAGTAGGGATACAAAAAGAAAAAAAAAGAAAAAAAAAAGAAAAAATGAAAGAAAAGAAAAGAAAAAATACCTTCCCTGCCCTCTTAATCAAGCTTATATTCCAATGGGGAAGATAATATGCAAACTATGTACACATTTGATATATACAAAATAACTAGAGGTAATCTCAGGGGAGAAGCCCCAGCAGAGAGGAAGAGGAAGAGGGAGGTGGTGTATTATTGGTAAAGGCTTTTTGCAGAAGGTCAGATTTGAGCTGAAACATGGAGGAAGTCAAGCAAGGCAAGTAACATATGAGAAAAGAAAGCATTCCAGGCATGAAGGACAGCCAATGATATGGCATAGGGTTGACTTGGAGTTCTCACCTTCCCAATTTTCTCACACTTTATACCCTTCCATGAACTCTTTCACTGAGTTCCACTGGTCTCCTTGTGGATCCTTAAACAAAATGCTCAGTTTCCCCACTCTGGACGTTTTTATTGACTATCATTCCTGGACTGTTCTCCCTCTTCATCTCTATCAAACTTCTCTGGCTTCCTTCTGCTAAAATATTGCTATTCTATTTTCTACAATTCCTTTAATTCTAGCTTATTTCCTCTTCTAATTATTTCCAGTATACAGCATACAGTTCCTGTATGAAGCTTGTTTGTACTTGGTTATTTGCATGTTGTCTTTTCCATTCGATTATAAGTTCCTTAAAAACCAGGACTATTTTCTAACTTTTCCTTGTAACTTGAGCATAGCACAGTACCTGGTGCATAGTGGACAATAATTGCCGACTCAATGACTAAATGAATAGACTTATATTCAGTGAACTGCAAAAAGGCTAATGCAACTAAACATAATGAGTTAAAGATATCTACAGCATATCCCTTTTGAGATGACCAATAAGCATTTAAGGTCAGAAGAGAACTGGATATATAGTTAGGGCTGGATAAACAGATCTGAGAAACATCTGCATAATTGAATCCATATAAGTTGATAAAAATCAAAGAAGAAGGATCCAGAAAGATCCAGGGGTCAAAGAATATAAATGAATTAGTGGGGTTTTTCTCAGGTAGTTTCAAATTCTTTCCCAGAATATTTGGACCAATTCACAACTCTATCAACAATGGATGTATCTTTCAATAACCCCTCTAAAATTCACTGTTTTTCCCCATTTTCATCTTTGCCAGCTTGATTGATATGAGCCAAAAGAGCATTTCATTAATTTTTATTTACTTTGTTATTATTGATCTGAAGCATGGTTTAATATGGCTAATTATTTGCATTTCTTCTTCTAAAATTTGTTTGTTCAGATTTTTGACCTGGTGTGTGTGTGTGTGTGTGTGTGTGTGTGTGTGTGTGTGTGTGTGCCAGTCTCCTATATATCTTAGATAAATAGTCTTTTGGTTTTGTTCATGCAAACAATTTTTAAAATTTTATAGAATAAAAGTCATCTTATATCTTTTATTATCACCCCTATTCCTTTTCATAGGAACTATGTATTTGAAAATTCATGGGAGGTAGTGGTCAGTGATAGAGAAATCCCCCCCCCCCCAGATAGAAATAGAAAGACAGCCCCTTAAGTACAGCAGCAACTTCTGGGATCATGACCCCTCGTGACAGGAAAAAATCTGATTATGTACTCTAGAAAGGCACTAATCTAGTAAGTACAGCCAAGATCTACCCAATAAGGGAAACTTCATGAGGATTCCCTAAAGAGAGAATAGGAGTTCTGGGGACAGTAATCAAGAGGTGCAGAATCAGGCATAAAGACAAGACCAATATGTTGATATGTTTTGCTTAATTGTCCTTTGTTAAAAAAGGAGGGTTCTATTGGGAAGAAAAGGAGCTCTGGGAAGAGGCAAAAATACAAAGAAAACAATAACAATAAAACTTTTTAAGGTCTGGAGAAGAAAGAATTCAATATGACTTAAAATAAAATAATTCCAAAAGGCTTCGGGAAGAAGGTGAAATCTGAGCTAGATCTGAAAGAGTAATTAAAGATTTGAATAGATATTAGATAGAAACCCCCCCCCCAAAAAAAAAAGTATTCCAGGTTGGGGGAATAATTTATGGAAAGATTTGGAAATAGAAACGTGTATGTGTAGGAAAACATTTTTTTTTTTAAGGAAAAGATTAAAATCTTAGTGTTACAGGTCATCAACTTCATCCCCCATTTGATATCATATATAACAAATACAAATACATATGCACATAGATAAAACAATATATGTATATAAACTAAGTGTGTATAATGTGTATACTAAGTATACACTAAGTATATACTAAGTGTGTATAATACACATCTACACATGTGTACCTGCATAGATACATATAATGTGCTTCCATATATGATGTATATGTTCACATGGGTGGTCTAAATGCAACTTACAGGGAGCATGGGTCAGAATACCTGGAATCTTGATGAAGGTCTTCAAGCAAGACTGAGTCCAACCTGGAGAAAGATGATGGGGCTATGAGAATGGTCTCTCTGTTCTACTATAAAAGAGAATATTCTGGAATTATATTTATCACTCTCTCCCTAAATTCTACTGGTCTAGGAACACAATTTTTAAAAAACTTCATAAAGAAAAAAAGCTGCCAGCGTCTTTGGTAGCTATTTTCTAAAGGAGGAGGTTAAATTATACTTGTACTTGCAAACTTGAATCTTTTTCACTAAATGCTGGTTACATGAAAAACATCATGAATAGTGAATAACAAATAATGAGTAAATCCCTTTATTCAAGCAGAGAGCAAAAATAAATGGTATAAATTCTACAGATTTAGAAGGTACCAGAAAATAGTCAGGAACGATTGAGCTCTTTAGATGGGAACAAACTATAATCTTGCTCAACCAAGAGAGAGGACCACTCTGACCCAAAGTGAAATTTCCCCAAGTCTCTGAGAAGGCAAGTTGGGAATTAAGAACAATTTGAGCAGCCAGCTTCTCTTTACATGTCAACATGCGTCTTTCAGTCTCCTCCCTGGAATGAGCCTCTAGGAGAGTTTGAAACCATGTTTGCATCTCTATTTCTCTCAAAGAGGGATGAAGAACTCTCCTTTCCAAAGCTCTCACACTAACTCAGTCCCTTATTCAGGCATACAGATTCTTTCTACCAATTAGAGAAGTATTATGCAAAATGCTCCAGGTTTAAAACCTAAGTTGTATCTACATGTAGATAAAGATGATATCTCCACTTACTCTTTGCCTGGCTTTTCTTCTCCAAACTCAGTATTTCCAATTACCTCAGCCTATTATTACATCACATGGTTTTGAATAATAGATTCATAGTCAAGGCAAATCAAGAAGCATGTATTGTTTATTACATGCCAGAAACTCTGGTAACCACTAGGGATAGAACTAGGAGCAAAAAGAAAAATGGGTCTGTCCTTATGGAACTTATATTATCATAAAGAAAGGCAGCACAGTAGGAGAGTAGAAGGGAAAGAAAAAGACAGTGACAAAGACTAGAAAGCAAAAGACAGCTAGCTTGTCTCAAAATGGGGGTTCTAGGAAAAATTCACCAGGAGGGAAAAGGGGCCACCAGGACAGAGAGAGAAGGCAGCTAAAGCATGGCGGCAAAGTAGAAATTTAAAGCCAGATTAAATTAGAAATCATGTTATCTAACCTCATAATTTTATAGATTATGCAAGCTCAGAGAAGTTAAAATAAGTTCTCTAACATCACAAATTAGTTAGATAAAGATAAAGAGTTAGGTTAGGGAACAAATAATAGAAGATATTAAATATTAGGCTGATAAGTTTGGGTTTTATCTTGGAGGAAATTGGGAACCCTTGGAGGAATTTTTAATGGGACTATTTCCTTTAAAGATCTGAAGACAGTGGCAATTTCTAATTTAGTCCTATTTGTGGGATTTTTTTCCTATATACTTCTAATATCATTATTGACAAGTTTTGGAACTTCTCAATATTTTATTTTTATATTAGTGTTGTATATTTATTATTATTCATTTATGTGTTTATTATAATATTATGTTATATAATTATTTTTTATTTTATATTTTTAGATATTTACTGTCTATCCTTATACACAGTAACAGATTCTTGCAGGTCACCTTAACATATTGTAACTACCTTCTATTATTGCTAATGAATTAAGATACAAAAACCCCATTTTGAAGTGTAAAGCCAAACAGCTGTCTTCTCAATGCCAGGTTCTCTGTTTTGTTCTCATGTAGAATTGTTCTTTTGGCAAAGTTACCAGTTCAGATGGCTGTTTATACTCACTCCAATTTGAATCAACTTTAAAAGAGGAAGATTTCATGGAACTCTATTGAATGCTTTGTAAAAATCAATTTGTGTTACACAACTGCATTCCTTTCATCTCTTCATTGTGTCATTCTGCCCTGAATCATCAGTCTGGCAAGATTTGTTCTTTTTAAACCTGCCCTGAGCTTGCTAAGTTCCATTAATTTTTAACTGTTTATAGATTTTTTTTTTTTTACTTCTTAGAATATATAGTCATTGCTTTCATGAAGAATTCAAGTTGGATTTAAATGTCTGTATGGAAGGCCGTGCTGGGGTGATTTTGAAGTTAGGTGAAATTTGAATTCCAATTCTCCCTCTAATATTTATAAGCTGGGTGACCACAGGCAAGACTTATAATTTCTCTGAACTTTATTTCTTCATCGGTATAAAGAAAATAATAATCCCTATAGGAACTATCTCACAAGGTTATTGTGAACATCAAAGGAGATAATGAATGTTAATCACTTTTGTACATTTTAAAGTGCTGTGTAAATATCAGCTGTGATGGAGGCCCAAGATCCATGTTAACTTGCCATCCTTCCTTTTCCTTAAATATCTTTCAGATCCAGGAGAATCACCCTGACCCCAAATAACTCTCTATAATCTTTAATCTATTTCTTTCGTTCTAAGCTAAGCAGATTCATATCTATTTATTCTTTTATACAAAAAATATCTCCAGCATCTCTATAACTGAGGTCTATAGACTTTTAAAGGATTCAGTTCAATTCAACAATCAATACTTACTATATGCCAGACACTGTGCTAATTGCTAGGGATACTAAGGAAGGCATGTGCTTGTGTGTGTGTGTGTGTGTGTGTGTGTGTGTGTATGTGTGTATACCCACACATATGTACACACACACACACACACACACACATATATATACATAATCTTTACTTTCAAGATCACAGGCCAATGAGGGAGACAACACGCAAGCAACAATGTAAAATCAATCTTTGTTATTTCAGTTGAGTCTTGCTTTTTGGGACCCTATTTGGGTTTTTTTTTGGCAAATATTTTGAAATCATTTGCCATTTTCTTCTGCAGCTCATTTTACAGATGAGAAATTGAGGCAAATGGCATTACGTGACTTGCCCAGGATCACAAATCTAGTGAGTATCTGAGACTAGATATCTTCTAACTTCAGACTTACCACTATTCACTGCTTCACCTAGCTCCCCACAATCCACCTAAGTACGTGATGAATTGGAGATTATCAGCAGAGGAAAAGCTCTAACACTGAGAGCTGGAAAAGGCTTCTTGCAGAAGGTGGTGTTTTAGCTGACACTTAAAGGAAATAAGATAAGAAGGGAGGGAATACCAAGCATGGGATTCAGCCAGGGAAAATGCAAGGAGTTGGGTGAAATGTCATGTACAAGCAAGGAAGCCATTGTCATTGGATTGAAGAATATTGGGAGGAAAAGTAAAGAATAAGGAGTAAGAAACTTAGAAAAGTAAGAGAGGATCAAGAACTGTACTAAATATTGTAAATACAAAGACAAAAGCAAAAGTCCTTTCACTCAGTGAGCTTACATTACATCTATACAAGTCAGATATAAGGCATACCAGCAATTGGAAAGATCAGATATGTCTGGACCAGGAAATGATCTGAGACTTAAGAAGCCAGAAATTCCAAGAAGCAGAGGTGAAGAGGGAATGCCTTCCGGGAAGGAAAGAATACCAGGACAAAGGTGGAGATGACAGATAGAAAGCAGTGTCTAAGTTTGGCTGGACCTAGAGGGTATAGAAGAGAATAATATGTTATAAATTTAGAAAATCAAGTCAGGACTGGTTTCTTAAAGATCTGAATATCAGAAGAACTTCTATTGAACTCCAGAGGTTATGAGTTCTTGGAAATTATTGAGTAGAAGTGGAGGACGATTAGAATGGGGAGAGGCTTGAGGAGGGAAATACATGTACTAGCCTATTTCCAAAATTCACGTGAGAGGTCACTAGGAGCCTGAATTGGGGTGGTAGAGAAGTAAAAGTAAAGAAAAAAGCGTATGGGAAATGTTATGAAGGTAGAAAGAGATTTCACAATTGATTGAAGAGGAAAACCATAGAATCAAAATATTGATTAAACCTCTGCCATGTGCCAGATACTATACTAAGCACTGGGAATGCAAAAATAAAAATGAAAACTGCCCTGGTCCTTAAGAGAAGAGCTTATTGGAAAGAACCATATAGAAAATTTCACACACACACACACACACACATATATGTGTATATATACATATATGCATATATCTATCACGTGCATGTATGTACACATAATATAATATACATTCAAAAACATGTAAATTTATATAAAGATGGGCTTGAGTACTAATAAGGGGGATCAGACAACACTTTTGATAGGAGATAGCATTAATCTGAGTCTTGAAGGAAGAAAAGTATTCCATGCTATAGATATGGAAAAAGAGAAGGCTCCAAGTCTAAGAAAAGGCAGAGACAAGAATTAGTCAATCAATAGGCATTTATTAGTATCTCACTATGTTCAAGGCACTGTATTAAATTCTGGCTTTACAAAAAATAGGAGGGGAGAATAGATGGAGTGTATAACCTGGAAACTACCAAATAAGCCAGTTGACAGGAATGTAGAATGTGAAGGAGAGAGTTGGAAGGAGAATGTTAAATTGGTTTGGAAATATATCCTGGAACCAGTCTGTGAAGAAATCTAAATGTCAAACAAAGAACTTTGGATATTATCCTAAAGATAACAGAGAGCTTTTGAAGCTTTTTTTGAACAGGGAATGACATGGCTAAGTCAATGATTTAAGAATATCACTTTGGAAGCAATGGGGAAGATGGATTGGAGAATAGAAAGACTTGAGATAGGGAGCACAACTGCTAGTCTATTGCTATAATACAATTGAGAAATGATCAAAGTCCAAATTTGAATAGTAGTTGTGTGATTGGAGAGAAAGGAATGTGATAGTGATAATATGGAGATAGAATCAACGGGATTTGGAAATCGATTGAATGTTGGAATAAGGATCAGTAAAGATTCTGTAAACACGAGTGAATGGAAAAATGTTTGAGGTTTTTTGACATAAAAAAGTTTAGAAGAGAGGCGTGTTTTAAAGGAAGATGAGGTCTACTTTTGACATGTTGATGAGAAAGAATAAGTTCTTTTATGAACCTTTCAAATGCATTCACTATTTATTCAGCTATCATGAGTACCTGGCGACCAAGATTTTAGTTAGATACTTGCCTCTCTATGTAGCACAGCCATGAGCTAAGTGAGGTTCTCTCTGATCTCTCCATGTTCTGCTCTGCTCTGCCCTTTTTTTTCCATGTCTTCTGGTTGGCAGCTTACCCAGCAATACTATTCTATTGTCTCAGAATCTTTCCCTGTTTTTTTCCAAATGACTTTGTCAGGAAAAGTTGAAGAGGTGTTATATGCTGTTGGCCCCAGTACAAAAATTGATGGTTACCTATGAGTCTTTTTGTATATAATTGGACCTCAGTTCTAGAACGAGAAGGGATCAAGGGAGTCATCTAGTCCAGTTCCATTAATTTGTGAATATGGATATTATGGCTCAGAGAATTTAAACAACTTGCCCAAGATCACACAGAGTAATAGGCTTTAGAGGCATGACTTAAACCCAGGCCCTCTGACTCCAAAGACAGTTCTATATTATTGTAGCAAGTGTGCTTTGGACTCACTATCCCAGAACCAGGACATTACATTTCCCTTCAGGGTTCTAGAAATACCTCTAAGGAGGTCAAGTATCTAATTCTATGAGTTTCTTTAATACTATTGACTTGACCCCCCAAAATTGTGGGTCCCACACACACACTGCTAGCTAACATTGTCACCTAGTTCCATTTAGTAAATCAATTAGTTTTTATAATGGGATATTTACTTCAAAGATATCCCAAGAACAAGCATTTTCCTCACACAACTTTGGGGCATGAGTGGAAGATGAAGCAAATATATAAGAGTTATAGGAATTCTGAGTATAGCTGAGCTCCCTTCTGCAAAACTCTTGTAAAGAGATCTAGAAAATGTTTCAGATCAAAACTTAGTCAAAAAAAGTCACAATGAATTATTTGTCTGACCCAGACTGGCATAGGAAAATAGGTAGAATTGTCTGGAGAGCCTGGAGACAGGTTGGACCAGGAGCCTATCACATATGGACATTTCAGTGCCTAGGAAGAAGCTGTATTCCAGGACAAAAGGAGATCCCAGCCCATGTGGAAGAAGCACCAAAATCATTCTGGGGCACCATCAGATCAGTACTGGAGCACAATAAGAGAAACTTGAAGAGCTCTAACCAATTAGACTTTGCCTTGCATCATATGATTCTGGGAGCGTAGCCTGAGCAAAACTCAGCTAATATTCCTGGAAGAGATGAATTAAGAGTTAACAAACATTTTTAAATATTTCTAAAAATGGAATGAAAATGCTGGAGGAAATGGGAGCAATGGAAGAAATAATTAGAAAGGGAAAGGAAATAACAGAAAATCAACAAAATCTTGCCCAGACAATAGACTCCCTAAAAAATTAAAATGGACAAAATACAAACCATTGACTCCATGAAGCAACAAGAAATATTAAAGTTAAGTCAAAAGACTGAGAATAAAGAAGGAAATGTAACATTTCAGAGCAGAAACAAGTGACCTGGAAGACAGATTAAGGAGAAAAAAATTAGCAATCAATGGAATATCTGAATGCCATGACCAAAAAAAAATCCAACACATTCTATTTCAAAATATCTTAAAAGAAAATTGTCCAGATACATTATAATTAGAGGCTAAAATGTAAATAGAAAGAATATAGCAATCACTTCCTGAAAGAAACCCCCAAATAAAAACTTTTAGGAGCATCATAGCTAAAAATGCAGTCTCCAAGTCAAAGAAAAAATACTGAAAGCAGCCAGAAAGAATTCAAGTACCCAGATGCTACAATCAGGATCAGATATAACTTAATAACCATCACTACAAAGTATCAGAGACGTTAGAATTTGATGTTTAAAAAGGCAAAAGATATAGGCTTATAGTCAAGCATAATTTACCAAGCAAAAGTGAATATGTTACAGGGAGAATAGACCTTTAATGAAACCAAAAACTTCTAAGATATCATGATGAAATGAAATGATTAGCTCTACGTAGAAACTTTGAAGTTTCTTTGAAGAAGAGAAACAGAAAAAAAAAGTAAATATGAATTAACAGTGATAAAGAACTAAACAAAAATAATCTGCTCACATTCTTCTATGGGGAGATGATACTTGTTTCTCTTCTGAACCCTATCATTATCAATACTATGAATAGTGTGAATTTAATTAGACTATGCATGGGAATAGATCTGTTATATCTTGATCTTAAGAGAAAAATAGAAGAAAGGGAAAAAAGAATACATGGGGTGGATGTGGATGAATCTCTCATAATCAGTGCACACAGGTAGATATCTATAGAAACAAGGAAGAGAAAAAGGAAAAAAGCTGGCACTTCAACCTTTTCTCATCTGAATTGATCAAATAAGAATACATACTCTCTCTTTCTTTAAATATATATATATGTATATGTATTTATATAATATACATACACATATATAATCTCAATTTATCAAAAGAAATAAAAATATACATATATTTCTTTGTTCTGTTTCAAAGCTAGAGTTCTAAATTTTTGAAGTTTATAAAGAAGCTTAGTTGTATGGACTTACTAGGAAGATCCAGGTCCCTCTCAGACAAAGCATTCTTACTTTCTCTGATCAATTCAAATTTTATATATATTTATATATGTATATATACACATAAATACATACGTACACATATGTATGTATGTATAGATATAGATATCATCTGAATTGTAGCAAAGGAATCTTATTTCCTTTGATCAATTCTGATTACATGTTGCACATACACACAGACACACATGTGTGGGTCTCTCTCTGTGTGTATATGTGTGGAGAGAAGAAGGTAAAGTATATCTCACTCAATAGTAAAAAAAGGAAAAGGGAAGAATGGGGAAAAGAGAATTAGAAGGCAGGGTGGATGAAGGGGGAGATTGGTCCTAAGCAAAATAAATTCTAAAGATGTACAAGGTTTTTTTAGACATGGAAATATTTTAACGCCAGGTAGGTAGCATAATGGATAGAGTACCAGGCCTTAAGTCAGGAAGACTCATCTTCCTGAGTTCAAATTCATCTTCAGACACTTACTGGCTAGGTGATCCTGGGCAAGTCATTTAACCTGGTTTAGTTTCCTCATCTGTAAAATGAGTTGGAGCAGGAAATGATAAAGCATTCCAGTATCTCTGCCAGGAAAACACCAAAAGGAAACAAAAATAGCTGTATACAACCAAAAATGACTAAACAACAAAAAAAAAAAAATGTAGAAATCTAGTTTGATTGACTGTACATGTTTGTAACAGGTTTTGTTTTTCTTTTGTTCTCAGTTGAGGGGTAGAGTTAGACTGGAAAAAATAAAAAGCAGATTTTTACTGATTGAAACAAATTTTTAAATTTTTTTAAAACCTAGGGGTACACTCTCTCCTATTCAATCTTAGGGTCTGGAGAAAGCAGATGAAAATTTAATGCAGTTTTTACATAGGTTTTATCCATTGTGTTCATGTCCCAAGGCAACATTGCTAAGGAATAAGATATTATCTCAAGTGTCTCTGGGCTGGGTCTCAAGGATTATTCCTTGGTGGTATGGATATTGGGCTGACTGCAAAATATTGACTTGACTTCAGAATTCCAGGATGACTCACTCCTATGACTTCAAAATTCACAATATTAAAGCCTCCAGATAACTCACCACCTAAAACATAAAAACAAGACTAAGGCAAACAGTATCCATGGAGTCAAATATCAGCCTCCTCTCTTGCAGCATTATCTTTCCTTCCCATTTAGCAGGAAGAAGTCAAACCAAGAGGCTGAGGCTGACTAAGGCTTTCTGAATGATTCCATCCCTGCTCTGCCCCTTCCTTCCATGCCCTAATTCTGGCTCTTTAATCACAGCCAATCAAGCAAGAGGCTCCTCTTTTCCAAGTGATTAACATACCAAGAATCAGTTACACAAAATGTATCCTCACATTTCTATATTTCTCCAAAACTCTTCCAAGTGCACTCCCCCATTAGATCTTATATATGTCTCCCGCTGATACAAATCCACATAAAGTGAAAGTTCCTTTTCAACAGAGATTGTCTTTTTTTTCATCTTCGCATCCCCGGTGTTCAGCGCCTTAATAAATATTTGTGGCATTGAAAAATATTTGTTGACAAGTAAGATTTATCCTATTTTTTTTTCAATCATACCAACATTTCTCTGTATTTTTAAATAAGCACAGTATGTTAGACATAGTAGGGACCAAAATGAATGTGTTGCTTTAGTTTAAAGATCAATTATTAAGCACAGATGGGATACTTAGGCATTTTAAAGTCATCATTGATTTTGTTCCCCTTTTCATTTATTAATAGGACTCTGTTTCTGTATATTCCTTGGTGTAGTATATCTGGTAATGTCCTTATTCCCTTAAAATCTTAAAGTTGGTACACTATTAATCATTTAGCCCCTTCTCCTTAACTTTTCTCTGAAAACCTCTACTCTTCCATGGAATTTGCCATTTCCAAGTGTTTACTCTGGCTCAGTTTTTCCTTTGGATCTTACAATTTAATAAAAATGTTTGAATTGACTTGAATCTTTAAATACTCTCATTAAATCACACCAATTCCATTTTCTTTCCCTAATGCTTCATTCTCAGAGGTCCCTTGGTCTATTTTATCTGAATTATGATGATTTCTTTTAGGATTCTCTTGTCTCTTTCTACTCATAGGAGTTATTAATTCTTTTCCCCCTCATAGCTCACAAGCATGGCTGATTCACTTTATATGGGAAATAAAATATCTACCACACTAGGATGAGATTTTCATTTTCCAATGTAAAAGATCATAACAATGTATTTCCTCTCTATTTCTTTCATTACCTATTAGTGACAGCTTGTTAGGATCATGGAAATTAGCCTTTTGGATCTGGAAGGGTCTCTGGGAATAAGTCCTAATATTCTGTTTTCAGATGAGGAAACTGAGTCACAGAGCAGTAAATGATTTATCCAGTAAACTGAGAGTAATACCAAAACCAGAATTTTGACTCCAAATCCAGCACTTTTTACATGCTACCATAAGATCTTTCATTTAATACTATTCTGTGGAATGACTCAGGATCTGTTTTTAAAAGTGAAAGAATAGGTAGGATAGACAAAAATATGATACTCTTGTCTTAGAGAACACAGAATCAATAAAATGGAGGAATTTTAAGAAAGTAAAGTCCTTGGTTTATCATAGCTACAGATTTATCATAAAGCATCCAGTCTATAGGTAGTGAGAGTGAGAGTCTCTATGTTTATCCAGGATAGTCCTTAGGAAACAAAATGGACCATATGCAAAGTCCCTCTACTGTGATAGCATCTGCTAGAGCTTATATTCTGCTGGAATTGTCTTACAGAATTAAGTGTTATCTCTGTGTTATGATGATGAGGCTTTGGGTTAGGACTTTGTAGATTCCCAATACACTAGATGGGCTTCCTGTAGCAGATTTATGGGAGAACATGGACAAGAGTTGTCACTTAGGGTTGGACATTAATCACACAAGTTGGCCTTTAGTAATAGTGATTTGTTCCATCAGCTACATCAAAGAGAATATCCTCAGTAATAAACTTATAGATGCTCCAGAACCATGGAGTATGTTAAGTATGGCACCAGGACAAGAAAGGAACATGAGAGAAGAATACCACGAAAAAAGTACATCAGAGAATGAGTATGATTTCACCTTTAGACCTGGATTTTAGCTCTCCAAAATGGGTATGGATGCTTGTATTTGTATGAAGGACTTCTGAATTGCTTTTTTTTTAATGAGCCATAGAATCATAATATTAGGTCACACCGATGACTGTTTTTAAAATTGGCAGTTTTTTCTTCATAACAACCCAGTCAGGTTGACATTAGAAGCAGTATGATCCCTTTATTGCAAACAGCCAGAGTCTCAAGGTGCTAGAATTTTTCTCAGCACCTGAGGCTTTCTCATCCTGAAATATCCACCCCCTCCTCCATCCCCCTTCTCCCACTGGTGAGTCCCTCCTGTGCTTCCATTTGGGGGATTAGCCCAGAGCAGCCATGTTCAGTTCTCTTTGTTCTGCTTTTGCATTCTTGGGACTTTACCACCATGCTACAGCCACATACCCACCCCGGAATTTCCCTCAGCATTTAAGTTTCTCTTGTCTTGGGATAACATTCTCTCTTTCCAACTCCTTTCTCCCCTGCATGTTATTCCTGAAAACTCTATTTTAACCACAGGTCATCCATGCTTAATTCCTCTCTTAGTTGTGTATTTAACTCTCATTTCTTCACCAGTATGGATCATGCTCCTACGCAGCTGTCATCCCCCTCTCTCCTTTTTAGCTCCCTCCAGAGTGTTGCTGTTCTCCATTAGAATGTAAGCTCTTCAGGGGTTACTTTTCTTTACTTGTATTAATATTCAATGCTTAACACAGTGTGTGGAATAGTACTTAATAGATTTGTGTTGCCTCATCTTGCTTAAATAAAGGAACTTGACCATAATTTTTTAATAAATTCTGGAATTGAAACTTCTGGCGGGTATCCAATGTCACATACATGTACATCATGTGGTATGCTTAGAATCACAGAACTAGAAGGGACTTTAGAGGATATCTAGTCCATCTCTCTTCCCAATGTAGGAATGCTTTATATAGCTCCTTAAAAAGTAGTTGCATTATCTATCAAAAATATGTGTGTGTGTTTATGTTTATACATATACATACATGTTGAGGAAAATTATTGTTTTCCTATCATATTAATAATCAATTTTATATGCAGGACCAAAAGAACCTTTTTTGATTATTTTTTTCTCTTTTTATTTTCTCATTCAAAGATCACTGCTTATGAAGGACAGGGCTGAAAATGAGCCATTCTCCTCAATCTTAAATTGGAGGTGGGACTTGACCCAAGTGGGAGAATTTATTTCTGATTAAAGGGTAAAGAGAATCTAATCTAATTGAATTCCAGTCAATTCTGTTCAACTTAAGTGTTCTAGGTGGAAAAAAGTCTCTTTGCCCAAGAGGTTGACAATATTAAAGTTACTACCCAGCCCCTCATTAGAAAAGGACTATCTCTCATTCCAATATTAATTCTCAAATTAATTGTTAATCAATCAAAGTTTATCTCAGCTTACAAGGACTCCTACTTTTCCAAAGGTATTTAATCATTGGATAGTGTCCAAAGTTCATCTGTGGTTATGAGAGAACTGCTGACATCCAATTTATTGATTATCTGCTAGTCTAATTAATAATTTGCTTATTAATTATCTAGAAACTATGTCTCGTGTACTTTTCATTTGTCTCAATATGTATACATCCCTATCTAGAAAAAGACTCTATTGTTGGACAAAATAAAATTTTTCTCACATTATATTGAAAGTCTATCCCTGTTGTAAAGTTTTGTTTTGTTTTGTTTTAAATCACAGAATAAGTCTTTACATGATGGCCCTTCAAATATTTGAATATTCTCCTTGAAGCCTTCTTTTATTCTAGGCTAATCATTCCCAATTTCTAAAATTTTCCTCAAATGACATCACTTCCAGATTGTTCATTGCTATGATTTCCCTCATTTCTCCATCTTCTGCATTCAGTGGAATATCAGGGACAGCTTGATTCCAAGCATCTAGCGCATGGTGCCTAACTCCTGGTAATGATTTAATGTGTGTGTGTGTGTGTGTGTGTGTGTGTGTGTGTGTGTGTGTGTGTGTAAAGAATGCTCTTGTTTTCATATCACAAAAATCTGGCTAACAGAACTAAACACTTCAGACATTATCTGACTTCTAATTTCAGCTCTATAAATTAATAATCATTAGCTAGACCCACACATAAGTCCTATGATAAGAAATGAACTTCCTCAATCTAAGGAGCTTAGAGAGTGGTTAGGGGAAAAAAAGATAAGAGATCCTGGAAGATCGCAATATATATTATATATTGGATTGCTTACCATCTCAAAGAGGGGGAGGGAAAAGAGAGACAGAGGAATCAAATTTAGAACTCAAAATATTTTTTTAAAAATATTGACAAATTGTTTTTAACATATAATTTGGGAAAAATAAAATATTATATATTACAAGAGATCATGAAAGTGGATGGAAGGGTTAGTAGGATCCCTACTTAGATCATCTAATCACCCAGATAAGATGAAACCTAACATCTCTAAGAAGAGGAAGGAGCCTCTTTATTCTTTTGTCATGTTACAATATGTAATAGCTCTTATAAACGCACCCAGTTTCACATTAGTCCATTAAATAAAAAATAATAGAAGACTTGATGAGGTGCAAGAATTGAGGGTAAGAGATCCCCTCTGATCAATGTTGCAGATCCCTTTTGAAAGAATTTTCAAACCTGAAGTCTGTGTGGTAATAGGGGATTTATTTGCACTAAGAAGAAAGCTTTCTTTGTGGACCAAGAATCCTGACAGGATAGTTTTGCTAAGAAGACAGCTTTCTTAATGGGCAAGGTCTTATCAGGACTATTGCAAAGATGGGTTTGCACTGAGAAGAAAATATCTTCACCAGTGGGCAAAATCCTGTTAGGTCTTCTGCAAAGATCTGGGGTTCAGAGTTGTCTTTTATTAGCCTTCTGAGGTTCGGGGCTTCAATTCAATTCAAAATTGAATGAGATTATTTATTGAATTGAATGAGCCACTCAGAAGGATGTTGACTATGTCCCTAGTCGAGATTTCCAGTTAAATGAGATTCCTTATCTTGGGAAGAGTATTGTCTGGGAAAAGATGTACCCTTCCCAGGGTTTAAGATCCAGAAATTTGGGGGATGCAGTTTACATCAGGGCCCCCCAAAGGTTCAAGAGGGACATACTTTACATCATTTTCCCCTCTCAAGCAGTTCCCTCAAATTCATTTGGGGTAATAGGATGATGGTCTCACCTTCTGGAGCTGTTTCAAGCTGACAAGGGGCATATAGCTGGCCCTACCCAATGGGGTCCTGACTGAAGAGGGGACATGAGTGAGTTGTAGGCAGGGGCAGCAGCCTCCAGTGCTGAATGTCAGAATCAGATCTCAGGTGATTTCAGGTTGACCAAGTGGTTGGAATTTCATGACTCAAAGTCCAGAAGAAGCAACTCTCACAAATAGATTAAAATGCAAAGACTAAATATGAGCAAAAGAGAAAAAGAATAAATAAAAGTGTAGTTAATATGGAGATTACTAGAGACAGGAACCAGAAACCCACCCAGAAGAAGGCTGGGGGGTTGGGGAAGATGAGGCTACCATAAATGCCTCTCACCAAAACAGCTTTCCTACCATGTTTTTTTCAAATTCCTGCTTTTGTTTCCTCAAAGGAGTAGATGCAATGGGTATAACATGTGCCCTTCAATGAGTGTGATCTCTCCCAGCAAAAACTCTAGAGCCTTACAAGGGAAGGTTTTCACCCAATAAGTACAGGTCTTGACAAAACCAAGCAGTTTGAAGCCCCTGCAAGGGGCACATGTGCAGGCTCTTTTCAGAATTTACTTGCCTGGGAGCTATATGAGGGAAGGTAAGAGTCAGGAGTTGGGGAATTAAAGTCGCCATAGTCAGAGGCAAACAATGAGCTACATGGGCAGCTGATCTGTAAGCCTGCTTCCCTTCATTTAAGAAACAGCCTCATGATTATGAATAACCAGGGCCATAGAATGACATCAAGAAAAGCCAGGAGAGAAAATGCTAGGAGCAAAGTTCTCATGGTGAGAAAGGAAGGAAGGAGATTATAGTGAGAGAAAGAAGGACGCAGACTATTTCACCCTTCTTCCTCAGAGTGCTCACAGGAGCACTGTGAAACATCTGAGGAGTAAAAGCTGGACTATCTGTTGCTTTACAAAGAGTTAGGCAGGCTTAGGCCAGGTATGATCTTTTAGCAAGCTCCTTGATACCTCCTGAGCCTTCTCAGTCCTGCAGGGAAAAGCTTCTACCCAATTATGAATGATGTCTCCTGACTGAGTGTTTTCAGGGAGCAGGGTGGTAGGATTAAGGGAGTGTCGCACCCAGAGAGTCAGGTCAGGTAGGAGACCCTGATATCTATTAGGCCTCCCACCAAGCCATTGATACCTTAATAAGGTTAGTTTTGAGCCTCTTCAATTAAAAGGGCCTTGGCAGCCACTGTTCTGAGGTAGGAGGGTCATCCTAGGGAAAAGGAGTCCAGTTTCATTGAGAAATAGGGGACAGGTCTGGGATCAACCAGGGACTGTAGATCAAGATAAGAATGCAGTTAAGCGACTCCAAAAGTTTGTGCTTAAGAAATTTCTCAATCCTGACTAAGGCTGGAGCAGAGAAATCTATTTTCTCCCAGATTTCAGAGGAAATATGGGAGGGCTTTGGGAGCAGCACAAAAAGACCATCTGGAGGTCTGAAAAGAGAAAATTAGGTCCCCAATTTCATCATTAAATCACGCCTTAATAAGGGAGCAGGAGAGGAGAGAATTATAAGAAACGCGTGTTTAAATGACAGATCACCAAACGGGCAAGGCAGAGGAAAAGTCTCCAAACAATTCTTAAATTCCCCTGCAATCTCCATTCTATGGGGGGGAAGGGCAAGTGAGACCAGAATACCAGAGCAAGGAGGAAGTCCCCATAGCAAAAAGAAAGTCAATGGTTTTACCGGCCAAATCTGGGGATAGCCAGGGTTCCAATGTGGGTAGTAGAGTGAGGGGGAGCTTGACCAAGCCCCAAACTCCTGCCAGAGACAGGGCATGGTAGGGGGGGGGGAGGAGAGTGAAGCTTGATCCCTGTAGGCAGTCTCCTCCAGAGCCCTTCAGGGCAAGGACTGGGGAGTTCCCTAGGACAGTTTTCTTGACACCTAAAGCACAAATCTTTATGGTTCCCAGAAATGTAGGAATTTTCTCCATTTCTCGCTTTAATTCTGAGGTCTCTCTCTTCTGCTGCAGTTTGATCCCTATCATTGAAGACTCCAACAACTGTTTCTAGCAGCTGAGGGGAAGAAATCTGAGGACCCCAAACTTGCTTCTGCAGCTTCCTCCATATATCTGGGGCAGATTCTTTAATATTAACATCTCCCCAGGAAAGATCAAGGAGGACATTGGCCTTGGACCCCTCAAAAAGCTGGGTGGGGTCCTCAGAGTAATGGCCAGGTTTTCCTTAATCTGGGAGAGATTTGACATTGAAAAAGGCACCTCTGTTCTGAGTGTCTATGCCTGAGAGTGTTGTTTCTCCCAGGGAGCAGAGGGTAAAATCATTATCCTGAGGAGAAAAAGGGGTCCCACTCCCTGTATTAGAAGGATTGAGGAGTGAGGGCTGGGAAGCCTCAGGATCTGGTTCAGGTGAGGGGGATAGAGTTAGAGATATTGCTGGACATAAGGGTCCTGTTCTGGAAGGGGTTCAGAAGCCTTCTGATAAGGACTGTATAGGGGTACAAAGGAAGGATCCTGTGCCCCTAGAGGAGCAGGAAGGAGGGAGTTTGATTTCCCTCTAGCAAATTTAAGCAGCATCCTGCAGTGCTGTTTAAATACCCTTTTGTCACACAGAGTTCGAATTTTCGAATTGTTTCCCAAGGGATCTTCAACATCAACCAGAGAGAATCTCTTACCCTCAATTCTCACACCTCATCAGATTAGGCACTGACCATAAAGGAACTTTCAACCTAGTTAGAGAGAAAGAAAGCAAACATATAAAAAGGCTTAAAAACAATTAGAAATTAAGCTGTATGATCTTGGGCAAATTACTTTAACACTCTGTCACTCAGTTGTCTCATCTGTAAAACTAAGAGGTTGAATCAGATTGGTGTGGAATTATCTTCCCCTGTAAGGAAGAAGTACATCTGACAATTATCACATATAACCAATTCCCAGACCATCCTATTTGTATAGAGTTTTGTGAGGAAGGAACTCTTTTGTCTATCCCTCTAGTCTCTGTGCTAGGTTACACAACCTTTGAGATATTGATTAGCATGTCTTTAGATTGGTCTGGGACCTGTTCTACCAGGTGCATTCCATCTGGCTCTTGGATCCCTCCCTCCAAGTTCCCGCCTTTACTTCCCTGAGAAAACCCCAACACTGTATTTCCCTTATAAATGGTCTTCTTATGATGAAGATCTTTGCTAAACCCTCTTCAGGACTAAGCCCACTACACAATTATTCTCTCTCTGTCCTTCATAGTTTCTTCCCTCTACTGATGTCTTTTTCTTCCTTCTAACTAACTCTGGTTAGTCTAACCAGATCTAACCTGACAATAAATGGCATACCCAGGCTTCCTGAAGTATTTCCTTTCTACTGGCTAATTGTGAGTGCCACTAAGGAACTTATTTGTCTTTCATATGTTCTCCTATTCTATTTCATATTTGCCATTCCTGGTTTCTATTGTATCCCTTCATTTTGTCTGTAATCTGTTCCCCTAAATAAATCTACCTTTTGCCAAAGAGAATGGCCATTGTGAATTTGTTGCATGTTTATTTCAGACTAGAAATTGCTTTCCTGACCTCATCAAGATGATTTCTGATGTCCTTTTCTATTGTTCTTTGACTTGAATAATAAGGGGGTCCTGAAAGATGTGCCAGGGCTATGCTCTGAGAATACAAATACAGTGTAAGCAGAAAGATAGCCTGTCCCTGACTTCAAAGAGCTTGAATTTTACCAACGTGGTAAAAGGGTGTTAATAGAAGTGAGAAACAAGGCAGCATTATAAAGCCCTAAGAGAGGACAATGCATCTTAAAGAGGAAAAGATTATTCATTCAATCAAGAAATATTGACTGAGCACCTAACACCTAATTAGTAGATTGCTAAATTCTACTGGGGATTCCAAAGAAATTATAAAATACAGCTCTCTTCATAAGGTATTTGCAATCCAGTTGGAGACATAATAAAAATATGAATGGAATAGATAATACAAGAACAGTGGGATACAATGGGAAGGTCAATACAATGGTCTCTGAGACAGGAGACTGGGATTCTAGTCTCAGTTTTTCCCCTAGGTTTTGTGGTACCCTTTGGTAAGTAACTTCCACTCAGAATCTCAACGTCCTTATATGAAATGAGGGCACTGTAATATTTAAGTAATTTGATTCTATAAGATGTCATAAAGCAACATTTGACTACTATACTCTACAAGGAGTATTGAATGTTCAAAAAGGTAATGAATTTAATATATGTTTAGAAGGTATCCTGGAGAAAATAGACTTTGATCGATCTCTCTCTCTCTCTCTTTATATATGTATATATATATATATATATATATATATATATATATATATATATATATACACACACACACACACACACACAAGAATTAGAAAACCATACGTAGAATTATGTAACAATTGTCCTATGAATGGTACAAACAAATAAGTGCTTTAGGTTTTTAGAGGACTATTCACAATCCCCAATCTAGTGCAGTGTGATTGGTGTTAATGGTCAGAATTCAGGCTTGTAAGAAAATACTGGGTACTGACTTACTACCCAAAAAGACAATGAGTGCACATACAAACACACAAATCACTTCAGGTAAAGAACATTCTATTTTATAGATAGATGTCCTGAGGCAATGTATCTCAAACCAACAAATAGCTAGTTTTTCAATGGGACAAGCTGACAACACCTAAAATCTCCTCTTTGGGACTTGGCAGTCTCTCAAGAAGACGAAGACAAGCTTCTGAACATTCAGAGATGTTCAATAAAGAAGAATTTAGGATTGATTTCTGAGGGGAACAGGATCCAAAAGAAAAAGAGCAAAAACACGCTAACCTACATCCCATCCATATAACTTTGAGTACAGGAAGATTAATGAGGGAATCATAGAATATCTGACTCAAAATGTCCAAAATATAAACACCAAAGAGGGAACAGAATTACATTTACGTTACTAGTTCAGACAGTTGGAGGAAGGCTGTGCTTGTCCCTGTAGGAGAGATGGATGCTGATGAGCCAGTTTCCTCATTCTGGCCAAGAGAACTATGGGACAAATTGACACATGGTTAGGACTGTGACAGGTTTATCTGTGGATATAAATGCAGCCTAAGAAAGCAGTCTCATGTCTTTAAACTGATGAGAAGTGATCAAATTAAGATGACATGGTTTCATTTGATTAGGGGAAGAAATGTGTGTGATTAAAAGAGAGGCTGCTAGAAAGGTTAAAGAAAAAAATTAATTGAAAAATGGAGCAGACACTGAAGAAATACTAGGGCTAAGTTCCTTTCTGTCTCTGTAAATAATATCCATCCTTCATGATATATAGGGATAGACTCGTAGATTTAGAGCTGAAAGAGATAGTCATTTAGTTTATTTCCCCTATTTAACAAGAAACTGAGATCAAGATTAGTCCCTAATTATTGACAGTGCCAAGATAAAAAGTCAAGTCTTCAAGTTCCATATCCAGCACTTTTTTCCATTAAGTTGTGTGGATGTCACAAACCTTCCTTGACTCCAGTTTAATAATTCTTACATATTGTCCTATATCATTCTATATCTATGTAAGAGTATTATCTTCCCAGTATACATCCCTAGAGTAGAGACTTGAACAAAAGAAATCCTTGAAACTCAAGAAATACTTGATGAATCATATTTTTAAACTTTTTTTAAATCATGTAAACTGACCTATTTCTTTAATATGATTTTTCCATTAAAGAAAGTCAATAATGAATGTTTGCTCTATTTTGGTCATTGAAGGGAAGGGCTAAATTCAGATGGATTGATTGGTCCTTTCATGGTGCTTGACTGACAAGAAAATTATTAAACATTTCTCTTTATTTAATATTCCATGCATGCATTGTACCCACATTGTGCCTACATGTGGATTAAATAAGAATATGGTTGTACAGGATGACCAGTAGAATGATGATTGGTTCCAACTTTTAAGTGAACTGAAACAGATAATTGTTCTTGTTAGAAATTATCAGTATGTCCAGAAAAATGGTACAGATACAATTTATAAGTTTGTACATACAATACTTTATTTGAATGTTTGAATATTAATGAGCTAACAGAAAAAGGAAGACTTGTTCAAATTTCTCTCCCAACTTTTCTGACCTTTCCACGTGAGCTTTTACTTCAGAACACAATTAAACAAACAACACTAGCTTTGCTGTAACAGCTGTCTATTTCCTCATGAAATTAAGTTGGCTGAAAATGCCATGAATTACTCAGGGATTAAAGCAGTGTTATTTTTCAGAACATAATTTCAGGCATGTATCTGATCACACAAAAAGAGAAATGCCACTTATTTTGTAAGGTTACAAATAAAAATGACCCTCTGAGATACAGACTTACTGTGCCAGAGTCAATATAATCAAATAAAAGTATAAGCAAATAGGAGAAAAGTGAGTGAAAGCTGATTGGACTTTCCTTTTTGTTAGATTTTTCTGGCTTCTAAATAGTTTCTCACGTCTACTTATTCTACTAAATTAAAGAAGCCTTAAAGAGCAAGGCTAGAACTGCAATTTAGTCTTGGTTTCCTACATCTATATTATGGATGTGATATATCTATCCTACTATTTCATTGAGAAAGACACTTATAAATTATATATAACTGTGCATACATACATGGATATCTGATATGCTTATATGTATTATAGTGATATGATTATAAACTTCCATGTGGCAATTATGCATGTAAGAATAAACTCTTCTATGCTTGGAATATCAGCTCATTTGTATTATCATATTAGTAAATATCCAGCCAAGGGGGTCAAATTAACAAAATCTAAATTACCTCCCAGGTAATGCTTTACTTGAGTTACCAGGTGAGACCTCTTTCAATTAATCCTTACACTTACCAAGACAGATTCTACCTCCCTGGATCCCTGCAAATGTGCACTGTGATCTCTCATGCTCTCCTGTCCCAGAAGGGACAGTTTGACCTATTGCTCTCCTAGATCACAATTTAAAGGATGAAATGAAATATTAAATCACAGAATGTAATTATATTTTATTCATATTCCGCAATCCTTTGTGATAATAGACATTCAAAGATCTTGTCACATATTCAGTATGTGATTCCCCCAGTTTATTGCACACAAAAATAAAATAAAAAGGGAAATAGACAAAATATTTTCTATCCTACTGTTATCTGTGTGTGTGTGTGTGTGTGTGTGAGAGAGAGAGAGAGAGAGAGAGAGAGAGAGAGAGAGAGATAAAAAGAGAGAGAGAGAAGAGAGAGATGAAGAGAGAGACAGAGAGAAAGAGAGAGAGAGAGATGAAGAGAGAGAGACAGAGAGAAAGAGAGAGGGGGGGAAAAAGAGAGAGAGAGAGAGAGAGAGAGAGAGAGAGAGAGAGAGAGAAAGAGAGAGAGAGAGAGAGATCTGGGCTTCTCACAAGCTCCAGTACAGAAAAGAAAATCTTCTTGAGCACAAATAACTGTTGCTTGTTTTACCTAAATAAATAAATAAAGATTGGGGGGAAAGTGTGTGTTCATTCATTTGGCTCAGACTCATGAAATTAATGAAAATTAGGGAAGATAATGTATTCTCCTAACTCACCAGTCTGCTCAAAGTCAAGATTTATAGTAAGTAATTCACTGCATGAATTATTATGGTTATTCTCATCTCTCAAGCAAAAATCTGAATGAGAGGAAAAGTAGAACATTAAGAAATGGTTCTCTTCTTCCAAGGAGAGATTAGCATGACCTCAAGGCAATCCAACTTCCAGTGTCCCTTCTCTCAGAGAAGTTACCAGTCAGCTCCCTGTAAGAGTGTCTCTGAAGTTGTTTTACTAAGTCTACTCTGAATTATTAGAGGCCCAAAGACATAGCAGAATAAAGTAGAATTCCCAAAGGTATTGGTAATAATGATCTATAGTTTTAACTTTTTTCCCTCTTTGATTTGACTATTTATACCATATTTGCCTTAAAAAAGTACTTCTCTATTTTTAAAACAACTTATGTAATATGTGAGTTACTTATTCCTAAAATTTGATATAAATTAACAAATAAAAATTGATAATAAATTTGATGTAAATCTATATGGATCACAGTTGGTTTTTATTTTCATGTGAGGGTTCCCCCATATTCATTATGACTTTCTGTGATCATACTGCTTAAGGTTATTTATTCCTCATTTTGTTAATTTATGTATTTAATTTTATTGTAAATATTCATTTATTTTATATAAGTTATCTGTTTTGTAAACATATAATTGGATACAGTTTCTGGGATTTCCCTTATTTTCTCTCTATTTGTAATGAATTTCTTCTCATTTTTAACTGGCAATTTTATTTTCTTTTTCAGTCAAACTTTTAAATCTGTCAGTTATTTCAAAATGATGCTTTGTTTTGCTTAGCTTAGTAGTCTTTTTGTTTTCAATTTTGCATATGTGATTTTCAAAATTTCTACTTTTGTGCCTAAGGAAATTATTAATTAATTTATTTATTTAATTCATTTTTGTTGTTTCTTCTGCTATTGTGAAGGTTTCGTGTGTGTGTGTGCGCGCGCGCATGTGTGTGTGTGTTTTCTCAAAAGTTTTCTTTAACTGCATCCCTAAGTTTCAGCATGTTGTCTTATTGTTATCATTTATGATAACAAATTATTAATTCCATAATTTCCTCATCAACTCATTATTTAAAATAACATCATTTAGCATCTAAATTTGTTTTGTTTGTTCATATTTTCTTGTTGGTTGTAATTTTTATTGAATTATAGCTATAAAAAGTACATTTAATCTTTCTGCATCAATATTAAAGGTGCTATATGAGATGGAAAAGCCAGTATTTTTCTTTAAATTATTTTTAATAATTTTCAGAGAACAGCTAATTGAGCTAATATTCTGTTCTGTTCCTTAGTTTCTTTCTTATTTGTCTATCTATATATTTGCCTAAGTCTGAAAGAAGAACATTGAAATTTCTAATGATTATTCTTTGTCTGCATAGGTCTTTTTTGAATCTCAAAGAACATTTACATATTTCATTGCTATGGTATTTAGTGTTCATATTTAATAATTGGTTTTTTTTATTCCTATTATCTATGGAGATGTTAAAAGTAGACCTAATTCCAATATCCTCTTAGCTCAGATTCAGTGTTCAGATAAGACACTCTTGAGCAATTAACAAAAAGTGTTTTACTGTGTCCTAACATAAGAAAGAAACAAAGAATCATTTTGAAACAACTGACAGAGATTTAAAAATTTGACTGAAAAAGAGAGAAAAAAAATTGCCAGTTAAAAATGAGAAGAAATTCATTACAAATAGAGAAGAAATAAGGGAAAATCCCAGAAATTGCATCCAATTATATGTTTACAAAACAGATAATTTATATAAAATGAATGAATATTTACAATTAAATTAAATACAGAAATTAACAAAATGAGGAATATAGAACTTTAATGTCCTAACATAATAAGGATGCAGGAACATTTAGCTTCTCTGGACTCAACTCAACCTTCCTCCTTACCTTATGAAAAGGGAGCATCATGCAAAGGGATAGTGACTTGACTTTCACAGTCTTTAGTTCACCAAATAAGAGGTGGTAATTAGTAGCAATAATGTTTTGTTGTTGTTGTTCTTGTTAGTTAGTTAGTTTTTTTTTTTCCTTTCTTTGTTCAATTCAGATAAGAACATCCATTTCTATTTTTATATGACCTTCAACCATAGGGCTCAACTTCAAGAAATATATCCTTTCCTATTCTCTGCTGCTCCTTTTTTAGAGTATTTTATTGATACTCAAAGTTTTGTTTTTCTTCCTTGTTCCCAAATGATGCTTTTAAAAAAAGGTGAGTCCCAAGGAACAAGTAGTGTTATTTTGCCTTTCAACATATAAACACTAGATCCACCACCTAGCTTTTTAGGATTTGTTTGCCATTCTTAAGTTACTTTTGTTCACTGTATTTGTATTTTGAGGATTCTGCTATGATATCTGGTTTTTCCAATAGATAATTTTTATTATTAATTAAATGTATTAAAAGTGCATCCCTTGATTCTCTTTTCTTATTCTTTCCTCCACATACACATGATTATATTCAACTTTAAAAAACAATTTATTCTTGGATAAAACTTTCCTATCTCTACTTTTAGATATAGTATATTCCAGCCTTTTCTTTAATTTTTGTTCATAAAGAGTAGTCTTGCAGTATTTGGTCTGGAGTTCCCATGCCTGTATATAATTTGTTTCTTCTTCTAAAGTATTTCTGTTCCTTAAAATACTTTCTCTTTGACTTAAAAGCTTTGGGGCTATTAGGTAACTATATCTGTTAAGATAAACCTTGAATTATTCCTTTGTTCGGGTTTGTGGATTTTTTATTTTTCCCTTTGAATCTAATAATTCCAAGTATGGTTTTTTAATGATTTCATAAAATATGACATTCCCAGAGTTTTTATTGTTGTTTCATTGTCTTTTTCTTAGATGCTAATGATTCTTATATTGTGCCCCAGTCCCTTTGAATTTTGACATCCAGTTCAATTGCCTTTCTAGAGACCTTTCACACTTCCAGTTTTGCTGCCTTTTGAGTTTTCACTATTAATAACTTTTTATTTTTGTAAATGTATACATAAATATATTATTTATATGCATTTTTAAATAAATAAGTTTTAGTTTCATTTTCTTTTTCAGGATGCCTACTGCTTCTGTAGGGCTAATTTTATCTCCCACTATGACTAGTTAATGATCTGTAATATAGGTGCAAAGCACCACCACCACCATCATCATCACTTAAATTTATGTTGTGCTTTAAGGTTTGCAAAATACTTGACATACTTGACAATTATTATTTTCTTTTATCCTTCTGTGGAACTCTATGTATAGAGTACTGAACAAAAACCCTGGGGGAATGTTAATCCTTCACTGCATCTATTATATGCTTTAAAGTCTGGAGGCTGTCTCAGGAGAATTAAAACTTATGTCAGAAATTTAGGTCATGAACTAACTTAACGGCTTTTTAAAAAAAATAGTTTTCAAATATTGTATTTCTTGAGTTTTGAAGGCCCTTATCCAATGAACTATATAGTTTTCTCCATGAAGAGGTAAGTCTCTGGCTTCTTGGAAATTCATAGATAATTATTTTTCAGTCAATGAAATCCATGAGAACAGGAATAGTAAATATGTAAAGTTAGCCATATAAAGTTAAATTATCTAATTCACTTTTCTTTTCCCCCTCTTTTGGGGGAATTATCATGCTCAAATATCCCAATCATGTATATCTGGGAGCAGAAGTAAAAGATAATACTTCATTTCCTCACTAAGAACAGCTCTAAGAAGTAAGCAGTGAAAACTGGTGAAGTATCACTGACACCTTTCAGAGACAGGCCTTTTCTCTTCTTTTATCTTTTTTGTAATTTTTAAAAAACTTAAATACAAAATGAGAAAAGAAAAAAAAAACTGCCATGCACAAAACAGACCATAAGAGAGGATCAATATAAAACAATAAATTTCCATTTCAAGAAAAAAAAAATATATGTGTGTACACACACACACACACACACACACACACACACATATATATAATTCTACACATTGTTTTCAAAGCTCTCCTTTCTTGTTGGTTTTCTTTTGTTCTCTGCTATTTACTTTTTAACTTTATCTCTCATCCCCCAAGGGTACAATCAAGCATGAACATACAAACAGGTACATATGCATATATGTATTTGTGCATATATACATGTATGTATATACAAATATACACACATGTATATACGTGTAAATATATACATGGTTGGTTGTCCGTTCTCAAAGGGGACTAAAACGACCTCCCTATGTTAAAATCAAATTAGTGCAGCTGATCAGAACAATATGAGCTCAGAATCATATTCTGTCACAGGTTGGACACAAATAATACATATGAACATTTGGGGTAAGTTCTCTAACTTGTGTTTCTCCAGAGAGCGAATGCAATTCTGTTCTGCTCATAGAACACATTCTCTGATAAGGATGTGCTATTTTGCGCAGTCCTGTGCTAGTTTCCCCCAGGTTCTTAAGAGACTTTTTCTGATCACCTTGTGAGCGCTTGCCCTTTGTGAGTTCTCCATATGATAGTCTTTATGGCAAGTGTACATTTGGCATTTGAACAATGTGGCCAGTCCAATGGAATTGAAATCTCTGCAGTAGAGTTCAAATGCTTAGTAGTTTAATTTGAGAAAGAAATCAGTGTATGATACCTTATCCTGCCAGGCGAACTTCAGAATTTTCTTAAGATAATTCAAATCAAATAATTCCTTTCCTGACGGCATTGATACTATCCAGGTTTTGTAGGCACACAACAATGAGGTTAGCACAATGTCTCTGTAGACCTTCAGTTTGGTGGTCAGTCTAATACCTCTCCTCTCCCACTTTCCTTTAAAGCCTCCCAAACACTGAGCCATGGTTCCAAATGGGTGCTGGCTGATGGAATACCTGTGTTTTCTTGGTGTTAATTGTTAGTTCATAATTAGCATAAGCAGATTGATCCATACTTTGTTGTACCTCAGCTTTGGAGGCTGCATTGAGTGCAGAATCACCTGCAAACAAAAAATCATACACCGACACACACCACAATTTGTTTTTGTCTTGTATCCTTCTCAAGCTGAAAAATTTACCATCAGTATGATAGTTGATTTTGATGCCATGCTTGTCCTCATTATGTCCTCATTAACAATATGGCTGAAAACATCATGCTAAAAAGCATAGGAGCAAACAAACAATGGAGTTTCACTCCATTGGTGACTGGGAAAGCTAGAGAACATCATTGATTGTTCAGAACCCAGGCAAGTATGCCATCATGAAATTGATGTGTTATATTGATGAACTTCTCTGGGCAACCAAATTTTGACCTAATTTTCCATAAGTTCTCTTGTATGACAGTGTCAAAGACCTTAATCAGATCTTCAAATGTTGTATACACACCTCTCTTCTGCTCCTGGCATTTTTCCTGGAATTGTCATGTAGCAAACAACATGTCACCTTCTGAAGCCACACTGGCTCTCAAATAGATGATCTTCCAGAAGTAAGATCAGTCTGTTAAGGAGGATTCTGACTCTGTGGAGTTCTCTTTTTTCAGTTAGCAGCTTCTGAATTTCCCCATCATTTTCATCAAACCAGTCTTAATATTTGTAAGTATCCTACTCCAGAAGAACAAATATAGTGCTGCATAGCATATCTCTAAAAGCTGCCCACTCCTTTTCTATTCCACTTTTGCTAACTGCATGTTGGCTTAATTTGCCCTCCAAATCATCTACAGGCTATTTTCTTTCAGAGACATTAATTCCTCTGAAAATTATTTCTTTTTTCCTGATTCCTTTAAAATTCCTGACCTATTGTTATTCAAAATGAATTTTGATATTATTTTTTCTAACTCATTAAAATATTTTTTTAGTAATTTAATTGGGATGCCATTGAATAAATAGATGTTAGGTAAAAATGGCATTAAAATTATATTGTCTTTACCTATTCATAAACAATAAAAATTACTTCAACTATAAAAAGTGTTTTATTTATGTTCATATAGTTCCTGTGTCTGTTTTAATAGGTATAAACTCAGGTATTTTATATGGTCTAAGTATTTTTAAATGATTTAAAATGTATTGAATAATATTGCTAATACAGTGTTTCTTTATTTTTCACTTTTTTACTAAATCTATTTTAACTTTAACTTTGTCTAAGATCATGATTATTATTCCTGCTTTTTTTAAAACATACTAAACTCTCCTACCCTTTATTTTATCTTTATGTGTATCTCTCGTTTTTATGTTTCCTGAAAGCAACATATTATTGAATTCAAGTTTTTAGTCTGCTATCTATTTTCATTTTATGGGAAAATTCATCCCATTCACATTCTAAGCTTCAATTACTTGTGTATTTCTCTTCTTCCTATTTTTCCTAAATATCCTTCTCTCCCTATTTACCCTGTCTCTCCTTACTCCTCTTCTCTCTCTAAGAGTCCCTCTCTTATTCTATCCCCCAACCCTATCCCTTTATCTTCTTATTTCTTTGTGAATCTAGAAGACATATATATATATATATATATATATATATATATATATATATATATATATATATATATTTATATATATTGTTTAGACATATGTATTGTTCTTTTTTAACTTATTCCTGATGAGAGTAAAATTTAAGCACTACCCACCCTCCCCTGTACTAGCTTTTTTTGTATCAGTTTTTCCTTTTATGCCTCATTTGTATGAGATAATTATTCCTTTCTATCTCTCTCTACACAATCTTATTTTTTTTCTTAGAATTACCCCATCATACTCAACTCAGCCCATACCTTTCTTTCAAACTATCTAAATAATGACAATCAGCACTGCTAATATTTTCACATATATGAAGTAAACAATTTGACTTGATTGAGTCCCTTATAATTGGTCTTTAATGTTTGCCTTTTATTTCTCCTGGATGTTACAAGTCAATTTTCTCCTTAAGTTTCTGGATGGTTTGTCACAAAAACCTGAAAGTCTTTGAATTTGTTAAATATCCTTTTTTTTTTTCCCATTCAGGATTATACTTAACTTTGTTGGGTAACCCCTGGTCATAACCCGAGCTCTTTTATTCTAAGAAATATAATATTCTAACAACTATGGTTTTCAATATAGTAGCTGATAGATCTTGTATAATCCTTGTTATAACTCCATAATATTTAAATTGTATTTTTTCTTGTTATTTGCAACATTTTCTTCTTAACTTGGGAGCTTTGAAATTTGCCTATGATATTCCTGTAAGTTTTCCTCCTGGTTTCTCTTTCAGGTAGTGATCAGTTGATTTTTTTTCTATTTCTACTTTGCTTTAGTTTTCTAGAACTCCAGGGCAATTTTCCTCCATAATTTCTTGTAATATTGTATCAATATTCTTTTTTATCATAACTTTCAGGAAGTCTGACTATTCTTACATTGTTTCTCTTCAATGTGTTCTCCAGAGCAGCGGTTTTTCTGATGAGATATTTCACTTTCTCTTCTATTTTTTTCATTCTCTGAATTTTGTTTTATAATTTCATAGTATCTTAGAACACCATTAGCTACCCCATGTCCAATTCTAGCTTTTAAGGAATTATTTTTGATTCTCTATTTTCAATTGATTAGCTTTAATTTTTTAAAACATTTTCTTGGATTCTCATTTTATCTCTAATTTTTCATCCATCTCTTTTATTTGATTTTTAAGTCTTTCTAAAATTCTTCCAACAACTCTTTTTGGGTGCTTGGGACTATTTGACATTTGTCATTGTAAAAGGAGTGACTTTTTTTTAGCTCCATTATCTTCCTCTGACTATGCATCCAGACCTTTTCTATTCCCATAGTGACTATCTATGATTGGATTCTTTTTTCTTAGCCTACTCATTTTTATTCATTTATTATTATTATTATTATTAGCAGCAATTAATGTTGGGAAAAGATGTAACAAGCCTCAAGTCCTTCTTACTTTTATTTTCTGAGGTCTATCTTGGCATCCCAACCTTGGGCTCTCTTTTCCACTCCTAAGACACACCTAGGGTATCCAGCTTTACTGTCCCAAATGATCTTGCTCCCTGTGGTCCCTCTGGTGGCTGCAAACTGCATGAGTCCTCCTCTCGGCCCGAGAACTGAAACTAAGAACTCTGGTCTCCTGCAGTGACTACAGACAGTGGGGTCCCTGCCCCACACTACTGCACTCACCACGTGTATGCTAGCTCCTTCTCCCCACAACCACAACTGAAAATGAATCTAGTCAGCAGAACTGTACTTCATATCGCTCAAAGGTGGAAAGTCCTTCAGTCTTTTCTTAGACAGAAATTAGATCCCCAAGCAGTCTGGCAAATGGAAGTTTCTAAGGCTGAGGCTGACTCAACTGAGCTGCTCCCAGGGCTTGTTTGGTGATTCTGCAGACTCAGTCCTGAAGGTGTTTATATTTCACTCAAGCTGCTGGGTGCTACTATATTTCCTTTCCTTCTCAAATTATTTTAGGAGGACAACTCCTTTGCCTTTTGTTTATTTCTGTAGAGATATTCTATCTTTTTTTTTTTTTTTTTTTGTGGAGGAAATTTGAAGAACCGAAAGTTTTCTGACCTATGCTACCATTTCCCCAGAATCCTCTCAACAATCTTTTCTTACATAAAATGGGAAAATTGAGAATCCACATTTGGTTGTTACCCCCTTCCCCCCTCCAATTGGCTTACATTTCTGAAAAGATTCAGAGCTTCCTCCATACTCAACCTACTTTTAGCCTCCATTACTTGATTATAAAAAACACACTCCAATAAATAAATTAAGAGATGGAAGTTTTGTGCTTGGATTATTTCTTGTCCTTCTTAGTATAGCCATTCATTATTACCACCATCATCATCAAGAGCAACAATAATTTTTCATTAAAAAAAAGTTGTTATGGAGATGGTTTTTTGAGTTGCATAATCAGTATGTTCTGCAGTTTTCTACACACATGAGCCTTTCTTTTTAGGTTTGTTTGGGTTTTTTTTTTGCCTGCTCATTTTTTCAGTCTGCTTATAGGGCATTTATTTTTGATTATTTCTTCTCTTGCCCCTATTTTTGCTATTCTTTTACTTTATGTGGGACATTTATTACTGTTTTGAGGTGAAAAAAAAAAAAAGGATCTGATTTGCACACAACTCATTCAACCATCTTTCTGAAAGTTCCCTTCCATCACTACTAGGAAGTTCCAGGAGTCTCACTAAAGTATTTCACCACTGGCTCACCTTGTACACTGTATCATATTAAGCTAATTAAATGTGGCTGAAATGGGTGGCCAGTAGTAATTAATTCCCTTTAATGGTTAAAACCCCCCATAGCTTTAGCCTTAGAGAAGGTAGGTAACACCATGGTAGATAGAATGGGCTTAGAATCAGAAAGCTCAAATTCATGAGTTTGAAACTGGCCTTAGATACTTACTAGCTGTGTGACTATGGACACATCACTTAACTTTGCTTCATTTCTTCATCTGGAAAATGATTTGGAAAAGGAAAATGGTAAACTACTCCAATAACTTTGCCAAGAAAACCCCAAATGGGATCACAAATCAGACGTGACTAAATAACAACAGTGCTTCCAATCTCACTGATAAAACATGAAATAGGTATCATAATCAATCCATTTTATAGTTTCCTTATGTATTAGACTTCTGAATATCATGAATCATCATTAAGTCAAAGCAAATAGTCAGTCCCAGGAGTTCTGTCATAATTATTTGATCAAGGGGAACGCCAACACAAATTTAGCATTAATAGTAGGGTTAGAAGATGGCATAGTAAGTTTATCTTATGTGTTTCTTTTTTTCTCTGCATCTGAAACAGAATTTTGCAACTTCATGATGACAAGCAACATTAGACTCTTATGCCAAGTGACTCTCCCCCTATTTGAGCCCCATCCATAAGCCTGGGGGAAACTATCCAGTACATTCAGGATAGCTGGAATAGTTATTTTTATTGCAAGTTTGGAGGCCATATTAATCAGGCTAAGATATGGCCTCTCAAAGATAGGTTTCAGGTTGACCTTATTTGACTTTGGGATCCAAATAAATAGTATTTAAAGGATAGTTAGATTTTAGACCCAATACATTAAGGCCTAAGTCCAGAATGTACTCAGTGTTGAAACAAAAAAAACTAGACAAGATCCAGTCTCACACAATTCATAAGAATATGAATTGTTGAGAAGGTGCCATTTCCTAGGCTATTAACAGAACCTTCGTAAAGTTAGGAAGTATGGGACAAGTACTTCTTTAGACAACATTTATTAAGCCATTGCTGTATTCCAATCATTACACTATATTCTCAGGATACAAAATAAAAAATGGAACAGTCTTTGCCCTCATAGAGTTTACATTCTGTTGATTTAAAAAATACATATACAATTAAATGTAAAATCATATAAAGGTAATGCTTAATAATTTGGGAGAGATGTTAGTATCCAGGAAGATAAGAGTATGATGTAGTAAGTGGCAGTAAGTTATGACTTGGAGGGTGTTAGCATTCTATACAGGAGGGAAGAAAGGGAGACCTTTGGAAGTAGTGGCAAAAGCATAGAGGTAGAAAACCATTTGGTATTGGCTAAGAAATCGATTAGTTGATCAGTGGAAAAGGTTAGGCTCACAAGACAGAATAGTCAACTATAGCAATCTAGTGTTTGACAAACCCAAAGATTCTAACTTTTGGGATAAGATTTCATTATTTGATAAAAACTGCCTGGGATAACTGGAAATTAGTATGGCAGAAATTAGGCAAGGACCCACACTTAACACCATATACCAAGATAAGATCAAAATGGGTCCATGACCTAGGCATAAAGAACGAGATTATAAATAAATTAGAGGAACATAGGATAGTTTATCTCTCAGACTTGTGGAGGAGAAAGAAATTTGTGACCAAAGATGAACTAGAGACCATTACCGATCACAAAATAGAAAATTTTGATTATATCAAATTAAAAAGCCTTTGTACAAACAGAACGAATGCAAACAAGATTAGTAGGGAAGCAACAAACTGGGAAAACATCTTTACAATTAAAGGTTCAAATTTATAAAAAATCAAGCCATTCTCCAATTGATAAATGGTCAAAGGATATGAACAGACAATTTTCAGATGAAGAAATTGAAACTATTACCACTCACATGAAAGAGTGTTCCAAATCACTATTGATCAGAGAAATGCAAATTAAGACAACTCTGAGATATCATTACACATCTGTCAGATTGGCTAAGATGACAGGAAAAAATAATGATGAATGTTGGAGGGGATGCGGGAAAACGGGGACACTGAGGCATTGTTGGTGGAGTTGTGAACGAATCCAGCCATTCTGGAGAGCAATCTGGAACTATGCCCAAAAAGTTATCAAACTGTGCATACCCTTTGATCCAGCAGTGTTTCTATTGGGCTTATACCCCAAAGAAATACTAAAAAAGGGAAAGGGACCTGTATGTGCCAAAATGTTTGTAGCAGCCCTGTTTGTAGTGGCTAGAAACTGGAAAATGAATGGATGCCCATCAATTGGAAAATGGCTGGGTAAATTGTGGTATATGAATGTTATGGAATATTATTGCTCTGTAAGGAATGACCAGCAGGATGAATACAGAGAGGCTTGGAGAGACCTACATGGACTGATGCTAAGTGAGATGAGCAGAACCAGGAGATCATTATACACTTCGACAACGATATTGTATGAGGATGTATTCTGATGGAAGTGGATTTCTATGACAAAGAGACCTGAGTTTCAGTGGATAAATGATGGACAGAAACAGCTACACCCAAAGAAGGAACACTGGGAAATGAATGTGAACTATTTGCATTTTTGATTTTCTTCCCGAGTTATTTTTACCTTCTGAATCCAATTCTCCCTGTGCAGCGGGAGAACTGTTCGGTTCTGCAAATATGTATTGTATCTAGGATATATTGCAACATATTTAACATATATAGGACTGCTTGCCATGTTGGGGTGGGGGGGTGAGGTGGAGGGAGGGAGGGGAAAAAAACGAAACATAAGCGAGTACAAGGGATAATGTAAAAAAATTATCCTGGCATGGATTCTGTCAATACAAAGTTATTATTAAATAAAATAAAATTTAAAATTAAAAAAAAAGCATAGAGGTAGGAGATGAAATGATGTTATATACAAGGAATAGCAAGTCAGGTGATTTGACTAGAATGTAAAGTATGTGAAAGGGAGTAACCTATAATTAGCCCAGAAAAGTAGACTGAAGTTAGATTGTAAAGGATTTTAAATGTCAAACAAAGGGGTTTGTATTTTATTCTCAAGAAAATTATAGTTTTTTCCCCCCTGCAAGGGAGAATATGATCTGACTTGTGTTTTTAAGAATATTAATTTGGCAATTGTGTGACATTTGATTGGGAGAGGGGAAATATTAGAGATAGGAAGCTCTATTACAGTATTATAGGAGAGGAAATAGGGTGAAGCAGGATGATGGGCATGTCAATGGAAAGCAGAGAATGGATGGAACAGATGATGTAGAGGTAATGTTAAGAACCCTTTGCAACTGAGTATATGAGAAGTTTGAAGGAGAGGGAAGATTTGAAGAGGAATCTTGAGTTTGCAGACTTGGTTGACATGAACCTTGGCCTCTCAGCCCAAGCAAAAGAGTAACAATGGGGAATGATTTAAATCCCAGGCAGGCAAGCTAGGATGGAGGCTTTCTTCTCCTTAATCTTGGCACATATTTCCTTTTTCAGAACACTCTGAGTGGACAACTTATTTCATCTGGCTACTAATGGCTGTTAAATCTGGAAAAGAATTATAGGTGCCCCTGTTGGGTCTCAACATGTGGTCTGTATCTCAGCTTCACTGTCCAGGAAGAGATAGCTTGAACCAAAGAGACCCACTGTACTGGCTCAGGCCATTAAAACAGGTCTTAGCAGAAGAAGATATAAGGGGTCAAATGAGTTAAGCAATTGGAATTAAGCTGATCTATCAGTGGATAGCAGGTAGGACAGAGCATCTAGAACCAAACGTGAAGGAATCATGTGGAACAGCAGCAGGCAGCAAGAATTTAGCTATATGGTTCAATATTCAGACTAAAGCCTCTGAGAGAATAAATGTGGAAAGGGTTATGGCAAACTGATAAAAATTAAAGTAGTGGCAAACTGATAAAAATTAGAGACTCAGGCATGGGTAAATGAAATTCCAATGGGTTTACAATGATTGCTTTTTAATTTGTTGAATAATTACTAGAATAAGTTGGTACGTACATGAAAAGAAGTGATAGTAGTAATCAACATTTATGTAATATTTCAATATTTCCAAAATGCTTTATGAATATCTTATTTGGTCTTCAACCCAAACCTGTGAGGGAGATATTGTTAGTATCCCCATTTTACAAATGAGGAAATTAAGACAAAAAGTTATTAAATAACTTGACCAAGGTTACCCAGTTAAAAAGTATCTGAAGCAGGTCTCTAACCTTTGACTCCAAGACCAGCTCCTCTAATTGCTATACCAAACTTTTCCCCATAGTTATAGGAAAGAACCAGCAGAGAAGCCAATCTGTTATTGAGCTCTATTATTTATGGTTCTACATAGGTCTTATAGGATTCATCTTGGGTCATGTCCAATTTGTATCATCAACATCAACATTATTAATATATGCTTATATATGTTAAGTATTCATTACTTCTTTAGTGTGCTAAATTCTCCTGACACAGATTATAACTCCTCTTTGATTTAATCTGAACTCTGTAAGGGTTTCTATGACCAGCAAAGTCCATCACCCTGTGGCCAATCTAGTGATGTCTCACTGCTTTGCTAGTCTGGTCCTTAGGCAACAGATATACATTAAATAGCCAAACTGTAATGCAATCCTTTCCAGTTTGGTTGGTGTCATCATAGCTTTGTGATCCACTGTCATTACCTCTGAGAACCCAGGGTCACCTATGCACCATAATGAAAAATGTATGATTTTGAATCAATACAATCAATGATTTTGAAGATAATTTCTATTTATGTAGCCTCTTCTAGTTTGCAAAACACTTTTTTGGGGTTTGTTTTACAAACAACCTTGAAATTGAGAAGAGGAATTTGCTTTCTTTTATCCTCAGTGCTTAGGACAGTGCTTCATACAGAGTAAGTGCTTAATAAATGCTTGCTGATTTGAGGAAACTGGCTTGGAGATGTTAAATCACTTGGCCTGAGTATGTTCCTAGCCAGGGACAAGTCTTTGGGTTTCAAGTCATGTTCTTTCTAGTACACTATGGCATTTTAATTGATAATCACGTATTAAGCACTTACTATGTCACACATTGTGCTAAGTTCTGGAGATGGCTGGGGGAGGGGGAGAGAGGCAGGGAGGAAAGGAAAGAAAGAAGGAGAGAGAAGGAAAGAGAGGCAAGAAAAGACAAAAGAGTCTGCCTGTGAGAAGCATGTCATTGAATGAGAGAGATAACAAGCAGATATATACAAATAAACTATGTATAGGATAAATAAAAATTAATGAATGAAGTTAAGGCATGAAAATTAAGAAGGGTTAGAGAGGCAATCAGTAGAAGATAGGATTTTAGTTAAGACTTAAAGAAATTAGAGGGAAAGATAAGGAGAGGGAGAGCATTCCAGGCATGAGGACAGTCAGAGAAAATGCCTGCAGATAAGAGATGGAATGTTTTATCCATGAAACAAACAGTCAGGAGGCCACTAGATAGATCAGAAAGTACATGTTGGGGAGTAAGGTGTAAGAAGACTGGAAAAGTAGAAGGGACTTAGGTTATGAAGGATTTTGAATGACAAGCAGAGCATCATCCTCACCAACTTTTTGCTAATGTTATTCCCTCACTTAAAATACCCATTCCTCTTGCATACACTCCCCTCCCTGGAACTCTCTTTATTATCAAATAATGGAGGTGGACTAAATTCTCACTGATTTTCTTTTTTAGCCCTGACAGTCTATCATTTTAAAGGTAAAGACAGGAGAAAGAAGAGGAAAAATCTGAAAAGACAGAGGAAGAGGAGAGAGAGAGAAGCGCCACTAAATTGTGCTTTGGAGCTGAAAGCCTTATAAATGAGATAGTTGGCCTTAATGAAAAAGAAAATCAACCCATATCAACATTGCTATTTCTCTGGTAGCAGACAGATATTGTAAAGTATCCCAGAGTCAGGGTTAATGGAGCTATAAACCTCAGAGAGGATGGAGAGGCCGGATGTATATGTGTCTGTGCGCGCTCACATGAACTGTGAAGTCAGCAAAGTCAGCCTTCGGGGATGTTCTGTCTCTGAGTCTTCCCCTTTGCCTTGCCCTAGAGCTGTTCACCCTCTAAATTCTTCTAACTTAAGCCTGCCAGGATGCCTACACCCACACCAAGCAGTTAGCAAAAATTGCCCCTATTTGATCTTCTCTTACTCCCAGCAGACTTTGGAGTGGGAAAGTTGAAAGTAAGAGTTCATATTCAGGTTTGAGGAAGCAGCAAGGTTTAGGGGGAAAGATGTTGAATTTGCATTTCAAAGCACCTGGGTTCATACTCTGGCTCATCTATGACAGCTCAAGTATGACAGCTCATCTATGATACTTCACAAGTCCAGTCCTGAGTCCTCAATGGTAAAATGCAAGTGTCAAGCTACATGACCTCGACCATTTGTCGATAATAGATTGTTCTGTCCAGACTCTGGTTAAATGCCTTAATCCACAGGAATGAAGTTCTTTTGGTGATATTTCAAGATAGGGTAGGATCTGTTTTTTTTTTTTTTTTTTTTGGTTGTTGTTTTGTTTTGTTTTGTTTTGTTTCAGATCACACCACGTGGATTACTCTGCTTCACTCTTCGCTGTAAGATCTTGTCTACCAGTTCACCATAAGAAAAGACTTAAAATTCTCCTCTCATCTGGCAAAAAATGACTAGCAACCTACAGCCAACCTCTATTGCTGAGTCTCACAAAAGGCTGCGAATTGCCTCTTTCTCTAATAACAAAGATTTCCCCACCCCCTTTTCTTCCAACCAATCAATGGGTGGGTTTTTCTGAAAGCCCTAGTATTATGATTTAAGAATAGTCTAAAAAGCATTGGAAATTATATGAATCATTCAACAGCAACTCTATCCCCAGTTTTTACTGGATCTGGGTTTTTCCAGCTAGAACTAATAAAAGACCTTTTTTACATTCTACTTCTTTCCTGGCCTCGGCGCCCCGCCCCCTTCCCTTTTTTTTTTCCTTTACCGGGAAATGTAATTGAAGCAAGCCACACTGAGATTGCCAAAGCACCCCTGGGCAAATTGGGCCGGGCATCTCGATCCCCTTCTCCGCCCCTTCCCCTATTAAGGAGGGAGGAGCAACTCCATTAAAAAGGTTGGTGGCTAACCAGTGACTGATCTTCTCTCTTTGTGTGGGAGGTTTAAATCAAGCTGTCGTCTCATTAAAAAGCCAAAGGAGACCGCTTTGTTAGGGGATTAAATGATAGCACTTGAGCAGTAATCGGATTAGAGGAACTTGCAACTCGAGTGCAGGCCCTTGGAGACCTGATAAAAGCTAGGCTGAGCCACGTCCAGCCTGCCACATCCCAGAGAAACCAAGCTGCGGGGAACAAACCCTTTCTGATCTTAGGCAACTGCAGTTTGCTGACACCTGAAATGCCTGCCGATTTCAATGGTTACTGGAAAATGCTGAGCAATGAGAATTTCGAGGAGTATCTGAAAGCCCTGGGTAAGATAGTTCGTCTGCTATTTTGTTAATAATCAAAGAGCCACTTAGGGTGAATCTGCGCGGAATTGTCGGGCGAGCTCGCAACAGTGTATTGGACCGAAACACAATCTTTTGTTGAATAGAACACAGTCGGGTGGAAAAAAAGTAACTCGTAAGTCTGCGGCTCGAGATGATACAGCAGCACTTTTAAAGTTTGCTTCTCCCTGGGTTGGAACACAAGGGAGCCCGGGAACTGATTTTTGCAAAGACAGCAGAAACCAAATTTGCAGCAAGGTCTTGGGGTTAGGTCTTTTGTGCTGCAGATTTGAAGAGAAATTAAATTTTATTGGGGTTAATTAGTGACAAATATTTGAATGCATGCCCGAAGAGATTGGTAATTTCATTAGGAAAATTGAGCCCGGATTTTTTTTTTTTGTTTGTTTGTTTTTAAACTTTGTTAATGCTCTCAGGAAATATTGCTGTTGCAACTTTTGGAGATAGTTTAAAAATTAAAAACAAACAAACAAAAAAAAAAACCTTAAATTACCCAATGACCAGGAGGAACTCTCAGTGAGCTTTCACTTTATGTTAGTTCACCTCTGGGCTCCCAGGAAAGCTTATTGAAAGTGTTCTTTTAAACTCTTCCTCTCCCCATCCGTTCTCCCCTTGCCACTCCCGTTGTAGATGTCAATGTGGCTATTAGAAAAATCGCCACCTTACTCAAACCGGACAAAGAGATCGTCCAGAATGGCGACCATATGATCATCCGTACTCTGAGCACTTTCAGGAACTACATCATGGAATTCGACGTGGGGCAGGAATTTGAGGAGGATCTGTCTGGCGTGGACGACCGAAAGTGCATGGTGAGAAGGAGACTTTTTCGGCTCCAGGATCCAATTGTTTGCCTCAGATTGCTCTGAATTGAAAGGCCTTGGATTTGAGTTCAGAGTAGGTGGGAGGGAGTGTTTACTGAGATGCTCTCTTTCTTCTCTGCTTTGAAAAGGGCACCATCCCAGGCCTCTTCTCCCATCCCTATATTCTTGCCTGTATTTTCTTTCAAAATCTACCCCTTTAACACCAAATCCCACTACAATCGCTAGAGCTTTTTGTTTTTAATAGCCTAGAGTTAAAATTAAGTCACTCTTTTGAATTTGCCTTTTAGTATAAAATAAACCACATTATTAATTTAGGCGAAGGAAAAACAAAAGATACCGTCAAAAAATCTTTTCAGAAACAAGTCACAATAGAGATCCCCACTTCAACCCCTACCGATACCGAGCCCCCCCGCCCCTTGTTTTTGTGGCTCCTTGCCTCACCCCCTCCGCCTACTAGGGAAGGAGCGGGGAGGCATGTGGGAAGGCTTCCTTAGGATTGCTGGCGGCGAACTCCTATCCTCAGGCATCCTTCCCCATCAACCCTCAAAGCCACTAAACATTCCTGACTTTGGTGCCAAACAAACTCCTCCTTCACCCCCATTCATCCCTCCCTCCACTGGCTGTCTGGAAATCAGTGACCATTAGGACACCAATTAGTGACGGTAACAGAGACCAGAAGGCCACATCCAGAGTTCAAGACTAGATGCTGACTTTCCCGCGGTCATTCAGGGGTCAGAATGCTTTCCTCCCATTAACTCCCACGACCTCTGGAAACCAGTCTGTTAATTCTTGTGAACCCCAGCCTGGGCAGCCAGTAGACCAGAAGGAAGATAGGAGTCCAAGGCCGGCATCTTTTCACTGTTGGCTTCTAGAATAAACAGGAAGTGTAAGGTCCCTTCTGGCCAAAAAGAAATCAATATGTATTAAGTACTGTGAAGATTTTTCTAATTTTGAGGTGCCCTAAAAAGTATGCTGGATTTGAAGTTGGGTTCAAATCCTAGCTCTATCATTTACTGCCTATATAATCTTCAAAAAGTGAATTAAGTTTTTCTGGGCCTCAGTTCTCTCATTTAAAAAATGAAAGGATTAGACAATATGATTTCCAACTTCCAGCTTGAAATTCAGCTATGGTCTTTTCCTAAAGCTAACTCTTCAGTTGGGACACATGATAGGAGGAAAACTATTGTTGAGAATAAGCAAAATTTCAGTGCTCTTTTACGCTCCTGTGGGAGCAGTAATAATGGAAAAGAAGCTGAGGGTTTTGTATCTTTATATTTACCATATGTCTGACTTAATATCTGCCATATTAATTAGAAAGTGGACTAGTACTATTTTTATTCTTTCTCTTTTTCTCTTTCTTTCCTCTCAAGAATGTAACAATATTTTACTCCATATTTTGATGTTCTCATCCCTTTGTCTACTAAGTCATCCTGTGCCCTTCCATGTATCATATAGAGATCCATTCAGTGCTCTAGAAGCCTTTTTCTATATCTCTTCATATTTCATAAATACACACTCAAGCTGTTCATCTATTAGCCTTTACTAGTTATGCCTGTCCTTGATGCCTTTTTATCTACTTCTTGCATGTTAATGTACACAGTCCTATTGACATCCAGTGGATTTTTCACCATTCTCTATTGAGTTACCTTAAATCGATTCTCAAAAGATCATGATGTTCCATGATTCTTAATTTCATCGAGTCACCAAGAGAATATTGATGTTGAAAATAGGGACTTTCAATCAAGGAGCCCATGAAATCATTACAAGCACTGTACAATTTCCCAAATCCCTTTGCTTCTAGACCCAGCTCATTCTTCGTGTGCAGCGTCTGTCCAAGATATATGTCCTGATAGACTAAGTCATGGGCTGCCCATTTGATTGCATGCTGTAATCTGGAAAATACATGTATTCTCTGTCCAGTGATGTTCTCCACGTTGATTTTTCTGTTGTGGAGATTTCTTTTGAATAGCTGTGAATGTCAGATGAAACCCATTAGGACTGAGAGACTTGATTCCATGAGAACAATGCTTTTCCTTAAAAGAAAACAATGTCAGTCAATCAGTCAAACACTTAAGTGTTCTCTAGGCCAGGCACTATGCTAAATTTTGGGAATACAAATAAATTTAAAAGCCAATTTCTGCTTTCAAGGAATTGACAATCTAATTTATGAGGCAATCTGGAAATGACTTTGTGCAAAGCAAGCTACATATAGGAAAAAAGTGGAAATAATGGACAGAGGGAAAGCACCAGAATTGAGAGATTAGAAGATGTTTTTGATGAATGCAAAGATTTTAATTTAAACTTGAAGAAAGTCTGGGAAGCCAGAATATAGAAGTGCTTTGAAACAAAGAGTGATAGCATTACTGAGTATTTTATTAAATATTTAATAGGTGACAGAGGTATATAGAAGATGATCTTCCTTAAAGGAGTTCCCAAACTAATTGAGGATTTTTGAAATGATTTTATATATTTTTATATATTTGAAATGATTTCAAAATAATACCAGACACATTTAAGTAATTAAGAGCTTAATTGTGCACTATAGAAATTTAGAGAAGAGGACAACAATTAGGGCTAGCATAGTTGAGGCAAAACCTCAGGGAGCATGTAGTATCTGATCTGGCCTAGAAAGATCTTAGAGAAGGGATCTTAGGGCTGTCCAGACAGTTATCATATTGTGATCAGGAAATAAAATGGAAAGCTACATTTGGAACATAGTAGAGATAAGGTTAAGTTATTTTAGATTTCTTGGAAAGTTAAACAGAGTAAAGGGCCCTTCCTTGATGCAAAGAAAGTTTTAGGCCACTCTACTATAGTCTAATATGTTTACCTCATTTTAGGAAGGATGTTAAACTGAAAAAGTACACAGAAGAAGGCAACCCAAACTTTGAGGAATCTTGAACTTATCTGATAGAAAAATTGCTTGAAGAAACTAAAGGTACTTAGCTTGGATGAGAAAACACTTAGTGGGAACATTATAGCTGACTTCCATGCAACAAACACCCTTAAGCACTTGCTCTTTGCAATGTACCATATGGGACAAGGATTTGATTTGTTTCTTCTTGGCCCCAAAGGGAAGACCTAGCCCCAATAGATAGAAGATAATTTCAGTACCACACAAGGAAAAGCTACCTAAAAATGGGAACTGTCCAGAAGTGGAACTGGGATGCCACGGGAGGGTTACATTCAGTAGAGGTCTTCAAGTAAAGATTTCATGCTCACTGACTAGGGATGTTATAGAGGCAAGTGCTGTTACTGGTATGGGTTGAATTACCAGGTGATTTCCTGAAATTCTTGCCTGTTTTATCCTTCTGTGAGGCAGAAATGAGAGTTTGTCTTGATGAATGGTGGAGCAATGGGAATAAAGAGGAAGAGGAAAGATAGAATGTTACTATCTTTAAACAAATAATAGTGAATATTAATTCATTAGCATCTTTTTTTATTGTTTTTTTTTTAATTTTATCTCCCAACCAGATGTATAAATTTTTCTAGAACACTTTTGGTTCAGAGATTATTATATAAACTTAATATAAATTTTAAAAGTGACATTCCCATTTTTTTCATTAATTTGTTAAGTGTCTATAACATATACACAAGGCATACTGCTAGGCATTGGGCATGTAAATATAAAAATGATACAATATAGTTCTGGCCTTCAAGGAGCTTATTTCCTACTAGATTTGGGGATATGATAAGGAAAAGATGCTATACAGACATGAGTTAAGTATGATATCAGCAATAGAGACAAAATGCCTTAAGAAAATCTGAAGGTAGAACATTGTATTACACATGATTTGCAAAATTTTAATTAGATTTTAAAAAACAAGAACTTATGATTATAATGTCCCAGACTGTTATCCACTTAGGTCTGTATAGCTATTAAATACTCAACAAACACTTGAAGTTGAAGAAAAGGATGCTATGAGAAATTTTATGATTGTTTTTATTGTGGCCTCAAGAACCTCCGGTTTGCCCATAATTTGACAAATAGGAAAAGATCAACCTGGCTGCTTTTTGCTCAGGGCTTGTCTAGGTAAAAATTACAATGGATGCAAAAGGAGCAGGCTGAGGAAGAACAGACTCTGAGCTTACATCTAGGCTCTACAAATGAGATGATCCTGAAAACCACCAGAAGGAGGAATTTGCATGAAAACTGAATAGGGACCAGAATGTGAACTCTTAGGCTTGAGACTATGGAGAGGTCTGGACCAGCAAGTGCTCTGAATGATTTGGATTTGTCTCTGATACAGATTTTAGCTTTGTATCTGATTTTCCCTTTTCACATGTCTGTGAATGGGGCAGATCTAAAAGAGCCAAAGTCAGAGACACTTAACTTAGAGGATTGCTTTATAGCACCTTGGTGATGAATGATTTCTCTTAAGAAGATTTATAAGAGAAAGGAACCAATGCACCTACTCATCCACTGAACTCTGGCACTGTGGGATTGGGGAAGGAACATCAGTGCCTGTCGTGGGGTTAACATTGATTCAGAAGCAAAATTTTGGAATTTTGTCCTATTCTTAATTTAGACTTGTTAGTATTAAGAGAATAATCTCTGAGCTCTTGACAGGATGTCTATAGCTACCCCTTTGAATATAATTTCATATCCACCTGCTTAAATTACCCTAGCTTTGAGTGGAAAGAGTGTTATTCTGTTAGAAGTAGTAAATTTAGAATCTGGGTCCAGATCTTGGTGGTAGTCCATATTACCTGTGTATTTTCTGATAAACGATTTCCCTAATCTTAGATGATTTCATGGGTCTCTTCTAGCACCACTTCCAATTAGTTTCCTTAGCAATATTTTGTATCAGTTAGAAAGTGGGCTTCTCTCAGTTAATGCCTCTTGGCTATATATAAAATATTGGAAGGAAGGTATCCACATAGAAGTATACTAGAGCTAGCTAGTTAAATTCAATTGCCATAGTTAAATTTTTAGTGTGAGTATTTATATCTTGGAAATCAGCAAACACCTCAAAATAGGTCTGATTTACATTATTGTTGATTGTCCAGACCAGAGATGTCAAATAAGCAAGTAGTAACACTCTGAACCAGATTAAAATATAATTGGGAACTTAATGAAATAAATAAGACCAGAACACAGATTTTGTTTACTTATGGTTTCCTAAGTCAATGTGCTGCTGAAAGGACCTTTATGTACAATTTAATGGCCCAGTTTCTATTTGAAACTATATTTAAGGAAAGGGAGAAAATATTAATAATGTAGGTTAAATTTAAAAGTATCTATCTAATACACATCCCTGCCCCTCTCCTGATAGTTAAGTATTTACTGCTATGTTACTTAGGTGCATGTCTCTTGTGGTGGAGAAACACTATTTCCAAAAGATGTCTCCTTCCTTTCAAAACTTTGGAATCAAAGAATATTTGGGCTTGGTTCTCACTTCTGACTCTTATCAATTGAATGAACAGGGGGAAGCTGTGACAGGAAGCCAGCTAGCAGAGGTGAAGGGGGATTGCAGATGAAAAGGGGATCGGAAGTGAAGGGCGGTCACGATAGCAATGTGAGCAGCTGTGTCAAGACGCCAGCCAGCCGGCTCTCTTTCCAATTTCCTTTCCACTCCCCTACCTCCACCCACCAAAATCATCATTTCTTATACAACACATTAGAACTCTCACAAAGAGTGGGCGGGGGCCATTCTTTCTCCAAGCATATATATTAATAGAGTATGGTCCAATTACTATTTAGCCTCACGTGCTTGGGACCTCAGTGCACCAACTCAAGCCTCAGACCATTACAGGTAACTAACAAAATAAGTATAAATATAATAAACACAGGTAATACTAACAAATGGTTTTCTAAGTCAATATACAGCCCACAGGGATTCTTATATACAATTTAGTAGCCCCCATTTCTATCTGAGTTTGACATTACTGTTCTATGTCCCTCCTGACTTATGATTTTAATCATAATGCTAAATTCCTTCTTAAGGCTTTGATTCTAACATTAGAGGATTATCATTCTGAGGAACAATTTAAGCTTTCATGAGTAATTGATACCTTCCTAGGGTTTTGAAAGGGGGAAGAGAGAAAAAGGGATTGGATAAGTGGGTGAGGCCATAGATTTCTTAAAAATCTGTGCATAAGTGTGTCTATTGAATACACCCCTGATGCCTCAGGGAATCCTTCTCTTCTTTCAAGACTCAGCTCAATTTCTACATGAATCCTTCCCTGTCTTTCCTCTCAGGAGACCTTCCATTCAACTACTCTGTATTTATTTGCGTTTATTCTTTTGATATTTATTCTATCTATCCTTACATATGTATTTGTTGTCTCTACTATTAAAAGGGAAGCTTGTAAACTCCTGGTGAAAAAGGATTATCTCATTCATTGTATTTATGGCTCTGGTTTCTAGCTCAGTGCCTTGGCACATAATAGGTTCTTAAGCAATCCTTGTTTATTGATTGAGATAATACCAACTTGACAGGTTCTGTTAAACTGGAAAGACTTCAGGTACAGAATCAGGAATGGACATTGAGTGTCTGTTAACAGAGGACTAATCTGGCTAACTTCAAAAAGATATATCACCAAAGGTTGGCCAGCAAGTGACAAACTTTTGTGGCCACAGAAATTCCCTATGACCATATGTTAAGGAATGATGTCTCTTACTAAATGGATTGTCCACACTTGTAATGACCAGGGATTTGCTGATCAAAGGATAGAAGAAATATGTCAGAGGTATTGGAAGGAGTGTGAGGGTTGGGATGGGGTGGGGAGGAGTAGGAGGTGGGTATGTGTATATATAATAAAGTTGAAATAGCATAGACAGCTGTATGAGGATTCTTTTCCCTTGTTCTATATTTTAGGTGTTTTCCAACCTGGAAAACCCCTATAAATGTTGTTGAAGGAAAACTATGTGTTATATTCTAGGCTCTGGGGCAAGAATATTCCATCATATTCATATCTATACCATAATTTATTTAGCCATTTCCCAAATGATGAAAAGTTCTTACTTTTAGTAAAAGACTTCACTATAACTAATTTTTTTTAATACACATGGGTTTTTTCCTTGTATTTTCAATCTCTTTGGAGTATTAGGCTTATACTGCTAGCATAAGGTCAGTATAATGATATTTTTAATATAATTCCAAATTGCTTTCTAGACTAATGATTGAATAACTTTACAATTCTACAAGTGATGCACTATTGCTTGTTTTCCATCAGTATTTTCAATAATTGTAATTTCCCCTTTTGTTCATCATAACCAATCTGATAAGTATGAAGTAGAACCTCAGTGTTGTTTTAATTTTAATTTTTTTAATCATTAATGATTTGGAACAGTTTTTCATAGTGTCGATAATAGCTTGTATTTTCTTTTCAGGATGCTATTTAGATCCTTTAACCTTTTATCAATTGGGGAATGGCTATTAGTTTTTACATTTGTATAAATTCCCTACAAATTTTGCTCTAAGAATTTTTTTCCCAATTACTTTCCTATCCAATTATGCTCTCCACATCATTGATCTTATTTGTGGGAAGACTTTTTAATTGTACTGTAATTGAAATACTCCATTTTAATTCTTGTGATCCTCTGAATTCCTTCACTCTTGAAATTGTAATTGTGAAGAGCATCTCCTTCCCTGTTCCTCGAACTTGGTATAAATATTAATAGCTAAATCATAGCTTATTTTAGTGTACAGTATGAAGATAGGTATATGCCTAAATTCTCCTAGAATTTCCAATTTTTGAAAACAGTTTTTATAAAATGTGAGGAGGAAGAAAAGGTACACATTCAGATGCAAAGGCAAAATCTAGAGAGTGAATCGTGATCCTTATAAACCTTTCCTAAAAATAGAGGTTCTGGGAAGAACTTGTGTGGTATGGCAAATCCAGAGATAGCTCAAATTAAGAATAGAAATATTTATTCTTAGCAATTTGCAAGAAGAGAACATCCCCAGACTGGACTCCAGACCAGTCTAGAGAGGTTAATTTCCACAGAGATTGATATGAGTTATATAGTCATGACCACAAGAATAATGCTTGAAAGTACCATGAACTTGTTAAATTTTGACTTGATTTTTATGATGGTCAGTTTTACAACTGTTTTCCCTATTTCATTTCCCAGATAAATTAAATCTAAATCCACCTTAGTTAATGATTTTATAAGAAACCATATAATCCCCTCACAAAGAGATTTGTTTAGAGGTAAGTAATCCATTAAACTAGGATAACCAAGAAGGCTCAGTTTACCTCAGGCTTCCTCAACGAATAGAGATTACCCCGTTTACAGATTCCTTAGAATGTCTCCAGTTAATTAATTAGTTAGCTTCTTCTAAAAATTTAAGTAGAGGTACAGGAGATCAGATATTTCTACTAGAGGAGCATGAATTTGTTCTCCTTTCCAGAGTCTTAATGATTAACAGACCTTTGAAATTGAGTTTGGAATTATCAAGTGAGAGGTTTAAGTTTTGGGGTTCTTTTCAAAATGGCTTTCTTGGGAAGTCCTCAGTTTTCCATTACACTCAAACTTATTAATGGAAAAGAATGACTACAGGGGAAAAAGAGAAGCCGACTGAAGCATGGTAGCAATCATAAGCATCATATTATCTGCAAAAAAAGTTATTTTTTTTCTTCTCTTCTGTCTGTGCTTATTCTTCAGTTTCTTTTCCTTGATTTATTACTATAGCCAGCATTTCTAGAACTATGTCAAATAATGATGACAATTGATATCCTTGCTTTGCTTCTGATATTATTAGATAGGCTTCTAGTGTTCTTTGTATGTAGTACTGGTTCTAGGTCTTAGAGTAGCACAATAACGAAGAGTCCATTTATTCCTATATTTTCTAGTGTTTTTATTATAAATGATGCTATATAATTATGTTATTTTCTTTGTTACTAATATGACCTATTGAGTTTTCCTCATATTAAATGAACCCTAGTACAAATCCAACTTGATTATAGTGTATAATACTTTAACACATTGCTACACATTCTTTGCTAATATAATATTTAACATTTTACATCAATATGCCATTCTTTTTTAGGTGAAGACATAAGTGGTAATTCTAGAATTGTGAAATTTGGCTCTTCTTGGTGCCTTTTCAGAAAGGCTGAACAAGTTCACAGTCCAAAAGGGAGGGGAAGGGATTGTGTTGCCTTCTGATCACTCCTTTTCCTGTTTGGATTTTTCTTCCATCAGATATTGAATGGTGGTCTGAGAGTTGCAGTGACCTTCATTTACATGGAAATAGAGAAAGGCCATGTTTGTGTTAAATAGATGCAGGAATATTTTCTGGTCACAAATATCTTCTTCTGATTTGCAATTTAAAAAATTAAAATGCTGCATTGTTTTAAATTACCATCTAATTTCAGTGTTCTGTTTCCATTTAACTGCTAACAAAAACAATAGCTTTTTTGTTTGTTTTGTTTTGGTTTTTTTTAGTGTTAGGAAGAAATTCTTTCAAATCTTATTAATCACTTTTCTTCCCTAAGCTCCTCATGTTTTTTAGCTTATTGCTGAGTGCTTTCTCTGTGGGAGGAGAATGAGCCCAAGCCAGAAATTACAGAAATGAAAACAAGAGTTTGTGTCTTATGGCAGTACCCAAATGCATTTTTCATTTCAATAATAATATTGACTGAGATTCCTGCAATGAACCTTTCTTCCAACAGACAGTGTTACCATTTCATCTAATGCTTCATTCATGTGACCTCATCTGCTTCAGCCTTGTCCTCATACTGACTCTTCTATAGTATTTCATTTGATTTAAAATCCTGTTTACATCATTGTCTTCAGATGCAAACATTCATTTAAGTTTTTTCTTTTTTTGGTGTCTTAACAACTTAATTGTTGAATTAACACCTTCAATTGCATATTCTGACTAACTGGATAATTCCCTCACACAGAATGACTCTCTATGATGTTGATTCAGTGACATTAAAAAAAAAAAAACTACATAAAGAATAATGAAAGTGATGAAAATAAAACTCACAATGAGGAAATAAAAATATAAGCTTGGACTATGCTTTCCATAGGGATGTATAGTATAAGTTGAGAGTAGACTGAAATTCATGGGAACTGAGTTTTAACCCAGGATTGTCAACAGCTCTGTGTGTTTTGGGGCAAGACATCTCACTTCTCAGGGACTCAGTTTCCTTATCAATAAAAATAAATGAGTTGAGGGGGAGTTTGGTTCTGTAGTGGATAGAGGACCAGTCCTAGAGTCAGAAATACCTGAGTTTAAATCCAACCTCAGACACTTGACTCTTACTACCTGTGTGGAGATAGCCTCACTTGAAAAAAAAAAAAGAAAAGAAAAGAAAGAAAGAATTGGACAAGATGAAGTCTCACAATTATAAGATTATAAACTTTAGAAGTGGGAGGGACATTCAAAAGTCACCTAGCCTAACTTTCTCATTTGACAAATGATGATGATGATAACTGGCATTTAGATAGTATATTAAAGTTAGCAAAGCACTTCCTGTACATCATCTTATTTGATCATTGCAACAGTTCTGTGAGGTCAGTACTATATTACATCCATTTTTTTTATTATAGCTTTTTATTTACAAGTTATGTGCACGAGTAATTTTATAGCATTGACAATTGCCAAACATTTTATTCCAATTTTTCCCCTCCTTCTCCCCACCCCCTCTCCCAGATGGCAGGTTGACCAATACATGTTAAATATGTTAAAGTATAAATTAAATACAATATAAGTATACATGTCCAAACGGTTATTTTACTGTACAAAAAGAATCGGACTTTGAAATAGTGTTAGATACATCCATTTTGCAGATAAGATATGGGCAGCTCAAACCAGTGAGGTGACTTGTTGATGTCATAATGAAGTGACTTGATGATGATGTTACATTATATAGCATCTTATTCCTATAACGTGCAATAAAACTTTCAAAGTACTTTACATCTTCTTTCACTTGATCTTATTGATAATTATTAAGTATCAATTGGGTGGTTTAATTTCAATGTCTCATTCCAAATTTGGTGGTTTTCTCATGATTGAATGAGTACTGTTAGTTTTGTACAGTATTTCCACATCTGACCTTATTTGAGCCTCACAACAATCATCTCTAAAGGAAATAATGGAAACAGACTCTGTCATCCCCATTTTTAAGATGAGGAGAGAGATCTAGTTTTGTTTCTGTGCCTTTCCCAAGATTTCATAGCTACTTAAAGGCATAGCTGATCAAAAACCTTTCTCTTGGCTCTCATTCTTGTGTTTCTTTTGGAAATATGCATGGAAATAGTTGACTGAAAACTGATGGTGGTGTGATTGTGAAGACAGTAGAGATGTAGCATAGAATTATAGAATGGTAGAGCTGGGAGGATCCTGAGAGAGAGAGAGAAATAATTTGCCCAGAGTCATACAGCTAGTGAGTGATCATTGAAAGAAAAACCAGGTGACTTTATTCCCAAGTAGACCAGTTCTTTGCAATGAACCACACTTAATATTTGGCTATTTGTGTAGGGAATAAGTTACATAGAAATGAGAGAACGAAGAGATAAGAATAGCATTTTTGAAATTTTTGTCTTGTTTTTTAAATCCGACCACTATCACCACTACCAACAACCTCAAGGAACTAGGATGATTTATTAAATGACCCATTCAAATCTATGTAAAAAGAGATGACCTCTGCCCCTTCCATTTTTATCCTTTCCATCTCAAATAACACATAGGGAAAGGAAAAGAAAAGCATTTATTAAATATCAAACATTATCTTATTTGGAAGGGAATAAGCAATTATAGAGTACCTACTGTATATCCAGCTTTACAAATATTATTTCATGTAATCATCACAACAACTTTAGGAACGAGGTGCTATTATTATTTCTATTTTATAATCCTTTTTCCACACAGGTTTGATTGGGTCATTAAATAAATTTCTTTGTTCTTCCATTTCTATGTAAGTTATTCCCCATCCAAATGCTGAAGGTTGAGAGAAGTTGTAGACACATAACTAATGGAGAATGTGATTCTTTAGTGTCAAAAATTTGTCTTCTCTTGTTTTTTACAAAATGAGAACATCCAGAGTCAATTAACTTCTTAATTTTGTCACAAGCAAGGCAGTTGAAAAGTTGAGTTAGGTTTCAGATATGAAGGGTATGGGGAATTTTTTTTCTTTCTCCAGTCTAGAATTATAGGTCTAGTGTTAGTAGATGAAGATTCATTCACACCTTAAAATATGTAAGAAATTCATTGAGTATCTCTTAGCAGTAGAGGTGTAGCCTGCTACTGAATTGGGCACTGTTTGTAATCATTTAGAGGCCAGGGACCATGCCCTCTAGGGACCCCAACCATAAAATAAAAAATACTTCAGATAGAGAGATTCATGTATCCAGTCTGGCCTCTTATTGAGAAGAGTGTAAATGATCTAGCTAAAATATGTGGTGTTTAAGATGACCTTCCATCTTTAAATAAAACTTAGAACTGGAAGCCAGGCTTACCTACCAGGTCTGGACTTGGGAAAAGAACTTCCCTCCCTCCCCCATGATCAATTTATTTATATTGAAAATTCTGCCATAGGAGATTCAATGACTCAAGAAGCTTTTTAAAAAAAAATGCAAATATTCCTGCAAGAGATAACACATTAAGTCTTATATTTATTTGTAATTCATTATGAATAAAATTATCATATCTTTTCCTGAAAATAGCATTTGTTGGGGGTGAGGGGAAGAGGAAGGAGTATCTATTATGAATGTCTATTAACAAGCATTTATTAATTTATATTATATGCTAGCTATTGGATATACAAAGACAGAAATGATGGTTTCTGCCCTTAAGGAGCATATCTTCCACTGGGAGAGATATACATAAAATAAATGCAAGGTTATTATTTAGACTGTGCAGTAGTAGTGGGTGAATCAGGAAAGACTTCATTTAGAAGGTGGTATTTGAGCTGAATTTTGGGGGTGACTAAGGATGTAACAGATAGTAGTGAGGAGTAAGTATGTTCAGGAATAAGGATACAGCCAAACATGGAAATAAGAGGTGGAAATAGATGAGAGGCAGAAAGAGAACCAGTTGTTCTGAACTTGTAATAAAAAATTCACAAGATGGAGTAATTATAATAAATTTGGAAAAATGGGTTAAGACCAGGTTGTGAAGGACTTTAAATAATAAGACAGGAGAATTCATATCTGATCCTAAAGAAACATAGAAACCACTGGAGTCTCTGGTCTTTGGGAATTTCACTTTGGCAGCTGTGTGAAGGACAGATTGGAGACAGAAGGAACTGGAGATAAGGGGGCCAATTAATAGTTTATTGAAGTAGTCTAGGACAGGGTTTCTTAAACTTTTTCCACTCATGACCACTTTTTACTGGAGAAATTTTTTGTGACCCTAGGGTATATAAAGGTTATTTGCTTAATTTATATATGTAAGTTATATGCTTGTTTATATAGGTACTTATTATATATGCTTATTTATGTAAGTATACAAATCAAACATTTATTGATAATAAATCATAATTTTGGCTCCTCCAAATTCAGTTATGTGATTATATGGAGATAAAACCTATAGTTTCCAAGGTTTAGGTCTAGATGATAGGGACCTGATTTTGGATGGTGGCTAATGACTGCTGCTTGTTTGTTTGTTTGTTTGTTTGTTTTTTTGGCAAGGCAGTTAGGGTTAAATGACTTGTTTTGGTAACACAGCTAGTAAGTATCAAATGTCTGAAACTTAACTTGAACTACAGTACTATCTGACTCCAGGGTGAGTGCTTGATCCATTGTGCTGCCCCTAATGATTATATTATATTTAAGGTCCTTCACAATCTAGTCCTCATCTATTTTTCAAACTACTATTCTTATATACTGTTACAACTTACCAGTCTTTCTGTTCCCTGTAGACAGTATCCATCTCTCATCATTGTTTGCATAGAATTTCCCTCACACTTGGATTATACACTCCTTACCAACACTTTTTAGCTCCTTCAGGTCTCCTTCAGGGAGACTGATTTGAGATAGCAAGATGTCACTAAATGGAGAGACCTAATATCAAAAGTATAGGGACTCTGCAAATCCCAAAGTGTTAGATAAAATTGGAACTATCAATAACGAACTTTAAAGCACTAAGTATAATGTAAGCTGCTGTTTTACATGTTGAAGTCACATCTCATATTAGGCAGCTAAGGTATTCTCAATTGGTGTCAGAGAAGAGGCAGTTCAGTTACCGAAAGGCACAAGGAACTAGGCAACTAAAAACATCTCTTGAAGTTGTAAAATCCCTACCAGAAAAGAACTTCAGAGGGTGTCTGTTCTGACCCATGACACTTTCATGTATTTTCACATATCATATTACTATGTAAATTGTTCTCCTAATTCTGTTCATTTCATTCTACATCAGTTCATATAACTCCTCCCAGGTATATCTGAAATGTTTCTTTCATTATTTTCAGCACAATATCATTAATTATATTCATATACTATAATTTGTTCAGATATTCCCTCATTTGATAGATAAACCCTTAGTTTCCAGGTCTTTGCCACTACAGAAAGAATAACTATAAATATAATTGTATATTTGGTCCCTTTTTTCTTTTTCTTTGACTCTTTGAGGTAGAGGCCTAATAATGGTATTGCTGGCACAGTTTAGTCCCTTTGGTGCACAGTTCCAAATCCCTTTAATTCATTTTATTGTCTGTTGCCTGTTTTAGAATAAACATTTTCATTATGTAACCATCTTGCTTCAACTAAACATACTTGATAATAGATATCACTAGTTTCAGGTTCAGTGTCTAAACCCATCCATCTGCCAAACATTTTAATGGACACTTAATAACATCCTTAATTGTAGGATACACTCAGTCCCCTAACATACCCACAGGATACCATTTATTGTATGCAGGAGGCAATAATGGCCTCTGGAAGGAATCCCTCTTTGGCAGCAGAGGTGAATGGCACTGAGTCTTGGTGGGTTTTTTTTTCTTCTGAAACACTATGCCAGCTCAGCTTCTCTAGAGGAAGCTTTTTATTGCTTTATTTATTTTTTTCACTTGACAAAAAGAAAAAAAAAATCTAAGACTTCATTGGAAGAAAACTTTTTCTGAGCAAACAGTCCATTTGAGGTACAGTTTTCTAAGGCTTACTTCATTTTCCTCTGCTTTTGGTTATCCTGGGCTTCTCCTGGCTGCTCAATCACTCTCTTATACTCCTAACTCAGAGTGTTTCACTTCCACTTATTTCAGGTGTTTTCCTCCACTCTCAATCATTGATCTCTGTGTATTGATCATTTCTGTCTTTTTCTTCACCCTTTGAGCACAGATTTCAGAAGTAATTGATTTCAAATGTTGAAGATTGACCCTGTATGATAGCAGCTCACCTCTATTACCCAGGTTTGAACTTTCTGTTGCAAAATGCTTGCCTGGCAAAAGGCCCGATGACCACGGTGGCAATAGCAAAGCCTTCTGCTAGGTGGGGAATGTGTCCTCTACCTTTCACAATCCACATCAAAAGTGAATCAATTAATCTGAACTGAGAAGCACTTGGAAAGAAGAATGGTCACTGACTGAACCACTGGAACTTGGCTTGTAGTTGTAAAGCTTGCTAATGGGTCTCCCTTTCTCCCCAGAAAGAGCATTTGACCAAATCCCTTTAGGAGCTTATTTGTGCTATGAGATCCGGTAACAATTCTACTGTGAATAATAATGATGATGATAGTGATAAATAAACTAACAATAATAGTTAACATTAACATAATATTTTAAGATTTACAATGTGTTTTATAAACAGTATTTTATCCAAACAACAACACTGGAAAATTATTATTATTCCCATTTTTACAGATGAGGAAGAGTCAGGAAAGAAAGGGAGCTACCATTTATTAAGCACCTACTAGATATTTTTATGTCATTTATCTCTTAACATATGAACATTCCTTGGAGAATTTCCATTTTGACAGAAATCAAAACCCACAGACAAGAGGATCAACCTCCATCATTGGAATTTCACAAACCAATTGGCTTCCAGGAAGAAGTTATAGTGGTGATAGTGGTCATGGTTGTGATGATAGAAATGATATAGCAGGAGAAGGAATACAGTGATAATCACTATGCTGAGCATACCTGAAGAGACTGATTTGAGGAGACAAAACACACCCTTCCCTAATGGGCTGTAAGACCATTAGATCCAATAAAGAACACTGGTGGAAACAAGTATTCGGAGGCCACCAGCCAGAAATCATCTCTCCTTCCCCCATCTCTTTTATATATTTCTCATGTCACTGTAACATACTTATGTTTATACATATATATTTTTTTCCTTCTTCCCTTCCTGCAGACTAGATGTAAAGTTCTTTGAGAAGGGGAACTGTGACCATTAATAGATAATGAATGAATTGAATGGATCAGAATTAAAGAAGGAGGAACCCCTGACAACTCATTTACATTTCAAATACCCTTTAGATAGAAGAATTAAAACTTCATCCATTACATTAATTTGTTGTCAGGAACTAATATAGAATTTTGTTAAATGCAAGATTTTTTCAGCTGTTGAGTAGAAGAAACTAAAATGATACTTGCATGTGTGTGTGTTTGTGTGTGTGTGTGTGTGTGTGTATAGTATATATGTCATATATCTAAGAGTGTGTTTATATATGTTTATATATGAATATGTTTATATTCACATTTACACACCACATTCTATCAGGTTCTCAAACTAGAAATGCTTCAGATACAGATCTGGTAAGATTGCTCCATCATCTGAGAATGCCAAGCAAAATTTAGTCCATAAAATCAGATTTAGGTCTGGAACAGAACTTAGATGTCATCCAGTCCAGCCATCATTTTACAGATAAGGAAACTGAGACCCAGAGAGATAAAACAATTAGCCTAAAATTATTACTGTATGATATATATTTAAAGAGTGATTATTGTTTGAGTAACATCTAAACTAAGGTATATTGCCAGATGTTGACCATTAGGGGATGTGTGTGTGTGTTTTGAAACAATAAGTTCTTAGTTTGCCACTATTTTTTTTTCTTTCTTCCAGCAATCATGAAAATTATTTCCTAATGTATGGAGGGGCTGGGACTACCTTGATTGAAAGAATACTAACACCAGTGAAATTATGGATCTTTTTTTAACTATTAGACATTAGAATATTTGAAATGTGTGTACCAGAGCAGAATCTGTAGATTTTTCTATTAGATCCAAGGCTCAATCATTTCAGGAGTTGAAACCAAAGGCAGCATGAGAAATTACAGTTTGAAGGAATTGTCTGTCACTTCTCATAATTGACTGTCACTTCTCACACTATTGTACAGTCTGAATAAAGTATCCCCAGAGATGGACTTCCTGCATCTGGGTTACAGAGGGCCAGATTTTCTGTGTCACTGGATTCCCGCTGCTTTAAAGTGAGGAGGGTAGCAGCATGATGGCTTTTAAGGTGATGCGTCATTCATCCAACCAAAGCAAATCTGTCTTCCCTGGGCTGTCATTGCCTTTCTTCCTGGAAAAGTTGCTAGGGAAGCAAAAGGATGTGGCATATTTGAGCTTCTTTTAGTAGTTTTAATAGAAAAGTTAGATTGGCTTTACTTTTTCTCTTTTCTCACTTGTCCCCTGAGTGAACCACAGAGAGATAGATTGCTCTGTGGCCTGCGATTCTAGCACTTCATTTGTTGCGGAAGGTAAGGAGAAAGAGGAAGAGAAAGAAGGTGCTCCAATTTGGTCTCTAGGCATCCCAGCCTCAAGTTGTCATCTTGTTCTTGGTCCTGTTATATTGATGCTTCTGGGTTCTGGACTTCCAGTGCAATTCTAATGTTTGTACTTAGGAGCATTAACTTCTATTTTCTTTATTACTAAGGGCTATTTATACTTTTCTTAGCCATCTTTATAGCTGGAAGTACCCACAAAGGAATTAGACAATCATATGGTATATAGGACCATCTCCCTGACCAAAATTATCTCCTCTTTTAGCATATTATAATGCCCGAAATAATACATATATATTTTTGTTTGTTTTTGTTTCGTTTTTTGCTGAGGCAATTGGGATTAAATGACTTGCTCAGGGTCACATAGCCAAGAAGTGTCTGAGGTCAAATTTGAACTCAGGTCCTTCTGATTTCAGGGCTGATATTCTATCCATTGCGCCACCTAGCTGCCCTTCTGAAAAACTATTTTTAATTTTAAAAATTTTAACAGTTTTTGAAATTTTAAGTTTCAAATTCTCTTCTTCCCTGCAACCCCTGTACTCACCCATAGAGAAGATAAACACTGTACACCTGAAATTTTATTATTAGAAAGCCTATCTTTTGGGTTTTTTTCCTCCTCCCAACTCCTTTCTAAATTATAGCACTGCCCTCCCTGGGCATAATATAATGTGAATGAAAGGAGGAATACCAAGTAAAGGAAAAAGGGATTAGATTGTAGAGACAGGAATGAGGAGGGACCCAAGATAGCCTTTTGTCAACTTTATAATTTTGCCAAGGATTGACCAGCTCCCTTTTCTACCATCTGGGCAGCCTTACACTTGGGTTTCTAAGATTAGCAAATAAAATAAAATAAAATAAAACTTTGTAATGGATAAAAATGAAAATCCTGTGATTCACTAATATGGGGAACTTCCTTCATCCCTGGCTAAATTATTGAGTGAATCTCAGGTCCCTGGGTTTTTTTGTTTTTTCTTTTTGTTTCCTCCTAAGAGTAAGGACCTCCTTGGTCTCTTCCAGGACTCCACTGAGGTGAAGGTTATTGTGATTGATTATTGCACAATGGTGATAAATAAATGATAGATCAACTGGTATAAAGATCTATTTCACACAGACACAAAGCCCTCTTTGACTATTTCCATCATAAAAAGCCATCAGCATTAGGAGAGATAGAAGTTGTTGATCATAGTTTGAAGGAAGAAAATGAAATGTTGTTTCTTTTAAAGTGAAGAAACCAACTGAAATCTATAGCTATAGAATGGGATATACAATAAATAAAATTCCAGCATAGCAGTGTAAATGATAAATATTGGACCATTCAAGTTTGGCACTGGTATCAACAAAATATTGCAATAACTAGACAACTAGTACTTCAAGAATTTACAGGGGAAATGGACAGGAATTATATAGAGACTGCAATATGCAGAAGTGTGGAGACTATCTTTATCAATGAGTTCCTATCATTCTCTTTATGCCTTACTAGTCCCCAAATTTTTTATCCTTACCATGATCTGCATTCTCTCTATCTTCAATATTTTGCAAGACTGTTGTCCCTACTCTGCTCATGCTCTACATTCTTACCAAGAACCCTTAATGAACCAATTAAATTCCACAAACCACTCTATTCAAATTATTTGCTTTTTTGTCCTTATACTACTCATACTTTCTAAGCCCCAACTTTGGTGGAGTGCTCTTACAACCTACTTTATTTCCCCTCTTCATATGATGCTAAACAAAACTTTAGGAAAATCATACAACTACGCTGACTATAGATCTGACTATCTCAACTGGGCCCTCACTATAGCAAGACATCCTTTTTACTTCTCCATGAATGATTGTCTGTTCTATTTACCACAACAACTTTTCCAAACTTTCTCAAGACTTAAAGCATTGCTTCTTCTTACCCTTTAGCTAAGGTCTTCACCTAATACTTTATGGGGAAAAAGTTGGAGCCTTTGACTAAGAGCTCCCCTTATCCCTTCTACATTTCACAGACTCTTGACATCATCAAAACCCATATCTTCCTTTCTTTTACTTTCTGAAGAGACAGTGCTTCTACTTGCCAAGACCCATCCTTTCACATACATTTTTGCTCTTATATTCTCATATATTCTCTAGCACATTACCCCCACTATCAGCCCCTCATCTGTCTAACCTTGCTTTTCTCCATTTACTAGTTCTTTGTATAGTTCTTAAAAATATACTCAAAACTCTTCAGTCTAAGGCCAATATACTTTTTCCTTTCTCAGCCAATCATATCACACTTAATACCTGCATTTCCTTTCTTCCTACTTTATGCCTAATCTTATAAAACCTAGCTTGCAATCTCATCACTCAGCTGAAACTGCCCTCTTCAAAAATGTCAATGGGTCTTTTAACTGTCAAATCTAATAACCCCTTCTTTCTTATTTCTATATATTTTTAAAATTCCGAATTTAAAAACCAAAAAAGGGCACATTTCCACATACATATATGTTCTGCATAGAACACACAGAAAAGGATTGTCCTTAAAATAATGAATTTACATTTCATACTTCTTGCTTTAAAAATGTATATAATAAATTCAAATATTAATTTCAAAACTGGCTTATTGATAGATACTTCCTTCTATTTTCTTTTGTTCATTTAAAAGTGCTCAAGTGGCTCTCTTTTTGTTGGAATTACTATTACTAGCTCTTCTCCCATGTCCCAATCAACCCTCTATTAAAAACTGAGAAGGAAAAAAACCCCTTGTAACAAACATAATTAAGCAAAATATATTCATGCAGAGTCCAAAAATACATATCTCTCCACATTGTGTACATCACCTCACTTTCAAGGGATAGATATCATGTAATCAGCAAGATTCTACCTTTTCTTTTTTTCATCCTACCTCCTATTCCTGAGAATGAAAGAAAAACAAAATCCCTATTACAAATATGTATCATTAAATGAAACCAATGTCCAAAATGGCAATGTTCAAAAGGAAATATACACATACCTATATATGTTCACATATATACATAAACACACAGAAATATAGATACATACACATACATATAGACACACCCATTCTGTACTCTTAATCTTTCACTTTTCTATCAAGAGATGGATGGCAGGTTTTATCATTAGTCCCTGGAATCTTAGTTGATCTTTATACTCATTAGAGTTCTTAAATCTTTCAAAGTTGGTTATCTTTATAATATTGTTGTCATTGTATTAATTATTCTCTCAGTTATGTTCACTTTACTCTGCATCAATTCAGAATAGTCTTCTCAAGTTTCTCTGAAATCCTCATTTCTTACACCACAATAGTATTCTATTACATTTTACTTTATATTACAATTAATTCAATCATTTTCCAACTGATAGGTATCCTCTCAGATTCTCATTTTTGGCCACTTCAATATCACCATCACCACCAACAAAAAAAATCTTATAAATATTTTTATACATCTCTCCACCTGTAGCCTTTCCCCTTCAAATCAACCCTCTGAAGAGCTGCCAAAATGATTTTCATAAAGATTTTCTTTAACCACATCACTGTGATACAGCAAAAATCTATTACCTCTAGGTTCAACATAGCATTTAAGGATCCTTCGCACTGGAGTCTTTCTGTCTTAGTCATTTTAAATATTAATCCTGTCCACCCATTCTGTGATTTCCTCTCATACTGGCTTATTGCTGTTACACATAATTCATTCCATCTCCTGTCTCTGTGATATTGCTCTGCTTTCCTAAAATGCACTCTCTCTCTCTTTCCTTACTTCCATTTCTCACTTCCACATGCTAGAATCCTTAATTTCCCTGAAGATTCACATTAGTGTCACCTTCTTACATGAACCATTTCCTGATTTCCTATGTCAACACCCCCAGTTGCTAGTGAATTCCTTCCCCATACAATCTTGTAATCATTTTGTATCTATTAGATAAGTATATAAACATATATACATATGTATATAAATATGTACATATAGCTCTACATTTTGTATCCATTGTTAGAATGTAAGCTTTTTGAAGAAAAGAACTATTTTTCTTTTGGTCTTGTAACACCAGAACTTAATACAGTGCCTGGTACCTAGTAGATGTTTAATAAATGCTTATGGATTGAATATTTGAAAACATAGCATTACTCACCATCAGGCAACTGGAATATCTCTTTAATTACAAACATCTTGTATAAAGTCTTCCTCTTCACTGAGGAAGTAGTCAGAAAGCCTCTGTTCTAGTTCTTATCTGGGATAGGAAACATGGTAAAGACTAGAGTTGGGAGTCAGAAACTCTGGATTCTGAAGGGATTTGACCAAATGAGTCTTAATAACCCTTCTAACTTCAAAATTCATACCAACAAATGTAAATTATCCTTAATTTGAGGATAGGGCCAGAGAACTTCTGTAAGGCAAATTTGGAGGGTTGTGCATTCATGCCTCAGAGAACAACATCTGGCTTTCCATTCAAGTAATCTGATATGTGTCAGTTTAGACTTGTTTCTCTGCATGAGACAAACAGTAGTGAGCATGGGATAACTAAGACTTTAATCCAGGGCACCAAGATGTAGAGTGGAACATTTTCCTTCCAGTAAATGGCTGTATTCCACAAAGACTGAACCAATCTCTCCTCATCCTTCAAGAGTCCCATCATCATCATCATGCTGGTATCACTATACTTAATCAAAGCCAATTGCTCTGGACCTAGAGGATTTTTGATACATAGGATGTCCAGGACCTAGGCCCATTATACACTGACTTTCCTAGCAATTGAAACAGAGTTTTCTGTCTTTCTCCTCTTTTTCTTATGCATTTCAATTAAATTTGCCTCAGGCATTGCAATTCCTAGTTACACCTCTGCCCCCCAAGTGAGCCCACTAAAGAATATTGTTCCCAATAGGATGTTGAAACTCATGACCCAGGGATAATCTGTCATCTCCAAATTCAAGGAGAGAGAACATATTGATTTAGAGATATTTTACCTATATGGAGACAGGTCATTGGACCTAATGACTTCTTCTTTCTTCTTTCTTCTTCTTCTTCTTCTTCTTCTTCTTCTTCTTCTTCTTCTTCTTCTTCTTCTTCTTTCTTCTTCTTCTTCTTCTTCTTCTTCTTCTTCTTCTTCTTCTTCTTCTTCTTCTTCTTCTTCTTCTTCTTCTTCTTCTTCTTCTTCTTCTTCTTCTTCTTCTTCTTCTTCTATTGCCCCGGGTCACACAGCTAGGAAGTATTAAGTGTCTGAAGCCAGATTTGACTCAGGTCCTCCTGACTTCAGAGCTAGGGCTCTATCCACTGCACCATCTAGCTGTCCCCAATGACTTCTTAAAGATCCTCCTAGCTCTAGGATGCCATGATGTTAACTTATATAATTAAAAAGCTCTAAAATTCGAAAAAAACACCTTTTTTATTCCTCTCTTGGTTTTCTGTATTTAGTAGAGATGACAATTTGTATATTAAATGTGTTCAATGACCCTAAGATTTGAAGGATCACTTGGAAACTTTATGATGGATTTTAGCAGTTGGAGAAGGGGAAGAATCTTATTACTGATTGTTACAAAGTTCTCTTCCTACATCTCAGAACTATAGTTCTTTTTATTTGAACACAAGAAATTCCCTCTTTCCTGGTTCAAGATGAAACGTGATATTCCTTTAAACATGGCCCTGCTCTCCCAAGAGAATAAAAGGCTTAAAAAATCTTCTGCCTCTACTAAAATCAAATATGGAACAATGCCTGGAGGTGGTAAGCCAGCTAAGCTAAATTACATTGTAAGATTAATAGTAGCTATCTGTTGGGAGCCTCTAAACAAATATTCTAGTTAAACAAAGACTAATTAAGTTTCTCATGGAAGGCAAAGTCTCAGTGATCTCTGTCTCAAGGCTTGGTAGACTCTGTGCAGAGTCCCTTTCTGAATCTCTAAAATTTAAGAAAAAAAAGGGCCCATGGTCATATTGGAATTTTCCCCCAGCCTTGATAAGTAAGTTCTATTCAGATTCCCCTCCTCCCAAAAAAGGGAGTCCAGAAGACACTTCACATTCTTAAATGAGATTGTACCAGTGAAACTGCATATGCATTTTAATTCATTTTACCTTTCAATCCTATAGGACCAGAGTACAAAATAATCAACTCAAAGATATTTCTGAAGTATTGTCTATAACAAAACTCCTTAGTTCATTAAATGCCATATGGTATGAAAATAGCACTGGAAATGTAGAAAGGGGAACCTAGGTTTAGATCTTGTCTCTATTATTTACTACCTATGTGACCTTAAGAAGATTAAGTTACCTCTGTTGGCCTCCTTAGTCCATAGGTTTCCTTCCCACTCAGACTCTATGATTTGTCTAAACCTTGTTATTATTCCTGTAGCTTACACTTTCTCTCTCCTTACATTGCCACTGCTCTGGTTGAATCCCTCATTATCCCTTTCCTGGAGAATAGTAATAGGCTCCTAATTGGTCTTCTTGCCTCCACTCTGCTCTCCATTCATCATCCACACAACTACCATAATGATATTCCTCAGTCTGACCTTTTCACTCCTCTACTCAAAAGCCTTCAGTAGCTCCTTATGGCTTCTGGAACAAAAGACAGATTCCTTCCTTGGCATTCAGGATCCTTGATGATCTAACAGCAATCTGTCTTTGCAAACTTATTTCACATTATGTAAGTCTCTACACACACTCTGTGTTCCAGTCAAATTGGTATACTAAGTGCTTCCCCAACTCACTATTCTTACTCCTGCCTTTATGCATTTGCATATTTTCTATAATATCTTTTCTTTCTTTCTTTCTCATAATCCTTATCTTCAAGGCTTAGCTCTAGCATCACCTCCTGGGAAGACTTCCTGACTTACTCTTCTAAGCACCTTTTATCTTCAGTCATTTACTTGTCATACTTAACCTGATGTAATATGTAAGCTCCTTGAAGGAGAGTACTATTTCACTTTCATTTTTGTATCTGTAAACCCTAGCATTCTACTTTGCACAAAGTGAGCATTTTAATAAGTATTTGTTCAATTAAGCCTCCTTGAATATGGAGCCAAAAAATTGTGTCCCCAAAAGACTTCCAGGAGGAATAGTACCTAATAAGAATTGTAATCCTCTCTGTTATTAAGACCTCTCTCTTTAGTCATTGCTATGAGAGGTACCTAATCTGTTGCTTTTTAAGATTTTTTTTAATGGTGTAATCTCATACATTTTGTCATATATCCGTTTTGTTCTTGTAATATATGTCTGTATGTGTGTTCTATATATGTTAACAAAGAACAACGCCCTGGGAGAATGAAATATGAAGCTACTAGATTGGAATAAGAGGAGGAGTAAGCAAAAAGTGGTGGAAAAATTTGGAAAGGAGATGATTGCAGTTGGATAGAGTACCACAATATGAAGATTCTACTCACTCAGGATAGTTGATTGAATGATGAAGTGGAGGTCCTAGAAGGGGAAAAGGAGAGCTCTTTGGATGATCACAGGGTCTTTTAGCAACTAGCCTTATCCTTCTCACTGACCTAATCCTTACATATAGCCCCACCTGGGACAGAAGAAACGGAAGCTATTTCTTTTTCTCTGCCTATTTTCATTGTAGAGAATGTTTTCTTTTTGCCCCCTATTTCCCCTCAGGTTCTCTAGCTTCCAGCTCCTTTTTATGTTTTTTTTTTCCTAATCCTTTATAAAGATTTTTTTACTAATGCATTGGTTACTGTTTTTTTTTTTTTTTATGTCATAGCCATGCATTTGCTTCACTTGAAATAAAAAACCAGTTAAGTTAAAAATTGCTAACAAAGCAAATGTATCCGCTATTTATTATATACTCCATCCATAATCTTGCTCCTTTCTATAAAGAATATGAGGAGCATTTTTCCCATTTCCCCTTATTCACTTCCCAAAGGCAGTGATATCATTTACCTTGATATTTTAAAAGGGGGATTACAAAGCATCACATGATAAATTTTACAAACTATGAAGTTCTTACAGGTAATATAATACTACAGAACAACTAAAAAGTACCCAGTCTTTCTGTTTCTGAGCAACCTATTGCATTCCCATCTTGGATTTTAGACCTTGCTCTTTTTTCTGAGGCCATATTAATGCTTTGGATGTTCTTCATGCTGTCCTTCTATCCTCTATTATTCTTGGTTGGTCCATCTAAAGAAAATTCCCGTATTTGAATTACAATGGTTAACTCTGCAATTGGTGGTAAAACTATTTGTTCTACTCATTATTCTAGACTAACATTAAGGTATGCCATAAGTGTAGACCTTAATGATGCCTCTAGCTTGGCCTCCTAATGTGGTTACCATAATAGACTCTCCCACACTCCCAATCTGATGTTGTAATGGCCCATTTCTAATTCTTCTCTGAGCTAAGCTGACCAATAGACTTTGAAGTCAATGGATATTGATCACTTGATCTTGCTCTCATATATGATTTCTAATCACTTCCTTGCCTTAAGATACTGCAGTTTGCTTATGTTTTGATTCCTCCCCATAGAGCCAGATCCTTCACACTACATTATTTTTTAAATGTGTGTTGTATGCATCAATTACATCACTTATTTCCTTCCCTCATAATCTTACAGGATTCATATCATCGTAGAATCTTAAAGATTGTCTAGTCCATACTTCTCATTTTATCAATGAATAAACTGAGATCCAAAGATGAAGCAGTTTGCCCAAGGTTTACATAATTAGTGGTAGGTAGCTTCCTGATTAAAAGCAATAGGAGGATTAAAATTAAGTAAATACCCAAGTTCCCTTCAATATTTATGATTCTCTTGTTTCTACCTATAATAGTAGAAAGAACACTCATTGGGTTAAATCAGAAGCTATAAGTTAGCACCTAAACTCTGCCACTTGCTAGATTTCAATCTCTATGAGCCCACGTTTCATCATCTATAAAATGAAAGGTAATCTAGATCAAAGCTTCTTAAACTGTGGATTGGGATCCCATATTGGGTCATGTAATCGAATGTGGGGATTGTGGAAAATTTGGCAACAGTAAAAGGTTTCTAAAAGCAGTGACCCAAAATCAATTGAAAATCAAATGAATAATAAATCTGAGGTGTTTCTGGCAGTGCTTGCCTGTGTTGCATTCCACTTCACTATGGCCTTGGCTCTGAACATACAACATGTGTACTTTGTACCATATATGCATGAATGCTGCCAGAAATGCTTTGGCCCAGAAGTGAGATGGGTTCATATAAAAATTCCTTGAGCTTTTAAAAAGAGGTCAGTGGAAAAAGTTTAAGTAGCCCTAATCCAGATGAACTCTCATATTCATTTATGCTCTAATAATCTGTGAAAATGTGTACAGGAATATATCTTTGTTGAAATAAGAGTAATCACTTAACAAATATATACTGCTAATATTTTGATTTCTAAAATTGAGTATTTATATAAAAAATTTGATTCTGGCCATTGATAAATGATAGTATTTGTATTCTTATAAGCACGGTTCATACAGTTCGTAAATATGCATGTATGGAAAGTGATATCAAAGCAAGATATCTTAATTTATAAAATTAGTCCATAGAATAAAAGTATAAGCATAAGATCAGTTCATGAATTAGCTGATTGTTCTTAGTCATTAGTCTTTCTTTGTCTCTTCCAAATTTAATGTGTTATCTTCCTTACAAAATGGTTCAGTTTAGCCACTGTCAATTCCGTCACTATTTTTTTTTAACTCAATTTAATTCAACAAACATTGATTAATCATATACTATATGCAGATCACTTACCAATCACTGAACTAGTCACTGAAGAAAGTAGAAAATTTGCTAAGACATATCTAGCCCTCAAAACTTAGTCTGGTACAAAGAGAAAATGCAAAGCTAGATAACAATAATCTACAGTATTACTTGATAAATACCAAAAGAAAATGATACATGAAGTACAAATGGAAAGATCATCATCAACTAGGGCATCCAGGAAGGCTTTGGGAAAGACATAGTGTTTAAGATGTGAGTGGTTGTTGTTAATTTGATTTTGTTTTTGTTTTTTAGTAGTAGAAGAATAAGAGAGAATCATTAATACTTTTTTGCTCACTTCTTTGATAAATGTTGCACATTTGTAAGGTGTCTTGGATGAACCTGAAAGAATTCTTCCATGATTGAGAATCATGGTGAGAAGACAAACTAGACAATTCATAGACAAAAACAAAATCCTCCTTAGCATTTTCTAGTCAGTGAAAAATCTGTTCATTCCATGGTCTATATTTCTGTATGCTTTAATCCAGTCAGTAGAGGGCAGTAGTTGATCCAAAGATCCAACACTTCTTTGGACCAAAGTTCTAAATCATGGATAAGTCATTAAAAAAAAAAAAAAAAAAAACCAGAGAGAATATTATATTGATAGACTACTGAATGGACTTAAAATTTTATCATAAAATGTCAGAATTGGATAGGGCTAGAGATCACCAAGTCCAATCCTCTTATTTTACAAATGAGAAAATTAAGAGTCAAGGAATGAAAATGATTTGGCTTTCCTTACTAGGAAGGAAGGAAGGAAGGAAGGAAGGAAGGAAGGAAGGAAGGAAGGAAGGAAGAAAGGAAGGAAGGAAGGAAGAAGAATCAGAAAAAAAAAGGAGAGGGTGATAAAGGGAAGAAAAGGGCAAGGAAGGAGAGCAGAAGAAAAGGAAGGAAGGATAAGAAAGAAAAGAGAGAGAAAAGAAAAGACAGAGGAAGAGAAAGAAAGAAAGAAAAAGAGTGAAAGGAGGGAGGTGAAAAGAAAGGGAGAAATCTAGAAAAAAAAGTTTTGAAGGGAGCAAAAAGAGGAGAGAAGGAAGAAGGGAGAAAAGAGAAGGAGGAAAGGAGAATGTTCATAGAACTTAGTACCTGAACTGATCTTTGAGGGAAGCTGGGGACTTTAAGAGGTGGAAATGAGGAATTTCCAAAGTGAGAGACATTTTGTAAGATGGCACAGACATGATAGATATGAGAGGGAATGAAAGTTTGGAGAATGGCTATAGTAAGTTGTTTTGGCTGAAGCATATAATGCATGAAGGGGAGTAATGTCAAATAAGTCAGAAAAGCTAAGCTTAAACCAGTTTGTGGAGGGCTTTAAATACCAGGCTGAGGAGTTTATGTTTTATTGTAGAAGTCATAGAAAATCATTAAAGATTTTAAGTTTAAGATTAATGTCATATCTCTATTTTTGGAAGATATAATTTTGGCAGCTGCATGAAAGAATTATTGGAGAAGAAAGAAAGTGGAGGCAGGAATAAAAATGATGAGGCTATCAGCCAGGCAAGAAGTGTTGAGGGCATGATCTATGACTGTCTACAAAAGAAATAATGTAGGGATAAAGTGGCAGAGTTAGGATTATAACCCAGGTCCTTTGATTTCAAACTCAGTGCTCTTTTTTTTTTTTTTTTTAAATCATACTTGATGGTCTAAATGTAGCAAGGGGGTAGACAATGAACTCCAGATGTCTGTTTCTCAAAATTTTCTCTTCCTTATAAATAAAAGATAGCATGGCATGGTAAAAAGAATGCTATTTTTGATATCAAAGGATATGGGTTCAAATCTCATCTCTCCCACTTAGAAATTCACTTCCCTTGCCTGAGTCTTACCTTTCTCATCTGTAAAATGAAGGGACTCTTGTAGAAGTCTGCTCTTGTTCCTTCCTAAGCTTAGTCATATGATCCTCTAGAACAAGGGTTCCTAATCTGCGGACCATGAGCTTGTTCGTGTGTGTGTGTGTGTGTGTGTGTGTGTGTACATATTATATATGTGTATGTGTATGTGTCCATGTTATATGTGTGTATATGTATGTGTATAAATATAAAAATAAAAGGCAGGTGGTGCAGTGGATAGAACTTTGGACTTGGAATCAAGAAGTCTTTTCCTCCTGAGTTCAAATCTGACCTCAAATACTTACTAGTTGTATGGCTCTATTCAAGTCACTTAACCCTCTGTGCCTTAGTTCCTAATCTGCAAAATGAACTGGAGAAGGAAATAGCAAAACACTCCAGTATTTTTGCCAAGAAAACCATCAAATGAGGTCACAAAGAGTCTGATTTGACATAACTGAACAATATATGTAAACTATATATGCATTATTCCCTTTCATGTAATATACATATATACATATACACACATATTTTAAGAACTGTATTTCTTTGTAACTGGTTTCTTTTATAGTGTTCTATATTCTTTTCTTATTCATTAAAAACATTATCTGAAAAAGGATCCATAGGTTTCATCAGATTGCTCAAGGGGTCTATAACACAAAAAACTCCCTTCCTAGAAATTCTATTGCTAAGCTGACTCAAACTTGAACTCCATTCAGTCCACAGGTATTTATTAAGCACCCAAAACAGATTCAAGGCAGGCAAATGGGGAGTTGGAAGAGAAAACTAGTTATGGGACATAGGGGAAGATTAGGAAGTAGGGAATGAGGGGATATAATAATCACATATCAGAATTGAAAAGAGCCTTAGAGAGCCCCTCATTTTACAAATGAGATGTGACTTTTGAAACATTATCAAGCTAATTCTTCATTGATAGGGCCAATGATTAGAATCCAATTTCCTGATTCCCATTTTGATACCCTTTCCATTCTGTCTCACCCTACTGTTGCCTCTTGAAGAGTTAATGACCAGGGGCTCCTTCAGGCCTCAGACTCACAGCCTATTCACCTAATTGTGTTCTTCTCTGGTGTATATCTAAGACTCAAAGTTATTCCCATATTACTAAGGAACTTGGGCAACATAAGATGTTATCTGAAAATGAGAATGACTGGTAATGTCTCTCTTAGCTCAGGGATATTTATTAGCTCAGACTAATTTTGAACTAGAATAATTTTAGTCAGTGTGACACAAGGCCCCACACAGGGGCCACACTTGGCCCAAGTTGCCACAGTAGAGTTAAGGAACCTTCCCTTAAATTATATATGTGAGTTACTGTATTCTATCTAAGGCTAACTTGAAAAGAAAATATCTTCTTTGTGATGGAGAGAAAGGATTAAGGAGGGAAAGAAAAAAAAAAGAACTTTCTCCCCTGAAACTTCTTCCCTAATCAAACTTCCCTAATTAAACTACTTTTAAAGGAATGACATTAGCTGCTATTCTTCTTTTTGTATAGCCTCTCCCCCATTATAACCAATTTCTTTTCTAAAGCACCCCTCCTCTAGGAAAACTTGTGCTGCCCCTTCTGACATTCATGATCTGATTTTCAACTCCTTCTATCTCACAGAAATGAGCCACAATTTAGGGTCTCTGAATTCCAATATCTTCCCTGTCCTGACTCCTAAAACCTAGTAGCAAGTGTACCTGCTAGCCTTTCATGTCAACAAGCATTTGTTAAGCAATTACTATGCTCCAGGCACTCTGCTAAACCCTAAGAAGACAAATACAAGCCCAAAGTAAGTTAGTACCTGCCCTCGAGGAGCTTACATTCTAACAGAAGGGAGGAAATGAAGGTAGTTCATGGAGCATGAGAAAGTCAGGAAAGTCCAGCATGGAGAGGGATGGTCGTAACATCCAAGCTGCTTTAAAAAAAAAAAAAAATTAAAGGGCTTGGGTTTCTTCCAGCTTGGGGGATCTAGGAATGTTTCTGGACTACTCAAAACATCTTCTTATTCTATGTAGTTTTTTTTTTTTTTTTTTTTTTTTTTTTTCCCTCCTCCTCAACATTTCCCCAGATAAAATTGCTTGATGTAGAAAATAGGACACTGGACTTAGAATCAGGAAAATGTGAGTTCAAATGCCTTTTCACATACATACTACTTGTGTGAGCCTGGGCAAGTCAGTTAATTTCTCTTTGTCTCAGTTTTCTCATATGTAAAATGGAATGACTGAACTCCATGGCTTCTAGGTCCCTCACACCTCTAAATCCATGATCCTCTGACTTGCTTGGCTTTAGGGTGTATAAGTCATTCGAATTTGGATCATTTCTGTTGTTCAACACTTACCCCTAATTACCAGGTGTTTATATATAAGGTTTATGACTCTTACTAAAACTTTATAAGATTAAACTCCTGTGTAAATTTTACTTGATTACAATACTGCATTCTACCTGTTTCTGCTTTTTCAATCAATCTGTTCCTGTGTAGCATGGATATCTCGTTAAGAACTTTTTAAAATTTAGAGGCAATATGGACAAATTTAGTAATCTGATTAGTATTGAGGACTGGATGAAGAATATATTAATCACTTAATGATAATTAACTAGCATTTATATAATGTTTACCAAGTGTCAAGTCCTGTACCAAGTACTTACAATTATTATTTCATTTAATGCTCATAACAAACATGAGAAGTAGGTACTACTATTATCCCCATTTTACAGTTAAAGAAACTGATTTCTCCAAAGTTTTATAATTAATAAATGTATAAGGCTGGATTTTTTAGACTGATTCATGACTGATTGTTCTAATGTCTTAGATTATAGATATCCTCCCCCTCCCCCCATTAATCCTCTTAAACCCCATTTGTCAATAGCAATCTTTAAAAGTAGTGCAAGAGATAGAACACTGGGATTGGAATCAGAAAGACTCATCCTCATAAATTAAAATCCAGCTTCAGAAAGTTACTAGCTGTGTGACCCTAGGCAGGTCACTTAACTCTGCTTGCCTCAGTTTCCTCATCTGAAAAATGAACTGGAGAAGGAAATGGAAAACCATACCAGTATCTTTACCAAGAAAAATCCAAACTGGGTCAAAAAGGAATGAACATGACTGGAAAACAACACAACAAAAATTAGAGGAAACAGGATAGTATTTTTACTACCTTTGCTGTTTTGTCCAAGGTTAAAAATTAGGAAGCAGAAAAAAATTTTTTTAATAATTTATTTAATTTTGAACTTAAATATCATATAAGATTAGTATTCCCATATATATGTATATTATATACATGGGAACATTATATATATATATATATATATATATATATATATATATATATATATATATATATACATATACACAAAAACAGAATTATATGTGAAACTGTGACTATTATGTAGTGCTTGCTTTTTTTCCTAATTATATAATAAGTTCAATATTTACTTTCCAAAAATGTCCTATTTATTTATGGTTCCTTTTAGACTTCTTTTTTTTTCTGTTCAGTGTATTTAAAACTGGTTCAATAATTCTGGTTTGGGTTTTTTTGGGGGAGGTTAAGAGTGGACGAAAGTTTAAAGTTCTTCCTAGCCCTGTCTCTACCCTAAGCCATCAGAAAAATGCAAAAGAATATCCCCATTCAAATATTCTCATATTAAATATGCATAATCAAGCAAAATAATTCTCACACTGAACAAGTCCAAAAATGTATACCACAATATTTTAGAATTGGAAAGGAATTCTCCAGCTATTTACTCCAATACACCCCAAAGGATTGTCTTCTATAGTGAATCCTATCTTACTTAAAGGGGAATCTACCTCTTTCCAAAACAGCAGATTTCTTCCCTCCTTCCTTCTCTCCCTCCCTTCCTTCCTTTTTTCCTTCCTTCCTTCCTTCCTTCTTCCTTCCCTCTTTCCTTTTCCTTCTTTTCCTCCTTTCTTTCTTCCTTCTTCCTTCCCTCTTTCCTTTTCCTTCTTTCCCTCTTTCCTTTCTTTCTTCTTTCCTCCCTTTTTTCTCAACTCTGTTGAACTTGCCATCTTGTGCTTTTATCAGAGCCAAGGAACCACACACACACACACACACACACACACACACACACACACACACATCCCAGTCTCTTCAGGAGATCCACTGATGCCCTTAGGAGTTTAGACCTTTCCATCTGCCCTTCCAGTGAACTTTCTTTTATGTGCTGTCTTTCCCAATTAGAGTATGAATCCTTGAGAACATAACAGAAATTACCTGGCTTTTTCTACTTGTATCCCAAGCTCTATAGCACTTGGCATATAGTAAATGCTTCATGAATGTTTATTCAGTCATTCAGTTTGACACTGAACCATTAACTACTCTGAGTTCAGCTGTTCAAACAGTTCCAAATCCATCTAACTGTAGTATTTCATTCTCGTCTAGCTCACATCAGTCAATCAATTGACGAGAATAGTGTAAAATACTTTATTAAAAGCTTTTCTAAAATCTAAACAAACTATATTTGGAGCACTTCCATAAGTAGCCATGTTAGTTAGCCCCATTTTTAAAAAATGGGATGGTGGTGTGGGAAATGAGACTCTCAGGGGAAAGTGTGAAAATTCTCTGCTGCTCAAACATCGCTCAAATTCATTTCTTGTTTACTTCTGTTGTTGCTGTTGTCTAGTCATGTGCAACTCTTCATGAACCTTTGTGGGATTTTCTTATCAAATATACTGGAGTGATTTGCCATTTCCTTCTCCTGCTCATTTTACAGATGAGGAAACTTTGACAAATGGGATCACACAACTAAGAGATATCAGAGGTCAGATTTGAACTCACTAAAACGAGTCTTCCTGGTTCCAGGCACAGCTTTCTATCCATTTCACCTCTTACTTCCATTACATCCCTCTAATAATGTACCTTCTATTTTATGGCCATTTCAGTAGGCAGTGAAATACCCATCCCTCTCTTTTCTACTTATCAAAATCCTGTCCCTCCTTCAGGTCCCAGCTAATGCCCCCTTCTCCATGAAGTCTTCTCTGTTCCTTCAACTGGAAGTGATCTTCTTTTACTCTAAATTCTCATGGTATTCTATTGTTACTTCCTATTGTGTCATTTATTAAATGAGTTGTTTCTTTGTTGCTCTTTAGCCTTCATTCCTTAAAGGTACTTGTAAACATGTAGTAGCTTCTTTCTTTGACTAGAAATAAGTTAAGTATTTGCCCTGCTTGTCTCTGAATCCCCATTGCCCTTTGGTGTCCAACACAGTATCTTACACTTAGATACTAAATGAATGCTAAACAAAGCGACTAAAGGTGAACTCTGGCAACCATGCAAGAAAAATACAAATAACCTTAACACTAATTGGCTGTTTATTCACACACACATCCTCTTGCTAATGCTAATACTAAAGTTTGGAAATTTTTCTCTGACCCCTGTGATACTTCCATTTCCTCAGCTTTTGCATATCATCAGGTGGTCAACCTCCAGCAGCAAGAACTTGTTTTTTTGGGTTTTTTTCTTATTGCTAATTTTTTTTTAATGAAATTTTAAGAGCACTTCCTATTTTCTTTCTTTCTTTCTTTCTTTCTTTCTTTTTTTTTTTTTTTTTAGTGATTTAGACTTTTTAATTAGGAAGGGCAATTAGAATGGCCACTTGTGTTCTTGCTATAGAATCCTTTAATGAAGTTGACTTTAGCTGTAGATAAAAGGGACACTTGAACCACAGTATAGCTCTGTCCTCTATTCACCCCCATATAACTCATTGTGTTTGTTTGGCAGACCAAGGTGAGCTGGGAAGGTGACAAACTCCTGTGTGTGCAGAAAGGTGAGAAGGAAGGCCGAGGGTGGACACAATGGATTGAAGGCAATGAACTGCATCTGGTATGTTCCTGAAGCAAAGGCTAAGTAACTGTCCTTTGTTCTGTTTTGTTTTTTCTTCCTGCATTAGCAATTGTCACAAGGTATATGGCCAGAATGAAATGGGGAGAAATCCAGCATTTTGTCTTTAAAGTAGGGAACCCAGGCAGGTAACAGATAAATTACATTAACTCTACTTTCAACTTCATTATGTTCACTTTATATATTCTGAAATACATAAACTTGTGTTCTGTAATGGAATTTTAGTTAATCCAAGTGTGTTCAGTGTCAGAGGCCAGGTTGTATGGCTCCCTAGCTGACATATTAATGATTACTGTGTAATGCAAACTAAAATTAGCACAGCTTGAATTTCAGAGAGCAAAAGAGCTGAGATTGCATCAGGTGGAGAAAAAGCTTTTTTCTCCTTGTTTTCTAAAGTCTGCCTCACTGGGCATACAACACAAGGCCCACAAAGCTGTGGATTGTTTGTTTTTTTAAAAAAAAAGTGAAAGAGCACTGGTCTTGGAAGTGGAAATCTTAGTTTAATTACTTAATTACATAAAACTGAGAGCATGTCACTTCATTTCCTGAGCCTCAGTTGTAAAATGGGAACAACAGCAATAATGGCATTTATGCATCATATTTGCTTTCCAGGAAATGAGAGTACAAGGTGTCATATGCAAGCAAGTCTTCAAGAAGGTACAGTGAACTTTGCATCCAGAAGAAGGGCAGAACTGAAATGTCCACCTGACCCCCATCACTTCCTGCTGTTAGAAGGCCAGGAATTCCTGACCACTTAGAGAGCCTAACCATCCTAATGCACCTGTCATCAGAGTCTATCCCTTGATCTTTTTCATATTTTCTTTATTAAAAAAGAAATCATTACAAATAAACATTATCACTGCCAGATATTTACATGAAAAAGTGAACACTCTCTTGTATATGGCTTTTTCTTTGTCTTTCAGTCAGTCAATGAATACTGTGTTGTCTATTATGCACCATACTCTGCTAAATTGTAGAGATACATATCAAGGCAAAAGCAATCCCTGGACATGAAGAGCACAATCAAATGCGGGGTGAGGGGACAGCATGCAAGCAGTTACCTGCATACAAGTGTTATACATGTATATGTGTATGTATGTATAGAGATATGTATTATCAACTTTTTTTCCAGAGTTCAGTCTAAAAAAGAGTTAGGTTGTATCTGTGGGCTTATTCCTCCTAAAAAAGCAGACATATACACATGGAAACACAGTTAGCACTGGGTTTGGGGGTGGGCCTAGGCAGCAGGGATTATAAAGATCACAAGGTGGGAGGGTATTTGCATAGTGATCTGATCAGGTTATTAAGATTAAAAATCACAGACTAGGGAATGGAAGTGATCACATAGTAGTCTTATCAGGTTATCCCTGGGCTAGGCTGTTTTTCAGAAGGCAGATTTTGGCTTTATCAGGTTCGGTCACTGGGCTGGGGGGTCAACATGAGCCAGTCTGAGTTGGTTCTGGTAGTAACGGGGGAGTTCCAGATTCAGCATGTGAATACTGTGAGGAATTTCTGATGTCCCCAGCTTAAGGAATGGAGCCTGCTTGGCTGATTCTGATTTCCTGGGTCAGTTCAGTTTCCTCTGGATAGTAGGGGAAATCTAGTAAATTAAGGTGCTTAGTAAAAATCATTAACTGTCAGTTTCCGAATATATATATATGCATAAATGGTAAACTGGATATAATTTCAGCAGTGAAGCGATCTATGAAAGGTCTTCTGCAGAAGGGAGGGTTTGAACTGAATCTTTACAGAAGCCAGGGAGGCCAGGAAGAAGATTTAAAGAGGGAAGCATTCTAAGCATGGGAAAGGCAGATTTGAGCAGTTGAATATCATGTTCTAAAAACAACATTAAGATCAGTATTGATAGATCATAGAGGACATAGAGGAATTCAAAGTATAAGTAATTTAAGAAGGAAGGAAGGAAGGAAGGAAGGAAGGGGCAAGATCATTAAAGGCTTTAAAATGTGGAGATTTTGTAGTTGTCATGAAGGTGAGACGGAGCCACTAAAATTTGTTGAGTAGAGAGTAACACAGATAGACCCTGGATTTTGGAAGATTGCTTTGGAAGGATAGACTGGAATGGGACAGACAGAGCACCAGCAGGCTATAATCTAGGAGTGAGGTGAGGAGGGCCTGCTTCAGGTTGTGTGAGTGGAGAGAAGTCATTCATAGAAGGGACGATGGAACTTGGCAACAGATTGGAGATGGTAAGTGTGAGGGAAGGGTCAAGGAATCACTGAGTTTGCAAACTAATGGGAAGTCTGGAAGAGAGAAGAGTTCAAAAAAGTCAGTTACCCAGTTGGAGATGTTATATCTCTCTCTAGAGCAAGGTGCTTAAACTCTTTCTATGCATGACCCCCTTTTTGCTGAGAAATCTTTTCTGGGTATATAAGTATGAAAATCAAACATTTACTAATAATAAATCATGACTTAATTACCCCCACTTTCAGTTCTAAGTCCTTGTATGAGGTTGTAAGCCACATTTTAAGAAGCTGGGCCTAGAGCTAGAAAAAACTTTAAAAATCATTTAGCCCAGTCCCCTTATTTTATTGAGGTGGAGACTAAAGCCCAAATGAGTTAAGACACTTTTTCAAGATCATAAAGGTACTGAGAATAGGATTTGAATTCAGGTCCTTTAAATCTAAATCTACTATTTTTTTTTTTTTCATCACATCACACCGTTCTTCAAGGAATACTTTTGACTGAACAAAAACTTAAACCAGGGATCTTTACTTTACAAGTTAGTGGTGCAGAAGAAACACTAAGTACTTTTGAAGTTTAAATTAACATTAGCTGGTAAGATTTCATAAATCTGAAATAATTTCATTGTAAAAAGATCCTGACCAAATCTCAGGCAAGACTAGCCATATAAAGGCTATATATAAAGAGAACGAATATGGGCAGCTGCCTACTTGATACTTTTTTCCTTCTATTTTTGTTGCTGCTTTTTAGCTGTTCTTTACATTATAGTCATTTCCCCATATACCCACCCACATTTTACATTCCCTTGTAACAAAGAAAAAAGATAAACAAAACTAACTGATAATCTATTGAATCTCACAATACATGCAATATTTCATAATTCTACTAAAATTAGAAATATTTCATCTTCTGTTCTCTCAAATCAAGATGGTTTATTGCAATTAATTGAAGCATATAAAGATAATTTTTAGCATTCATTTTTGTAAAATTTTGTGTTCCAAAATTTTTTCTCTCCCCCCTTGCCTCTCTCTTCCCAAGACAGCAAGCAATCTGATATAGGTTAAATACATGTTCTCCTTTTAAACATATTTCCATATTTGTCATGTTATGCAAGAAAAATCAGACCAAAAGGAAAAAAAATGAGAATGACAAATACAGACAAAAAAGATTAAAATCTTATTCTTTGATCCAAATTTAATCTTTATAGTTTTCTCTCTGGATGTTGATGGCATTTTCCATTCCAATAGGAATTGTCTTAGATCATTGCATTGCTGAGAAGAGGTAAGTGTACCATAGGTGATCATTACATAATCTTGCTATTACTGTGTGCAGTGTTTTTCTGGTTCTACCTGTTTCACTCAGCATCAGTTCATGTAAGTCTTTCCAAGCTTTTCTGAAATCTGCTTGCTCATCTTCCGTAGCTGATGGGCATCCACTCAGTTTCCAGTTCCTTGTCACTACAAAAAGGGCTGCTACAAACATTCTCACACATGGGTCCATTTCCCTCTTCTATGATCTCTTTGGGATACAGATGTAGTAGTGTATGCTCTCTTTTCTTAAGCTAGAATTATATTCTATTGAATTCATTTCCCACAATTTTCCCAAACCATGGACACTTACCTTATTCTAGTAGCTATAACTATGAATATTTTGTTATATAGGAGAACTTTTTGCCACAATCTCTTGGGATATAGAACTGGGTATAAACAGTTCAGTGATTTTTGTTACATGATTCAAAGTTGTTTTTCAGAACCACTAACCCAATTTAGAGATATAACAACAATGTATTCATGTGCCTAACTTCTCACTTTCCTCCAACACTGTTTCTGTTCATTGTCTTTGACAATTTGATGGGTGTAAGGCAAAAACTGAAAATCGTTCCATGTGGTTTGTTTTCAACAGCACTAAAAATGTTTCTTATTCATTCATCCAACAAAACAAAACAAAAAATTCCTTATCCTGATGCCTGAAAGTATTTTAATGAAGTCTCATAAAATTTGATTCTGTGTAAGTAGTAACATCCCATGGGAGAGATATCACGATGATTTAAATTTATCAGTGAGTGATAACAGATCTTAAGAAGTATCATGCAATGGAATAGACATTCATCTTAGAATCAGAAAACCTGAGTTCAATTCCCATTTCATATTTCTAATCTTTGGGTGACTTTGGGCATTTCACTGCACTTCAATTTCTCCAACTATAAAATGGGAATGGAGTGGGGAATGAGGGTTAGTTTTACATGGCTTCTGAGATCTCTAGATCTAGTGGTTTAGATCTCTCTCTGAGCCCAGGTTTTGTTGAGGGAATTGGGAGAGAAAAGAGGCCACAAGTAAATTTTGGCACATAAAGAAGGAAAAAGTAGAAGACATATTCATACAGGGAAGAATAAGTGAAGAGAAAGGAGGTTCACGGTAACAAGGGCTTATGGAGCTGGAAAGTATGTTGGTTACAGGGCTAGAGAAGGACTTCAGTGACAGCTATCCCAGTTCATGTAGGTTAAATGGGGGAAACTGAAATGGCCTAAGGTCTAAGGAGAGGCAAATGGAGCCATGGAGTTGAAGAGTATACACAAATAAATATACAAGAAAGTAAAGTGAAGTTGGGAAGAATAGTGTAAACAGAATCTTAAGCCCTGGCTCAAACATACCAGGTTTCTGTGCCTTAGTTTACTCATCTGCAAAATGAAAGGTATTAGACTGGATGATTTTTTAGGCCCTTTCTAGTTCTAAATTTTTAGGAGATCTAAAATGCTTTAAGAAAAGTTGAAAAGTCTTTTATCTGGAGAGATCAAGGTAGACTTCATGGGCAGTTGGGCATCTAGCACTTAAGCTGACAGAAACATCCTTAAGGAAAGGAAAGATAAAAACAGGAAAAGATGCTTACAGAGTGATACCTAGAGGGACAACCTGGGCAAAGGCACAGAAGCCAGAGATAAGAGATAGGGCTTCAGTTTTCTTATCTTTAAAATAAGAGGGGTATACTGGACAGATTAGATGTTCCTCTAATATAGTGACCCTCAATTTTTTTGGTCTCAGGACTCCTTTACATTCTTAAAAAGTTGTTGAGGACCCTCAAGATATGGGTTATATCTATTCATAGTTGCAGTATTAGAAATTTAAATATCAGCATGATATTTTATGAAATTATGAAAATAGCTATGATCTTGGGAAGGTTTAAAGTATCCTCAGAGGTTTCTGGACCACACTGGAAGAATTGAACAATAAGATGATTTCTAAGATTCTTTCTATCTATAGCATCGTATGATTCTGTGATTTTGTTGTTCTACCATGAACCTGAATTTTGGGGAATTATTCCCATGGTTACATGAATCTTCTTTTTCGTCTCAATTATAGTAGAATAGACAGAAGATCCTGGAGAACATTTTGATTATTCATTGATCCCAAGGTGTATCTCATCTAAGCTTTGCCAAAGAACAAAGAGCACAAATTAAATCAGGAGAGCTTCATAGGCTAGAATAGAAAAAGATTCCCTTTCAACACAGAGGGAGAACCTCCAAGAAAACCAATACTCTCTCACCTAGTTGGTTTGTCTTAGGTAAAACTCACTAGCCAGATATAAGGATTAGATCACCTTTCATTCAGATGGTAGAAAAAAATATTGAATTTAGGTTTAAATATCAGTTTTATTACTTGTGATCTTGAGTAAATCACTTCTTCTACATGAGTAAGTATTTAATTCAGGGAATTCTGGGAAGAACTTCTTCCCACTTCATTCTAGGAGTGGGATGTTGGTATGTTTGACGATGATGTAATGGTAGGATATTCCTAAAGTGCCTACAGAGCTATTGGTAACTGAGTTAGGTCACTAACTATTCTAGGACAGGAAAGCAGAGTTTGGGTCTTGTAACCTCCCCCCACCCTATCCCACAGGAAGGGATAAGGTGGAATAGTGGAATTATATTGAAGACAGGTCCAATGATTATAATAGGAAGCATGGAAAGAGAACCATCTTCTGACTCTACAAGTGACGGCTAACCTCTTGGGATCATTCCATAGGCCCTCCCAGGAGGACTGAGTCCTCACTTTGGAACTCATTGTCCTAGAATTCAGGGCATGATAAAATACCACCCACACACACATACATACCCTTAAATGTATAGAAAATCTAAACAGAACAAGAGACATCATGAAGTACCTGACAGAAAACCTCCTTGGAGTCAGGATGACTGGGCTCAAGCCTCATTTCTAACATATAATTATATTGGCAAGTCACTAACTTCTTAGTGGTCAGACAATTCTCTAAGGTGCTATGGTATCGTGGTAGAAATTTCCTCACCAGGAATTCTCAAAATAAATCACAGATTTGTTAAGAAAAAAAATTAACCAGACATTGTTGTGATCAGGGAAGACAGAATCATGTCCCAACTCCATATAATGATTGGATCTGAGTAGAAAACTGTTTGGTAAAATACATGGAAAGTTAATATCAATTTAAGAGATTCCACAAAGCAGTATAATACACAGAATCATAGATTTTAAACTTGAGGGAGAACATAGTAACATTTATTTAATTCAAATCCATTATTTTACAGAGGAATAAACTGAGGATCAGAAAAGTTGAGCTAGTTTCCCAAAATCTTAAGTGACTCATTGAGCTGCAATTTAAATCCACTTCTCTGATTTAAATCCTATGTACTTTCCACCACATGACTCCAATGATTAAGTTGTGGTTGTTTCCTCCTTCATTCTTAAAGAGTTCTATGACAATCAGGACTATAATACTGTGACATGCAAATGAATTGGATTTAAGTGGGAGAGGGCTATGCAAAGTCACTAGCCTCACTTTCTCCTCCAGAACCATCTGGGTCCAGTGGCAAGATGTAGATCAGGACAACTGGAGATGCAGTTTTAAATGCAGTAGGCTACCTTGGCCTTTTTAAGCTAAGATCCTTAACAGGTCTGTCTGACTAAGGCTACACCCACTAGTGACAGAGAATGATTTTTTTTTTTTAACCTGGAAAAAAAAGAAAGGAAAATGTGTGTGTGTCTCTCTGTGTGTGTATACACATACATACAAATATACATACATATATATATATGAGGGTCAGAGTTGCTCATCAAAACAAACACAATTTGTATTTACTGTCACTCTGAGCCAATCAAGGACCCAAACAATGACCAAATGTTTGAGCAATAAATATCTGGAAGAAGATTGTAGAAAATTCAATCCCTTCTCTTACAGGGATTTTATTTCTTCTAAAGTCACTCAAAATAGCTTTCTGGAACAGTAACCAATAAAAATCAAAATAGTATTTGAGGAAGACAATGGATCATTGTTTCTGAGTGTAGGATGCTTTGGGAGAAAAAGTAGATTGAAAGGCATTCAGGTAGGAAGTTATTAGGGTGGAGACCAAGTGGGTGAGGTCTCTTTAGGGGAAGGTGTAGTTTAAGAACACTTCTTGTGAAATTCTTGAAATCTAATTTCCATCAAGTCTTCTAAAATGAAGCCAACTTATTCTTATAATCTCAAGTACTCTTTCTACTTTCTGGCTGCTATCTACTTTTCATCTGTAGATGAAAAACTTGGGCTCAAGGACAAAGCAGAGGAGGAGGAAAAGAAGGCATTGTGAAAGAAGGAAGATTTGGAAGTTTTGAGAGCCAGAGAGTGATTTAAAGAAGAAAAAATTTGGAAAAACTTGCATGATGATTCAGAGGAAGGTTGGCTATGGAGTCAGCTGGCCTTTGTTCAAATAAAGACTTTATCACTTTATGACCTTGAGTTATAATGCTAGAAATCTGCACTATTTTTCTTTAGAAAATTTTAATGGTTCTTTGAGTAGGATAATAACATGAACCACTCAAAAGCATTGTAATATTTGTAAGAGCTCAAAAAACCCTACTTTACTTTTAAGTAGTTGTGGTAATAGCAAATTCTAAATTCTTAGTAAAATTACACAATTTTTCAAGGTCTCAATTTTCTTAGCTATAAAACGAGGGCATAGGGGATGCCATAGTGCACAGAGAATTGGGCTGGGAGTCAGTAAGATTTCCTGAGTTCAAATCTGGCTTCAGACACTTACTAGCTTTGTGATTCTGGCCAAGTCACTTAGCTATGTTTGTCTCAGTTTCTTCATCTGCAAAATGAGCTGCAAAATGAGCATCTTTGACAAGAAAAAATCCAAATGGGATCACAAAAAGTCAGACACATCTGAAAAGAACTGAACAACAATAACAAAACCAGGGCAGAATAAAGAATCTTTAATTTTTTATTATTCTTTTAATCTAAATCTAGTCTCTCCTAGAGAAGGATTCTTGTTATAGTAGACAAGGGACTAAAAATGAAGATAAGATTCATGCTAAAGGACAAGGAGAAGGGTTTGCAGAATAGGATTCAAATAGAAGGAATGAAGGGGAAGATGAAAGGAAGGGCACAAGCTGAAACAAGATCATAGATCTAGACCTAAACAGGACTCAAAGCAGAAAGAATGAGAAGCAAATTAGTTAAAAAAAAAAAAAAAGAAAATCAGTTGATGGGACAAGGTAAAAAGCTAGCAAGATAAATAATAGGAAATCAATTAAGGTTGACATGATGAAGAGAATAGCAACCTCAGAGCTGAAAACCACCCCCAAAAAACATTTTAAAAAAATTTTCCCCTAAAGCTACTAGAAGATTCACAAGTAGCTTGGGAATCTCACTTCTAGCAAATATAAAAAAAAAGGGGGACTGCTCTGTGTGAGCCAAGTGACTGCTAGTTATACTCAAAACAAAGACAGGTCTTTTTACTACAAGAGAAGGCTAAAGAGCTCAAAGAAAACCTTTCTACTCTCTAAGCTATTGAGGAAATAAAAGAAGAATCTATGAAAACAAAGAAGAAAAAGCATTTAAAGAGTCAAGATGGAATCTAAACCTTCCTAGAAGAATGGAAAGTTGAAGAATTTGACAGGGAGAAGAAAAAACTAAGAGCTAAGCAGTAGCATGTTAGAACTGATTCCAACTTACTAGAATCGATTATTAAATTTTCAATGTGAGCACTTATACCTCAGAAATAGCAAATGATATAAATCAAGGCTTGATTTATTGTTTTATAGATTGCCTAAGTTTAGGAAGGGCAGGTAGGTGGCACATTTGTTAGAAAGCCAGGTCTGCAGTCAGCAAGAATCATTTTCTTCCACTCTCCGTGCCTCTATGAAAACCTTTGAAACAAGGTCATATAATGATCTTTTTCAATCCTTATTCTTCTTGACCTCTTTGTATTATTTGACACTGATAGCCACTTTCTCCTTCTGGATATTTTCTCCACTTTGGCTTTTCATGAAACTGGTCTCTTATTGTTTTTTTTGTTTGTTTGTTTGTTTGTTTTGTTGTTGTTGTTGTTGTTGTTGTTGTTGTTGTTGTTGTTGTTCATATAATTTTCATTTTCCTTGCTGGTTCTTTAACCATTTCATGCTAACTACTGTGGGCATCTGTCAAGTCTCTGTCTTAGTATCCCATCTCTTTTGATTCTATACTATTCTATTTGGTCAGCTCATTAGATCCCATGGGTTCAATTTTCTCTTTATAGGTGATTCCTAGATAGAAAGAAAAAAAATAGATAAATAGATAGATGGATAGATGTTAGGATTTTTACAAGGTGCTAAGTCAGTTAGCAGGGTACTTAACAGTTCTCTAGCTCACTAATGTACTTAGTACTTATTAGAGTTCTACTAGATTCACACCTTTAAGAGAGCCTATATAAGCTAGGAGGCTCAACCAGGATTCACTCCGGGAGATTCACAAGTCAGAGAGGACAAGCCCAGAGACAGATTGATTCCATCTTCCATCTTTGTGTTGGCTGGAGGCTGCAGCTGGCAGAGGCAAAGGATTAGCAGCAGGAGCTCTTGGAACCAAGGAGAGAAATAGGCCTCTAAGAAAGCTAACCGGGCTCAAGAAAGGAAACAATAACAGGTGTTAAAGTCCCAGTCCTTTATTATCTCCTTCACAATCTAGTTTTCTTGCCTGGGGCCCAAGCCAGCTTTCTGGAGAGCCTTTCAGACCAGCTTGGTCTCAGTGGGGGATGTGCAGGAGGCCAGCCATCACAGTGGTGTGAGGTCTGGCTCTGAGTCTGAAGGCTTGTGCTTCAGCCTCCAGCCACTACAAAGGTGGATGGAATGGATCTGTCTCTCAGTCCCCCTTGACTGAGTTTGGCCCAGGTTATATGCTCTATTATAATTATATTATCATAGGTGTGAATCTTGTGGAACTCTATTAAGTACTAAGTACATGTACTGAACTATAGAACTATTAATCACCACACTAAACTAGATAACCATTGTCTTTTCAATTCCACTGACTTAACATTTTGTGTAAGAATCTTTGTTTCAGAGTTCTGGCCCATAACAGATAGAGCCCTAGTTTTTCTCCTGAGCTACAGTATCATGATAATAAACTGTACTCTAGACATTTCCACTTATATGTCATGTAGGTAACCAATCTCAACATGTCCAAAAGAGAATTTGTTTTCCTTCTTCCCATCTTTCTATTACTGTTAAGGATACCATCATCCTTTGGCTAAGATGACAGGAAAAGATAATTATAAATGTTAAAGAGGATGTGGGAAAACTGGAACACTAATGCATTATTGGTGAAGTTGTAAAGTGTTTCCACCATTCTGAAAAGCAATTTGAAATTATGCCCAAAGGGCTACAAAATTATGCATACCCTTTGATCCAGCAAATGTTTCTTCTGGGTATATATCCCAAAGAGATCATAAAAAGGGGGAAAGGACCCACATGTGCAAAAATGTTTGTAGTATCCCTTTTTGTAGTGGCCAGGAACTGGAAACTGAGTGAATGCCCACTAGTTGGGAAATGGTTGAATAAGTTATGGTATATGAATGTAAGAATATTATTGTTCCATAAAAAATGATAAACAGATTGATTTCAGAAAGGCATCGAGTGACCTACACAAACTGATGTTAAGTAAAGTGGGCAGAACTAGAAGAACACTGTACACAACAATAATAAGATTATGTGATGATCAATTGTGATGAACTTGACTCTTTTCAACAATGAGGTGATACAAGGCAATTCCATCCAATTGGGATGAAAAGTGCTACTCTCATTCAGAGACAGAAATATGGAGACTTGTGATGACACACCTAGCACCCCAGACACCCCAGAATCAGCCAGAGTCAGGATAAGCAAAAGTCCTTAATCTTTATTCTTGGTCTTTAGACACAGGATTGAACAGGATGGAAGCAGAATCTAAGCAACCACCTTCTCCCTTGTCTCTGCAAAAAGTGACCCTGGCTCATCTTACTCCACCCCCTAGTCCCTCCTACATTCTTCTGTATACACTAATCACTAAGCCAGCACAGGATAGTGGGAAGGACCATTTTCCAAGCATATGCTTTTAGAGTATTGTCTAATCAGTAATTAGCCCTACATGCTTGAACTGACCTCAGTGCAAACAACTCAAGAGTTTCAGCCCTCTACAGAGACTAAATGTGGCTCAAAGCATAATATTTTTACCTTTTTGTTGTTGTTGTTTTCTTGCTTGCCTTTTTTTTTTCTTTCTCATGTGTTCTTTCTCTTTTGATATGATTTTTTTTTGTGTGTGCAGCATGATAAATATGGAAATCCTATATTGGATGTTTAACCTATATTGGATTTTGTGCCATCTTGGGGAGGGATAAGGTAATGGAGGGAGGAAGAAAAATTTGGAAGACAAAGTTTTGCAAAAGTGAATGTTGAAAACTCTCTTTATATGTATTTGAAAAAATAAAATACACTATTGGGGGTGGGGTGGGGGGGAGATACTATAATCTTCCCAATCACTCAGGCTTGCAACTTTGAGGTCATTCTTTACTCTTCATTCTCTTGTTAATCCACCTATGCTAAATCGTGTTTTCTGGATTCACTTCTTTCAAATATATCCCATACTCTTCTCTCACATAGCCACACACTAATTCAGACTCTTATCACTTATTATCTGAATTTATTACAATAGCCTTCTAATTAGTCTCTCTACCTCAAGTCTATCCTCACTTCAATCCATTCTTCATTCAGTTATGAAATTATTTTTCTCAAGTGTCAGTCATTTTTCACTCCTTGTCTCAATAAATTCCAGTGTCTTCTTATTATCTCCTGGATCAAATATAAAATCTGGTTTGGCACTTAAAGATCTTTTCTGATTGATTGATAGATAATCTGTCCCTTTCATACTTTTTAGTCTTCTTTTACTTCCGTCCCTTTTACAGGTCTAGGCTTTACAGCCCTGCTCCCACAAGTCTATTTGTTATCCCTCAAACATGACGTATCATTTTCCATTTCTGATTTTCATATTCCCTATTCCCCATTTCTAGAATACTTTCCTCCTCTTTGCCTCTACTTCTTAGCTTCACTAATTTATCTTCAGACTCAGCTCAAATTCTGCCTTCTATAGAAAGACTTTTCCAGTACTTTCAACAATTAATATTTTCCTTTCTGAGATTACATTCAATTTTCTCTGTCTGTTTTGTGCATATCTATTTATATATTATTTCCACCATTGAAAAGTGAGTTCCTTCACAGCAGGCATTATTTTTGCCTTTAAATCCTTTCACTTAACATAATGACTGCCATAATAGCAATACTGTTTAAGATGCTTATTGATGACTCATCCCATTTCCTTTTTTGGCAGTTACCAGATTGACAGATGATCTGACAAAATCTCTAATACTGTTATTATGGAAAAAACTGGAAAGTTGTAAGCTAAGTGATGGAGGTGGGTTAGAAACTGGCTAACAGAGTAGCCATTAAAGATATGGTATAAATTTGAACCTTGGTTTCTAATGAAAAGACTCAAATAACTTGGCCTTGTGTAGTTTAACATTGTTAACAGTGACTTGTATCAAAGCATAGATGACATCCTTCTCAAATTTCCAGATGAAAGAAACAAAGCTAAAAAGTCATCATTAAGATTTTTATTGACCAAGTCAAGATCTAAAATATCTTGGCTGGTTGGGACAATAGACCTAATTTAATAAGATGAATTTTGATAAAGCTAAATGTAAGTTCTCATATAAGGGTTCAAAAAAAAATCACCTTTGCAAGGATAATATAGAGAAGGAATTGTGAGAAAGTAGTTACTTAGAAAACCACATTGTGAATTTATTAGGCTGCAAAATCAGCATAAGCTAACAATATATATGTGACCACTACTAGGCTGTATTAAAAGAAATATGATAGTGTGTTATAATAGAGAACTAATTTGGAAGCAAATAAGACCCAGTTTCAAATCCTGCCTCTTACAGAATTCTATACATGTGATCTTGGGCAAGTCCCTTACCCTCTCAATGTTCCAGAGAATTCCCTAAAATTAAAAAGTGTGTAGAAAGTGCTGACCTACATGACCCAGAGAATTTCCTCCACAAGGAGCTCCTTATATCAATAAAATCATGGATCCAGTCTATCCCTTATTCTAAGGTAAGTATAGTATCTAGGACTTGGGAGGAGAAGGAAAGACTAAAACTGTCCTGGTCAGTCCATAGTTGTGGTTTCATGTGGTAAAGAACTTCATGTTTAGGACATATGAAAATAAGATGAAGAAACTTGGGAGCTTTTGTTTTTAAAGAAAATTGAGTTAAGGATTGAGGGAAGCACTTCTTATTTGAAGACCTGCTATGTGAAAAAGGTATTAGTTGTTTTGTTGGTTCTGAGAAGTTAGAAACAGGAACAGTGGAGCAAGAGATAGATTTAAGTTTGAAGTGAGGAAAAATTTCAAACAATTAGAGATATTCAACAACAGAATGAGCTTTCTTAGGTAGTTCCCTCTTATCAGAGGTCTTCCTAAAAAGACTGGAAGACCATTAATTATAGAAGAAATGCTTATTCAAGTGTGGATTAGATTAAGTAGATTGTAGGATCTCTTTTTTATATTTGAGTTTCTGTGAAATAAGATGTTAGAGCTTCAAGGGATCAAGACATCATATAGTCCAACCCCTTGATTTTACATATGAAGCCTCTGGGGATAAGGGGTAAGAAGCTTATTCAAGAATGCATAGCTGACTAGAAGTAGAGTCAAAAGTATATCCCAAGACTCCTAATTCAGTATTCTTTTTACTAGATTATCTCCTCATCCTCTGTCTGCCCTTAGAAAAAAATATGACAAACAGTTGGATCTTTAATATTTGAGGAGTCTCTGGACAGCAACAGGAGAGATTCACATTAACTGAAAACAATAGCTAAATCTGGGAAGAGGGGGGCTACCTTGCATGCCTTCAGCTATGCAAAAAGATAATTGCTTTTCACTTCCAGAAACATATTCTAACTACATTTATAAGAATCATTTTGATGCTCCCGGCTTCATTATGAAAAACCTGACTTTCTTCTGGAAGGTATTTTAGGAACCATATTTCTAAATTCTAAAGGTTTAAGATAATACAGTTATGGATTTCTTCCATAGAGTTCAGCTTTATAAGAGAACTTCTTAAACTTTTTCTACTTGCAACCTTTCTTCCCCCCCCCCCCCCAAGAAATCTTTATGGATCATTTATATATATGCACACATTTCTCTGTCTCCATCTTTCTCTGTGTGTGTCTCTCTGTCTCTTTCTCTTTCTGTTCCCCGCCCCTCTATATGTGTGTGTGTGTGTATAACATTTACTGATAATAAATCATAATTTTGTGACACCCCCCACACACATTCAATTATATAACCCTATATAGGGTTTTGACTCAAAGTTTAATAAGCTTTGCTCTATAGCACCTAGTATCTTTCCCCTTTACCCCCCAATTCTGTGTGAAATTAAGTATTCCTTTCCTTGCTGATGCCTTGAATTCAGACCGAGCAAAGAAAGGTTTTGTGTGTGTATATGTGTGTGTGTCTGTATGTGTGTGTGTGTGTATAAATATATGTGTATAAACATGCACATAGATTTATATGTATGATCATGTA